>NC_057832.1:58513074-58835958 GCF_910594005.1 Cervus elaphus
CTTTTGATTTCTTTTTAGAAATTTATTTATTTCAAGTAGCAAAGCCAGCATCTCCAGGGTGTGTGACAGGGAAGATCAGGGCCGTGGTCTCGGTGGAGGTGCTCGAGGAGCAAACAGGGAACTGCCCGCTGTGTGTGCTTAGGGGGGCATGAGGACTTGGGGGTGGGGAGGAGCTGATGAGATTGTGGGGACAGTGGTGGGAGAGGCTCCCCTGGACGAGCCCTGGGCCGTGCCTTTGAGTAATGGCAGAATTCCTTGTTACAGAGGAAAACTGTCTGCCCAGTGGTCTGAAAAACCCTTACACAATGATAGAAAGTTATACACAACATCTGAAATAACCCAAACCCAGAAAGCAAGCCCGGCTGGGTCTTCAGTAGAGAGTTTCTGGGACAATAGATGGAGGAAGATTGACCCCTTTGTTGTCCCCTCGGTCACCAGCTCGTCCCATCACAGCAGACGCCTGTTCTCCTAAGCACACAGAAGGAGGTGATGACAAAGTAGACGGCGCTCTTGAGGAGGAGGACGAGGTAGGTGTAGTAAGCAGAGTTGTAGGTGAACTGCAGCGGCACGGTGTCTAGGAGAAGTCATATGATTATTGCCCATTCTTTCAAAAGGACAGGACACGCCTCCTAACACCGTGTGTGCGTAGTCACTCAGTCGTGTCCGACTCTTTGCAACCCCACGGACGTAGCCTGCCAGGCTCCTCTGTCCATGTGGATTCTCCAGGCAAGAATACTGGAGTGGGTTGCCGTGCCCTCCTCCAGAGGATCTTCCCCACCCAGGGATTGAACCCAGATCTCCCCCATTGCAGGCAGATTCTTCACCATCTGAGCCACCAGGGAAGCCCAATAAGGGGTGTGGTCACAATTATTTACTTCTGATCATCTACATTGGCGTGACACCCCTGTAACACCAAACCCCAAAGTAAACATTTATCATCACAACCACCACCACCAGGACGGCTCAGAATTCAGCTCACAGTTCAAGTCAACAACCTCAGCCAAATTCACTAGAACCTTCCAAAATATTAAAAAGCAAGGTTATACTTTTAATGGAGTCCAGTAGGGAAAATCATTTGTGATAAATTGCTTTCAGCATTTTCTTCACCCTTGCCATATGTCTAAAAAATAATGAGTGATATTCATTAACCACTAACCAAATGCTAAACAATTTTCTGAGAGCTTTGCATGCAAATTTTTAATCTTATTTAATTTTTACAATAACCTATGAGATCATTATTTTCAACCCCCATTTTACAAATAAACTGAGGACAGAGAGGAGTAATTTGCCTGACGTCACACATTTAGAAAGTACCAGGAACCACATTTCAATCCCAGTAACATGATTCTAATGAGCACATTCTTAGCTGTCATGTAGTTCTGCATCTCCACATTCAGTGCCTACCCCAGACACTTGATATTTAGCATAAATATCAAGTCGAATCACTGGTTTGGAAGGATCTGATGGATTACACCTTGTGCATCAGTGAGATTACGATCAGGTTACAATCTGTGAAATTTGGTGGCGTCTACAGTGGGTGGGGCAGGGTGTAGTAAAGTGAACATTGTGCAGAACGGAAGAAAGCGGTTAGCCCAGCTCTCAGAGAGCTTGGGTGCTCAGGCCTCACTCACCTGTCTCTCTTGGATGTCTCTCATCATGGCTGTGATGTTATAGGCTAATGCGCTTACTCTCCTTCGAAGTTTTACAAGAAATATATGATGTCAAGGAATAATTAACAACAGTGATGATGCATCTGACTTGGCTAAACGAACCACAAGGCTAAAGTCTGTTCCTGAGGAAAATTTCTCTCTTTATAGAGTCAGAACTCCAGAATCACTAGTATATGGGGTGGGAAGGATCTCAGAAGGTGACATGCTCATAACTTAACTGCCCAGTGTCAGGTCAGGTATTAGCTGAGTTTCAGGCCCCCTGACACATTGGGAATGAAAAAGGGATCAGCAGGACCAGAGCCAGTGCTTCTAAATTCACTAAGAACCTTCATGTAGGGAGAAGGGGCCACCAACTAGTACAGATCCTGTGCCAGCTAAATGGATACCCTATGGAGACATTCCACTTAGGTGACCTTATCTCTGTAATAACTCAAAGTGAAAGTGTTAGTTGCTCAGTCTTGTCTGACTCTTTGCAACCCCATGGACTGTAGCCCACCAGGCTCCTCTGTCCATGGAATTCCCCAGGTAAGAATACTGGGTTGCCATGCCCTTCTCTAGGGGATCTTCCCAACCCAGGGATCAAAGCAAGGTCTCCTACATTGCAGGCGGATTCTTCACTGTCTGAACCACCAGGGAAGCACTCCCTTTCAACTACTGAGTTAGGTGTAATTGTTCCCTATTGGCAGGTGGGGATCCTGCTGTTTAGCAATGTAAGTAATGTACCCACATCAATGAAACAAGTAACCAAAGAACTCTTGTCTGTGATAGTTGGAAGCCCAGGTACTTATACCCCCAGCCAGATGTCATTGTGTCAGGACCTTGGTTTTTGGATTTCTTACTCTATGTCAATGTCTTAGAGGAAGGATTCAAATGCCCTGGGTTGAAATTCCAGATCTAGCTGTGAGACGGGACAAGGGACTTAATTAATTTTAGCTCATTGCCCTCATCTGTAAAATGGGGGGAAATTAATATATACCCTCTTAGGAGCTTTATGAGAATCGTATTTAAAATACATGAGAGACATAGTATAAGGCCTTCTGTAAGAATATGAAACTCTCTATAAGCATCAGTTTATGTTATTAGCTATTAGCAACAACCAAAGACTCAACATACAGAAAAGCAACTTGGTGTCATTTTTGCATAGTCACTGTAATCAAAAGCTACACAATTGAGTGAAACCCATTGTTGAATAATTCAGAGCCTATCACTGCATCCTCTAATTGAGAGTCATCTCACACCAAAACCAGTATTTACTGTGTTAAGATGACTCTTACAGAATGTTGGATTTACTTAAAAAAATGTGTAACTTAAAATATATGGACTGTGTAACAGTCTGTATAATAGACTTACTTAAGATTTACTTATAGACCGTATAACAGTCTATTTTGCAATATCCAGACTTTCTGATTTTCTACCTTAAACCAAGTCCAAAAGTTTAATTTATCTAGAGGAAAAAAGTGCTATAACATGACATAAGGGCAAATATAGACAAAACTTACTGTTTTCATCTTTCAGACATGCTTTTGTAGAATTAGCAACTTCTAGAAGAGAAAATAGTAGTCAGTTATTCATACTTCACTATTTGATACATGATATATATGTATATGCATGTCTGTGTGTATGTATATATGTACACAATACACATACATATATATAAAATCTGCCAATAGAGACAGGAGAGATACTGATCAAATGTATGAATCTTAAAGTTTCAGAAATAATTGCTCTTTCCTACCATAAACCAGGAAAGTTCAAAAGGTAATTTCATCAGGAGGAAAAGAAAATGCTATAGGATGACATGAAGGCAAACATATACAAAAACATACTACCTTGATCTCTTGCACAAGCTTTTGTAAAATCAGTATCAGTGACTTCTAGAAGAAATGAGAGCAAATATTAATCAATTGTCCACACCCATTATGACAGTGTGTGTATGTATGTATATATAAGAGTGTGTGTGTGTGTGTGTGTGTGTGTGTGTGTGTGTGTGTATATAATCTGCTGATAGACAAGTCAGTCGGTTCTTAAAACTATGAAAATTTTTAGCATCACCATTCCAGATAATTGGTCTTTTCTACTTTAAGCCAGAGAAGTTCAAAAGAAGTTAATTAATCAGAAGGGAAAAAAATACTAAAGCATAACCTAAAGGTGCATGCAAGCCTGCTAAGATGTTTCAGTCATGTCCAGTCTTTTTTTTTTTTTTTTAATTTTTTTATTAGTTGGAGGCTAATTACTTCACAACATTTCAGTGGGTTTTGTCATACATTGATATGAATCAGCCATAGATTTACACTTATTCCCCATCCCGATCCCCCCTCCCACCTCCCTCTCCACTCGATTCCTCTGGGTCTTCCCAGTGTACCAGGCCCGAGCACTTGTCTCATGCATCCCACCTGGGCTGGTGATCTGTTTCACCATAGATAGTATACATGCTGTTCTTTTGAAACATCCCACCCTCACCTTCTCCCACAGAGTTCAAAAGTCTGTTCTGTATTTCTGTGTCTCTTTTTCTGTTTTGCATATAGGGTTATCGTTACCATCTTTCTAAATTCCATATATATGTGTTAGTATGCTGTAATGTTCTTTATCTTTCTGGCTTACTTCACTCTGTATAAGGGGCTCCAGTTTCATCCATTTCATTAGGACTGGTTCAAATGAATTCTTTTTAACGGCTGAGTAATATTCCATGGTGTATATGTACCACAGCTTCCTTATCCATTCATCTGCTGATGGGCATCTAGGTTGCTTCCATGTCCTGGCTATTATAAACAGTGCTGCGATGAACATTGGGGTGCATGTGTCTCTTTCAGATCTGGTTTCCTCAGTGTGTATGCCCAGAAGTGGGATTGCTGGGTCATATGGCAGTTCTATTTCCAGTTTTTTAAGGAATCTCCACACTGTTTTCCATAGTGGCTGTACTAGTTTGCATTCCCACCAACAGTGTAAGAGGGTTCCCTTTTCTCCACACCCTCTCCAGCATTTATTGCTTGTAGACTTTTGGATAGCAGCCATCCTGACTGGCATGTAAGGGTACCTCATTGTGGTTTTGATTTGCATTTCTCTAATAATGAGTGATGTTGAGCACCTTTTCATGTGTTTGTTAGCCATCTATACTAACAATGAAAAAACAGAAAGAGAAATTAAGGAAACAATACCATTCACCATTGCAACAAAAAGAATAAAATACTTAGGAGTATATCTACCTAAAGAAACAAAAGACCTATACGTAGAAAACTATAAAACACTGATGAAAGAAATCAAAGAGGACACAAACAGATGGAGAAACATATCGTGTTCATGGATTGGAAGAATCAATATTGTCAAAATGGCTATTCTACCCAAAGCAATCTATAGATTCAATGCAATCCCTATCAAGCTACCAAGGGTATTTTTCACAGAACTAGACCAAAGAATTTCACAATTTGTATGGAAATACAAAAAACCTCGAATAGCCAAAGTAATCTTGAGAAAGAAGAATGGAACTGGAGGAATCAACCTGCCTGACTTCAGACTCTACTACAAAGCCACAGTCATCAAGACAGTGTGGTACTGGCACAAAGACAGAAATATAGACCAATGGAACAGAATAGAAAGCCCAGAGATAAATCCACGAACCTATGGACACCTTATCTTTGACAAAGGAGGCAAGGATATACAATGGAAAAAAGACAACCTCTTTAACAAGTGGTGCTGGGAAAACTGGTCAACCACTTGCAAAAGAATGAAACTAGAACACTTTCTAACACCATACACAAAAATAAACTCAAAATGGATTAAAGATCTAAATGTAAGTCCAGAAACTATAAAACTCCTAGAGGAGAACATAGGCAAAACACTCTCCGACATAAATCACAGCAAGATCCTCTATGACCCACCTCCCAGAATATTGGAAATAAAAGCAAAACTAAACAAATGGGATCTAATGAAACTTAAAAGCTTTTGCACTACAAAGGAAACTATAAGTAAGGTGAAAAGACAGCCGTCAGATTGGGAGAAAATAATAGCAAATGAAGAAACAGACAAAGGATTAATCTCAAAAATATACAAGCAACTCCTGCAGCTCAATTCCAGAAAAATAAATGTCCAAGTCTTTGAGACCCTATGGACTGTAGCCCTCCAGGCTCTTCCATCCATGGGATTCTCTAGGCAAAAATACTGGAGGGGATTGCCATGCCCTCCTCCAGGGGATCTTCCTGACCCAGGAGTCGAACCCATGTCTCCTGTGGCTCCTGTATTGCAGGCAGATTCCTTACCACTGAGCCACCAAGGAAGCCCAACATAAAAGCAAACATACACAAAAACTTACCACTTCCATCTTTCGAACAATCATTTGGAGGCTCAGTAGTAGTGACAACTGGGGTGAAAACTACAATAAATGAGAGAAAGTATTGTTAATTATTCATGTTCATTATTTGACAGTGTGCATGTTTGTTTATATGTGCATGTGTAACATATATATATGTATGTATGCATGTAGCATGTATATATATTATATATATAATCTGCTGACAGATTAAAACATGCACCCTACAAATCCAGGAATAGTTCATCTAATACTATGTAATTCAGTAGATCTAATTCATATATTGTTTTCTACACCTGACAGTGTTTATTCAAAATACAATTTCAAGAAATATTTGAAGAAAGGCAAACAGAAAAAGAGGCTGCTCTACATCTTCAGCATCCACTGCTGATATGAAGAGATGTTCCCAAGATGAACACATCCAACCCTAGAATCCGCAATAGAGTCCCATGTTCAAGGGAGTCTGGCTCAGGTAAATTTCCCTTCTAAGCAAAGGAAAGCAGTCAACCTTTCCAAATCACACATGTTCCCAGTATCCCTGACTCATGATTTCTGAATTTGTGGTGTTTGTGGGCAAAATGAAAACAATATTAATAAGGCTAATAGCTAGTGAGCAACTATAACTAGCTTAACTACTTCACATGTGTTACCTTCTTTAATCTTCCAGTGACACTGGAATGAGGTGTATTTTGGAGGATTCCATGTTACAAAAGAAATAAGGGTCAGAGGGAAAGTGACTGGCAGAGAGTTGTGCCAATGGTACCAGTGATGGCAGAGCCAGCATTCAAAGGATCATCGTGAGACATTAAATGAGACAGAGCCTGTGGAAAGTACTTTGTAAAATAAGCCACAGAAAGAGAGAGAAAGTAACCAATGAGCAACAGAATTCTACTACTGTAGACACTAAAAACATCTTCTTTTCCAGATATCTTAATTATTCTTATCAGTGACCTTGTTTATTATAGGAGGTCAACACTTCAGTGCAATTCCAGGGATAGAAAATTCCAGATAAATATTTGTAAAAGGAAAATGGTTCCAGGAAAACAGAGTCACAGTGGTTTTTTGGTTTATTCCTTTTCTTCTGGATATGTTCTTATCCATATGGATTTGGTTCTGGTATGCCATTTTATGCCCTCATTGAGATCAGTTTTCACTATAAAAAATGAGTTTGAGCTGTAAAAGCTTTGCAGTAAATGCCAAGAGTGAAAATATTAATATAATCATCCTCAAGAACTGACCTTAATGTGTCTTAAAACACTCTCTCTGGGACTTCCTTGATGGTACAGTGGGTGGGAATCCATCTGCCAATTCTGGGGACATGGTTTCAATCTCTGGTCTGAAAGATTCCACATGCCACAAGGCAACTAAGCCCATGTCCCACAACTACTTAGCCCCTGCTCCACGGCACAAGAAGCCATTGCAATGAGAAATCCAAGCACCTCAAAGAAGAGTAGTCCCCACTGACCACAACCAGAGGAAGCCTGCAGAGAGTAACGAACACCCAGCGCAACCAGAAAAAATTGTTTGTAACTTTATTTCTTTTGCTTGCAGTGACTATGTTCATTAAAGATGAACAAACCTCTTATTACTATGAATTGATTGAGGTGAAAAAGTAAAAAAATTTCAGCATAAACTGCAGTGTATACTAAGACCTCTTTCTCAGTCAAGACCGGTCAAGAGCTTGGACCTGATTAGTTTTCTATCCATTCAAAAATCACTTCATGATTTGTGCTTCCAAGTGGATGTGATAGAATTCCAGCAGAGCCATTTCAAATCCTAAAAGATGATGCTGTTAAAGTGCTGCACTCAATATGTCAGAAACTTTGGAAAACTCAGCAGTGGACACTGGACTGGAAAAGATCAGTTTTCACTCCAGTCCCAAAGAAGAGCAATGCCATAGAATGTTCAAACTACTGCACAATTGCAATAATTTCACATGCTAGCAGGGTCATGCTCAAAATCCTCCAAGCTAGGCTTCAACAGCACATGAACCAAGAAATTCTGGATGTTCAAACTGGTTTTAGAAAAGGCATAGGAACCAGAGATCAAATTGCCAACATACACTGGATCATAGAAAAAGCTAGAGAATTTCAGAAAAACATCTACTTCTATGCTAAAGCCTTTGTGTGGATCACAACAAACTGTGGAAAATTCTTAAAGAGATGGGAATAGCAGATCACCTTACCTGCTTCCTGAGAAACATATGAAACAACAGACTGGTTCCAAATTGGGAAAGGGGTACGTCAAGGCTGTATATTGTCACCCTGCTTCCTTAACTTAGAGGAAGAGTATGTCATGAGAAACGCCAGATTAGATGAAGCACAAGCTGGAATCAAGACTGTCAGGACAAATATTAATAACCTCAGATATGCAGATGATACCACTTTAATGGCAGAAAGTGAAGAAGAACTAAAGAACCTCTTGATGAAGTTAAAAGAGGAGAGTGAAAAAGCTGGCTTAAAACCCAAAATTAAAAAAAAGAAGATCATGGCATCTGGTCCCATCACTTCATGGTGTATAGATAGGGAACAATGGAAACAGTGAAAGACTTCATTTTCTTGGGCTCCAAAATCACTGTGGATGGTGACTTCAGCCATGAAATTAAAAGACGCTTGCTCCTTGGAAGAAAAGCTATGACAAAACTAGATAGTGTATTAAAAAGCAGAGATATTACTTTGCCAACGATGGTCTGTATAGTCAAACCTAGGTTTTTCCTGTAGTCATGTATGGATGTGAGAGTTGGACTATAAAGAAGGCTGAGCACCAAAGAAGTGATGCTTTTGAACTGTGGTGTTGGAGAAGACTCTTGAGAGTCCCTTGGACTGCAAGGAGATCAAACCAGTCAATCCTAAAGGAAATCAACCCTGAATATTCATTGGAAGGACTGATGCTGAAGCTGAAGCGCCAATACTTTGGCCACCTGATGTGAAGAGCCGTATCATTGGAAAAGACCCTGATGCTGGGAAAGATCGAAGGCAGGACGAAAAGGGGACAAGAGGATGAGATGGTTGGATGGCATCGCCAACTCAATAGACAAGAGTTTGTGCAAGTTCTGAGAGATGGTGAAGGACAGGGAAGCCTAGCATGCCGCAGTCCATGGGGTCGCAAAGAGTCAGACACCACTGAGAAACTGAACAACAACACACTACTCTTGAATGTGAAAGTTAGTCTCTCAGTCGTGTCCGACTTTTTGCATCCCCGTAGACTGTAGCCCACCAGGCTCCTCTGTCCATGGGATTCTCCAGGCAAGAATATTGTAGTGGGTTGTCATTCTCTTCTCCAAAGTATCTTCCCAACCCAGGAATAGAATCCTATTCTACATTGCAGGGAGATTCTTTACCATCTGAACCACCAAGGAAGCCCATATAATATTCTTAACTTTTATCAAAAACAAGAAACTTCCCAAAAATAGCATTAGAAATTTACTAAAGAATGAAATTTACAGAAATGCCCTCTTTAGCTATATGGCCATGAAATCCATGGGAAACATTTATTTCAGAAATTAAGTGCCAAGTATCACACATGATAAAAGGGAACTTGTCTCCCCTATGGTAATTATCACCATGAAACTTACCACCCTTTTTATTTGTCCTTAATCACAGAAAAATTAAAACCTAATAGGACAGTTAGAGCCATGATTATATTAAACTGCACTTAGCAAATTTGTTTATTATGTATTTCTTAGAGTAGAATGAGTAGAAATAGAAATTTAGGGCCGTTTCTGTAATCTGTGTTGATTAGTTTAAGGAAAGAATATAAATAATACAGTAGGTGCATGAATAAATAGACCCATTTATGTTTTGGAATGCAATTTTTTGCTGACTTTATTTCACTTGCTCTTCATTGCAGTCCCAGGACAAAGCCAAGGCAAATGTTCAAGCTTGATTTGATCATTGGACAAACTAAGAACCAGAGAAGATAAAGACTTACTTCAGAAATTCGGACTGGTGCACAGCCAACATCTGTGCACATTTTATATGCTTGGTTCCCACTGCTTAAAAAGGCTTCCTAACCACAGGGAAAAGCACACAGTGATTCCTCTGATGGGCGCTGTGACCTGTGGTCTGTTAGGTGAATTACTCAGACGTTAAGCCCTGAGTCCAGTAAGTTAGAGGACCACCGTCAAGGTTAAGATACACCCAGCACTTTGCCCCCACCGCGTGGACACGTCCAGCATCTGCTCACAGGGGCTGCTTTGGGACGTCATGCCTAGATCATGGTGACCCTGAGTCATCCAGAAAAGTGTACATTCTCTTGACTGTAGTGCATTCTCCTAGGACAGTAATTCACCCGAGTGTGTCCATCCACACATTCCTCCAGACCTAGCATGTGCTAGGGCTACAATAAAAGTATCTTGAAAGATCTTTTCTAATAGCAAGAAATACATTCATTATGTACAGTGGGGATACGTTTGCACACTTTAGTCTCACCCGAACTTTAATTACAAATTTTAACTTCAAGGTTGTAAATAAAGTACAAATTTTAACTAAGACCATAATAAAAACTGCAGCAGTAAATTATTCTCTTCAGTTGGTCAAAAAGGTCTTTCAAGTTTTTTCCATAACAGCTTATGAAAAACCCCAATAAATTTTTAGCCCACTCAATACTTTTTGTTGAACTGCAATCTGGCTTCCTCATAAGAACATCATTTTGTCATTTAATAACCCACTGTTTCTGACTTATACTTTGAGAAAAGCAGGATTAAAGTGAGAATGACTGCTTGGTGAGTAGAGCATTCCTGAAAGATACATAAATGTTCTTATTTCCTGATCAACCAAGACAATCAAAAGTGAAATTTCTTTTTGCAAATTTGTTGTGCACTAAGTTGCTAGACACGTTCATATATTTTCTTTCATTTAATCCATACAAAGACCCTAAAATCATCATTGTGACTGTAATATTTTGGAAGATGAAACAGGCTGAGAAAGCTTCAAAATATTTTTTCTTTTTTGTTTTAATGTTCCCTTGACTGTACTATTTTAATTCTAGTGGAAATTTCAGGACATTTATGCTACCATTAAACAGAACAACATCTTAGAAAGACGTGTTTATTTGACTTGACAGAAAAGTTAGGGTATTGTCTTTGAAAAACTGTGTTCTGGGAGGTTATTGTTTAGTTGCTAAGTTGTGTCTGACTCTTCTTTTGTGACCCAGGCTCCTCTGTCTGGAACTTCCAAGGCAAAAATACTGGAGTGGGTTTGTGTTTCCTAATCCAGGGGATCTTGCCAACCCAGGGCTCAAACCCATGTCTCCTGCATTGGTGGGTGGATTCGTTACCACTGAGCTGCTAGGGAAGCCCAAGGGAGGTTATATTTATATTTATGTTTATATTCACATACCTTCTTTCACTGCAGGAAAAAGAATCTCTTGATCTTTTCTTCCTGCATTTTTCTCATGTTTGACGATACATATGTGCTCTTTCTTCATGGAGTTTTCTGTCACTGTCAGCCAGCTGAGCTTCATGTATGTGTCATTGGTCTTCATGGTATTTCCCTGCTGGGATGGCAGAATCCTGTTGCCATTCTTTTCTTTCCAAGAAACCTTAATAACATCAGGGAAAAAATTTTCCAGGAGACAAAGATACGTTGCAGCCTGTTGATGGTTGACTTCATTAATTGAAGGGAGAAAAATTGTGGGTTTGGGGGAAGTATCTGCAGGAAGTTTTTTATCTGCGGAGGGAGATAGAAAAGAATTTAAAATGGTTATTAGAGAAACACGGAGAACCATGAAATAAACTAGCATGTAATAAAAAGAAGAAAACTCGTCACTGAATTAGTGCTCACCATGGATTCCTTTCACAGTGGATTGTAAGGAACTTACTATCCTTCTTATTTTCAATAGGAAGAGATGTTCAAGAGGTTATGTAACTTGCCCAAAGTCACAGCTAGCATAGTGGAACCTGGACCACACATTGGCCTTTGTTCTTTTTCCACATGGTAAGATGGGTTATGAGTTTTATCTCCTTCCAAAATTCATGAACACATTGATTTTTTAACATCTCTTTTGTTCTATCATAGTGGAGCCTGTTTTAAAGTGGATGGATGGGCTTTCCTAATGGCTCAGTGGTAAAGAATCCTTCTGCCAATGTAGGAGACACACATTCGATCCCTGATGCGGAAGATCCCACATGCCTCGAGCAACTAAGCGCCTGCACCACAACTATTGAGCCTGTGCTCTAGCCTGAAGACAGGACTACTGAGCCCTTGTGCTGCAGCTATGAAGCCCCATGCCCTAGAGCCCAAGCTTCAGACAAGAGAAGCCACTGCGATGAGAAGCCCGCACTGCAATGACGAGTAGCCCCACTCTCTGAAACTAGAGAAAAGCCCATGTTGTGGCAAAGAAGATGCAGCACAGAGAAAAATTTTAAAAATAAAATTATATTTAAAAAATGAAGTGTTTGGGTGTGTGGTGGGAATGAGAATGGGGAAGAAGTCCAGGTAACTCTGATAGTTTCTCTAGAGGTGAGAATCTTTGACTTTTTGCTTTTTTCAAGCTTTTAATTTTATATTTGAGTATAGCTGATTAATAATGCTGTGCTAGTTTCAAATGTACTACAAAGTGATTCAGTTATACGTATACATGTATCTCTTCTTTTTCAAATTCTTTTCCCAATTAGATTGTTACAGAATATTGAGCAGTTTCCTTCCCTGTGCTGTATACAGTAGGTCCTTGTTGGCTATCCATTTTAAATATAGCAGTGTGTATATGTCAGTCTCAAAGTCCCTAGCTGTCCCTCCCTCCACCCTTCCCCCCTGTAACCACAAGTTTGTTCTCTGAGAGTCGGTTTCTATTTTGTAAATGATTTCAATTGTATCATTTCTTTTTAGATTCTACATATAAGAGATATATGACATTTATCTCTTTCTCGGTCTGAATTACTTCATTTGGTACGACAATCTCCAGGTCCATCCATGTTGCTGCAAATGGCATTGTTTCATCCTTTCTAATGGCTAAGGACTATTCCAGTATATATATATGCACACACACACCCCATGCCTCCCTACCCATTCTTCTGTCATTGGACAATTAGGTTACTTTCAGGTCTTGGATATTGTGAATAGTGCTGCTATGAACATAGAGGTGCTTGTATCTTTTCAGACCATGTTTTTCTCTGGGAATATGCCCAGGAGTGGGATTGCAGGATCATATGGCAGCTCTATTTTTAGTCTCTTAAGGAACATCCCTACTGTTGTGCATAGTCACTGCACCAATTTGCATTCCCACCAACAGTGTAGGAAAGTTCCCTTCTCTCTACTATTTTCCCTTCCTATCCTGTTTTGTAACTTGTGCTCTCTTTGGCCACATAACTCATCCTCATGTTTTGCAACTTTGTGGAGCTTCATTTAACTACCCTGGAATGAACTATATTTATCTTAGTTTGTCCACAAAGGTCCGTCTAGTCAGGGCTATGGTTTTTCCAGTAGTCATGTGTGGATGTGAGAGTTGGACTATAAAGAAAGCTGAGCGCCAAAGAATTGATGCTTTTGAAGTGTGATGTTGGAGAAGACTCTTGAGAGTCCCTTGGACTGCAAGGAGATCCAACCAGTCCATCCTAAAGGAAATCAGTCCTGGGTGTTCATTGGAAGGACTAATGTTGAAGCTGAAACTCCAATATTTTGGCCACCTGATGCGAAGAGCTGACTCATTGGAAAAGACCTTGATGTTGGGAAAGATTGAAGGCAGGAGGAGAAAGGGACGACAGAGGACAAGATGGTTAGATAACATCACCGACTCAAAAGACATGAGTTTGGGTAAATTCCGGGAGTTGGTGATGGACAGGGAGCCTGGTGTGCTGCGGTTCATGTGGTCGCAGAATCGGACACGACTTAGCGACTGAACTGAGCTGAACTGATCTTACTTCTCATATAAATAAATGTCAGTAGGAAATTTATTGTATCTTTAGATAATATACAGTCATTTTTTATAATGGGAATTAGTGTCCCTGCATACTTGACAATCTGTGATGTTGAATTTACAGCTTCAAATGTGGATTCACCTGCCCATTTCTGAACTGATGGGATTCTCCTGGTGGGTTTCTAATTTTATATACCATCCAAACTTCAGATCTGAAAACTTTCAGATTTTTGAGTGGAGGAGTTGATTGTTTACAGTGCCTTGAATTTGGAAACAAAATAGCAATATTTCCAAAACTTCTAATAAAAATGTATAATTTTCTGACATGCTTTATATAAACCTTATCAAGTAATGCATTTATCAGAATATTGCTTCACTTTAGGGAAAGTTTACCAAGGCACATTTTCTTTTGAAATTTCATTTCAGGTTTAAGCATGGTTAAGAACGCACAGTATTTTGACTCTGTGTCTCCCCCAGTTTTAAATCTACCCTATAAGTTTGCTGAACTTCTTTAGAGCTCCATGGTTTACTGTGTTTTCATCTGCTAAATAAAGTATATATATAATTAAAAATTAAATGTATGCTTCCTGAATTTCTTATAGACATGGTGTCAACATATATAACAAAACATAGTTTGCAAATGATCCCACTTAAATGCTGGGATGTTTCTTGATTATATATTTATGGTTAAAGTAATGGTTGAAATTATAAACGTTAAAACTCTTTCAAATTTATTTCCAAATGAAACACAAATACTTTACTCATATTCTCTTTGAGCTGGTTTAGCATTCTGAGGTCAGTTTCTTAAGAACAGAAAAATCAAACTTCTCATTTGAAAAGAAAAAGAAAAAAATTCTTGAGAAATTTTTCCTCTGTAGCAAAATTCCTGAGTTTTCTACTAAAGAAGTAAGCAAACAGAGGTCATTTTAAAACTTAACGTTGTAAATACAATTAGGTCCTAGTGTGTTTAATTTTATACACCTCACTCATGGTGTAAATACTATTTTATTGATTATAGTAGTAAGATACTGTATATTTCTCCCATCACATACTGTGTTTTTATTGCTTAAGAGTACTCTATTTTTCCTTATATTTTATAAATTAAATAATTAGAACTATTTCACATTTAAATAAGCAAATTATATTATGACCTTTGTATCTGTATTTAATTGACTTCATATCACGATCATTTAACTTATGAATTAAAATTTTTCTGATAAATAAGATCACGGAGCCCAAGTTTATTGGCTAAGGGCCAATAAATGTTTGTGTTAGAGATGATATCAATGAAGTGAAAGGATTCAGATGTAAAGCACATAGAACAACAAATATAAAAACAAATACATTTTCACTTCATTTTTCTTGACAAATAGAAAGCAGTCTGTTAAAGAGACAAATACCTCCCAATTCAATTCTGTGTGTGTGAGTGGACAGTAAGATAACTTTTTGTTCAAGGAGTTAGGAGTACAACTGCATCCTCTGAAGAATTTCTCTTCTGTCAATATTTTTGGCTGCAAACAACTCTCCTTCCTGGGTGCAGCTTTCCCTTCGCATTTGAATGGAGTATGGACACACCTACCCAGCACCGACGATGTGTTACACGCGTGTCAGGGACACTGCTGACAGGCTTTCACTGAATTCTCATGCGATACCTGCTGGACACATATGGCTGTTCCATTTTGAGGATTCAGAAACCGAGGCCAGAGAATAACTGACCAAAAGTGCTCATAAACAGTAAATGGTAGACCCAGACATCCTGATCAGAGTGACTCCAAAGCCAGATTCTTTGAAAACACCCCTTTGCCATCAGGAAAGGAAATGTGTCAGCTCACAAAACTTACCTATAATAACCAACTTTGGCCTTGAACCAAACACTTTCATGATGATCACATATATTATACAGGAACCCTTTATATAAGTCCACATGTTCACAAAGCCCAATCCTACATTTTCGCACAGTTGTCTATGGTATGCTCTAAGGATTTGTTTTAATATCTTTCCTAAACTCCTACATCTAATCCCCATTTGCATTCCCATTTTTCCAAACATTTTAAACTATTATTCCAATTTGTTTCTTGCCTTCCCTCCACTACCTTGACAAAAAATGCCCTTCTTCAGGTGCTTACCTAGGACGAAAACTTTTGTTCCGTCACCAAAGATCATGTTGTCTAAATTCCACAGTGATTCAACCTGTGGCAAAAACTTTAGACTAATTTAGCTTCTCTGAGTTCTTTAAATCCTATTGGAATCATTACAGCCTGGGATACGAGAGACCAAGTTTCTGGTCCTGATTCACTTTGCTCATAACAGGTTCCCTGGCTGAGCTAATCAGATTAATTAAAATTTTGGTGTTTGTTTATTTGAAAACATAGTGTTAGCATGAATCAGTTCGACATCCCTTTTAATGCTGAAGTGAGACCAATATGAAACAAGATCTGAAAAAATGATTTTATTAAAAATGCTATGGAAAAGAAAGACCATAATAATTATTACTATCATTATTTTTTTTCTATTTTTATTTTTATTTTATTTTATTTTTTTTATCAGTTGGAGGCTAATTACTTCACAACATTTCAGTGAGTTTTGTCATACATTGATATGAATCAGCCATAGATTTACACGTATTCCCCATCCCGATCCCCCCTCCCACCTCCCTCTCCACCTGATTCCTCTGGGTCGTCCCAGTGCACCAGGCCCGAGCACTTGTCTCATGCATCCCACCTGGGCTGGTGATCTGTTTCACCATAGATAGTATACATGCTGTTCTTTTGAAACATCCCACCCTCACCTTCTCCCACAGAGTTCAAAAGTCTGTTCTGTACTTCTGTGTCTCTTTTTCTGTTTTGCATATAGGGTTATCGTTACCATCTTTCTAAATTCCATATATATGTGTTAGTATGCTGTAATGTTCTTTATCTTTCTGGCTTACTTCACTCTGTATAATGGGCTCCAGTTTCATCCATCTCATTAGAACTGGTTCAAATGAATTCTTTTTAACGGCTGAGTAATATTCCATGGTGTATATGTACCACAGCTTCCTTATCCATTCATCTGCTGATGGGCATCTAGGTTGCTTCCATGTCCTGGCTATTATAAACATTGGGGTGCACGTGTCTCTTTCAGATCTGGTTTCCTCAGTGTGTATGCCCAGAAGTGGGATTGCTGGGTCATATGGCAGTTCTATTTCCAGTTTTTTAAGGAATCTCCACACTGTTTTCCATAGTGGCTGTACTAGTTTGCATTCCCACCAACAGTGTAAGAGGGTTCCCTTTTCTCCACACCCTCTCCAGCATTTATTGCTTGTAGACTTTTGGATAGCAGCCATCCTGACTGGCATGTAAGGGTACCTCATTGTGGTTTTGATTTGCATAACAATACCATTCACCACTGCAAGAAAAAGAATAAAATACATAGGAGTATATCTACTTAAAGAAACAAAAGACCTATACATAGAAAACTATAAAACACTGATGAAAGATATCAAAGAGGACACAAACAGATGGAGAAACATACCGTGTTCATGGATTGGAAGAATCAATATTGTCAAAATGGCTATTCTACCCAAAGCAATCTATAGATTCAATGCAATCCCTATCAAGCTACCAACGGTATTTTTCACAGAACTAGAACAAATAATTTCACAATTTGTGTGCAAATACAAAAAACCTCGAATAGCCAAAGTAATCTTGAGAAAGAAGAATGGAACTGGAGGAATCAACCTGCCTGACTTCAGACTCTACTACAAAGCCACAGTCATCAAGACAGTATGGTACTGGCACAAAGACAGAAATATAGATCAATGGAACAGAATAGAAAGCCCAGAGATAAATCCACGCACCTATGGACACCTTATCTTTGACAAAGGAGGCAAGGATATACAATGGAAAAAAGACAACCTCTTTAACAAGTGGTGCTGGGAAAACTGGTCAACCACTTGTAAAAGAATGAAACTAGAACACTTTCTAACACCATACACAAAAATAAACTCAAAATGGATTAAAGATCTAAATGTAAGACCAGAAACTATAAAACTCCTAGAGGAGAACATAGGCAAAACACTCTCCGACATGAATCACAGCAGGATCCTCTATGACCCACCTCCCAGAATATTGGAAATAAAAGCAAAACTAAACAAATGGGACCTAATGAAACTTAAAAGCTTTTGCACTACAAAGGAAACTATAAGTAAGGTGAAAAGACAGCCGTCAGATTGGGAGAAAATAATAGCAAATGAAGCAACAGACAAAGGATTAATCTCAAAAATATACAAGCAACTCCTGCAGCTCAATTCCAGAAAAATAAAAAACCCAATCAAAAAATGGGCCAAGAACTAAACAGACATTTCTCCCAAGAAGACATACAGATGGCTCACAAACACATGAAAAGATGCTCAGCATCACTCATTATTAGAGAAATGCAAATCAAAACTACTATCATTATTACTAGTGATTTCTTATTATTAGCTGACTGTGTGCTCCAACATAATATTTTAATATCATGGGACCAGGGCTTGCCCTTACTGATGGGAATTCAGTGTTTTGGGGTTACACCTGAGTCTGTGGCAATTAACTGTGAAGACTGGTTCCTTTTTTTTGCCTTCTACTATGCTCCACATGTCAGGAATTCTCAAAGCCATTGTCACAGGACAGGTGCTTTTCATACACACAACTTAAAGGCAATTGTTTGTCTAGTCTTACCCGCTATATTTTCAGGGTTAAACAACTCAAAGGGAACATTGGCTAAAGCCTAATATGTATAGTCAGTATATGGAATTACTTCACTTGTGTTGTCCAAAACAAATAGCTTCCCCCTCCTGTCCAATCAACAGCACAATTAATATTTTTCCAAGCTTTTACTAGAAATTTCAGCCTCAGACTGACTTCTCTCCAGCTCATGTATAGATTTCAGCTTGCAACTCTTGGCCTTCAAGGCAGGATGATAAGAGAAATGGTAGGATGCCTGGTTCTCAAATCCTATTATTGTCATGTTGGACTGTGAAAACCTTACCTGCCTGACCCTATCTGCTGAGGGTCACCATCTGTGAATGACAGTAAATGTTATGGTATCCACAGCATTGATGAACTGGCAGTATAAATGGGTTTGATTAAAGATCATTTCTTCCATTTTATAAAGTGGATGTTGAAGACTATATCCCATCTTTATTTCACTTTTCTCTTAACTTTGTGTATTAAAGTCCTTTTCTAATTTTATGTTGTAAAAGCACATCATATTAAGAAATTTGGTGTGCTTATTTTATCAGCTAATAAAAAGTATGTATTCCACCACCTTTTCATTTTTTTCTTTGTAATATTCACTTTTTTAATTGAGCTAGAGCAGACACATAGCTCTCTTACCATTGAGCATTAAAATCTTAACCTGTGCTTTCTGCTAGAAGTCCTTTTTCCTCCTGCTTCCCTGAGTGCCTTTGATCTTATTTCTTGCCCTTCCTGTACATGGCATTTTCTATCTTAGGTCTTCACAAATAAATTTTGTAAACATGCAATTTAAATAAACAGAAGCACTGTTTTCACACATGAGTAATAATACAAATTATAACCTATTACAAATTAAGAAGTAAATTAAATAATCCATTTAAAAGATCAAGCTACAGAGGAGTAAATGTTCAGAATACAAAAACTTAGACTTCATTTTTCTCACCTTGTGTAAAGGCCCAGACTCTGTCCTTTGGAATAAACAAGTCTCTACTGAATCCCAATATTTGCCACAGTAACTTGTTATGTGACTTTAGGCAAGTACTTGAACTTCTCTAAACCTCAGTTTTCTTATCTGTGGAATGGGAAGACAAGGATTCCTTTTGAGGAAAAGATAAGGCACTGAAACTACTTATCATGATGTCTAGCCCTCAGTAAATAGTAGCTGATATTATTATTATTCTCTTTAGTGGGACAATTTGGGGTCATTTTATCAAATTCTTTGGACAGATGAAATATATGAATTTTATAAGCAATAACTATTACATCATTTGAGAAAGAAACAAACTCATCAATGCAAGATCTGTTGTTTCTCTGGTAACCACAGGCCATAGAATACGGGCCCAATCAAGCCAGCATCTAGAATGCTTTTCCACTGGACTATAAGCTGTTTGAGTGTTGGGATTTGTTCTGTCTGTGTCTTGTTCACACTTCTGTCTCCAGCATCCACACAGAAACTGTCCTCAAAAAATGTTTGCTGAGAGAATGAGCAAGTGAGGATGTCCAACCACGCAGACTCTTTTCATGGACTTTGGAGCTGAGATGGCTTGAGCTCACAAATTCCATTACACTGGTCCATTTCCAAGCAATGCAGCAAGAATTGTCATGACATAAATTCTGACTGCTCTCAGCTTCCCTCTGTGAAGCTAGAGTAATAAGAAGTGGGATTTGCAAATGTTATATAGACATTTATTATAAGAAATTTTGTTTGCACTGCTGTTAGGTCTCAGGTGAAAATCAGTACTACAGGTTTTGCAGGTTATTGGGGAAAAACTATAGAGAATAGAAAATTTTTAAAATTCTCACTTAATAAGCCAATTATAAGAAAAGGAATTTTTTCTTGTAAATTCCTTTACAAAAAAACTTTACTGACATAAACTTTGCCAACAACTTTACTGACATAATGACAAATTATGTTGATGGTGTAAATATATTGAAACATAAATGAAACAATGAAAAAGATATGGTCCTTAAAATATTTTAATATCTAGCCTGAGTCTCTTGTGCGTGTGTGTGTGTGGATATTCTAAAAGATGAATTTCAGTGGCTTACAAGCAGGAAGTAGTTTTGTTTCCATGTAATCCATATACAGTGGCCACTAGCTGCAAAACTGTAGTTCTCATGATGAGGCCAAGTATGTGGCAGTCAGATAAGGGGGATTGTAAGGTGTTTTTTTTTTTTTTTTCTAAAAAGCATCTATCAGTCTTTCATGACTAAAATAAAAATAGAAAAGAAGTTACTTACCACAGGGAGCTACTATGAGCTTAGTTCCTTCTCCAAACATCTTCTTCCAACCTGAGCTGCCATACTGGTTCGGGCTCCTACAATGATCTCAGCCTTCTCCTACCTTCATGAAGTGACTAGCAGTTTAACAACTTTGGGCTGGCAATTTGACCTTCTGAGTTCTTTTGGAAGTCCTTGATAATAGATTTTATGGCATCTGATATTTTATAAGTTTTCCTCAGATCAATGGGCCCAAATATCTGTTTTCCATGGTGGACTAATCATTGACAATACTGATAAAAAATGAAAAGGATAAAAGCAGGAAAAGAAGAGTTTGACACTAGCAGGTTAACCACCTGTTCTGCTTTCCCACATTTCCAGGAAGAGGATTCAAAGAATTAAGACTTTAAAAAAATTTCCAGGTGCTCAGTTGTGTTGAAACTGCTCAGAGTTCACATCAAAGGAAAAGCTCTTCCTTTCTCACAAACACCAGGGCTGCTCAGTTAGTGATTTGGGAATATATTTCTGAAAGGAGGAAACTCTTCAGTAACTGAAAATGCAAATTTGCCAATTCACATGTACTTGAGAAATGTGGACAAAGTTCTCCATTCATCGGGTAACATGATTCTGTTTTGGGGGGAGGGAGAGTATTGTTGACTTACAATGTTGTTAGTTTCTAAGATGAAAACCAATAATACATGTTTTGCAAATTATTGGAGAAAGGAGAATGATTTTTTTTAATCTTAAATGATAGAGAAAATTCAGAAAAGTGTTTGTCACTTAATAGACCATTTACAATAAAGTGATTCAATTATACATATATGCGTGTGTGTATATATATATATACATATATATATATATATGTATATATTCTTTTCCAATATGTTTATTACAGGATATTAAATATAGTTCCCTATGCTATACACTAGGACCTTATTGTTTATATATTTTACATGTAATAGTTTGTATCTGCTAATCCCAAACTCCTAATCTAGCCCTTTCCCACCCCTTTCCCCTTTGGTAGCTATAAGCTTGTTTTCTATGTCTGTGAGTCTGTTTCTGTTTTGTAAATAAGTTCACCTGTGTCATATTTTAGAGTCCACATATAAGTGATATCACACGGTGTTTGCGTTACTGTGTCTGATTTCATTCAGCATATCATCTCTAGGCCCATCCATGTCACTTTGAATGGTGTTATTTAATTCTTTTTTAGGGCTGAGTAGTATTCCATTGTGTATATATACCACCTCTTCTTTATCCATTCATCTGTCAATGGACATTAGGTAGGTTCCAAGTCTTGGCTATTGTAAATATTGGTGCTATGAAATTTGGGTGCATATATCTTTTTGAATTATAGTTTTGTCCAGATATATGCCTAGGAGTGAGATTGCTGGATCATATGGCAACTCTATTTTCAGTTTTTTAAGGAACCTCCATAATGTTCTCCACAGTGGCTGCAGCAATTTACGGTCCCATCAACAGTGTAAGAGGGTTCCTTTTATTCACCATCTCTCCAGCATTTATTTGTAGACTTTTTAATGATGCATTCTGACCAGTGTGAGGTGAATCTTCATTGTTTTGATTTGTATTTCTGTAATAATTAGTGACAGGCAACATGATTCTTTACCACACTAACTAGAAATGAGAATACAAGTTGTGTGATGACTTATTATCTTTCATAGGCTAAAAGAAGAAATTTGTAGAATACTATTTTACTTGAAATTATAAATTCCTTATTTAAACTAAAATTTGAGAGCTAAGGCCAGTTCTCTTCTGATGAAAGAAGAAATGTCTTCCAGACTGTTCTGTAATCTTAAGCCACTCAATTGGATAAAGAGAAAAAGCAATTGCCAGAAGCAGCTGAATGCTCCCCTGAGTACAGATGAGCTGTTGATTTGCCAGGACACAGACAGGACTGACCCTGACCATCCCCATGTCCACTCCAGACCCGCCTTGTCATTGTTAAATCCAGCACTGCATCGAGCCTAGTGCCTTCCCTGTGGAGATAAATCTATATGATAGATATTATTGGTACAAAAGAAAAATGTTAAAATAAAGCTGTAATTCTTTAATATAGTGTTTACACTATATTTTCAAAAACGGTTACACTCATTAGCTCCTTTTATGTAAATGATGGTATTTTGAGCCAAGAAACAAGTTTCCACAGAGATGGGGATGTAACATAAAGATGGATGATCAGGTAGAAAATGATAGAGCTGGTATGCAAACATTTCTGTAATACCAAGTGCCCACCGTGTGCTACAGTAGGACGTGGAATCATTCAATACTGTTTTTCATTCTTTTTAAAACAATTTTTAGTTCCTTTTGGAATATAGTTGATTAACAATGTTTTGTCAGTTTCAGGTGTACAACAAAGTGATTTTAATTCTAATTTTGCCTATTACCTGCTTGATTTATTTGCTATCTGACACTCAGTGTTCTAACTCTGAAAACGTAGTAAGAACACGTTTTGTGTCTCACATGTCTCACATCATTATATATAATGATGTCTCACATCATTACAAGGAAGATGCATAGCACAATCCAGATAGAACACAGGAGTTCAGTGGATCCATGACCTGTATTTCCTTCCTCTCTGTTCCTTCTCTTTTTGGAAGGAGGCAGGTCACAGAGATACCACGGAGGGGACCTAATGTGGACTGGGGTACACCCTTTGCATCCCTTAGTTCCTTGACTTGAATGATATCATTGGTATCTCCTGACAGAAGAACTCTCTGTCACGGGGTCCTAGAGATCTCAGCCTTGCCTCCCAGTACACACTCTGTGATGGAGCTTCATGCTCAAGGTTGTGGGGCAGCCACATCCATCTTTGTCCTTCAGGGAGATCCCCACGCATCTCACACCTAACCTGAGCAAGGAAGGAGCTGACTGTAAATGTCCTATTTTTCCTGTGCCAGAGAGGTATGGAAAATTAATGTCAGAAAAGTTTGATTCAAAAATTCATAACTATATACCAATACAGTTTTTAAAAAATTAGTAAAAATCTATTACTATTCTACTCTATCACACTGCCCTCAATGAACATGACCTGGGCATCAACACAATACACAGCCATGCCTTTGCCATCCTGCATCCCTCACTTTGAGAGAGACAGACTAGCTAAAATGCTTCCCAAAGTAAGTGACAGTCTTGGGACCATTTCTTTCATCCTGGCAGTGACTACCCTGAAAACAAGATCACCCAAGAAAGATATGCTCTAGGTTTCTAAATCTGTCTCAGTAGGATTTTCATGCAGAAAAGAGCTAATCTATCACCATGGAGGTTGCAACTGACATTAAGTGGTATAATTCCAAGAGAGAGACATTTTGGAACGGTTATATTCTGCTTTAGACCTGAGAAAACTGATGCCTAAAAGTGTGAAGATCTTGCTCAAGGTCACAGAGCTCATAAGTGAAAAGCCAGAGTCAGTGAGGGGTGAGAATAGGGTTCACACCATAGTCGATGTTCATAGCAGGGGCACTGGGCTGTCTCTTCCTGGGGACTGTGGACCGTGTATTAATAGCTCTGTAAGGACATGGGTGACGAGCTGGTTCTTGTTGGCCACATTGTCACCAGTTCAAAAAATTCACTCTCTGTGGAGTCTGGCATTGGTGTGGCTGCAAGAACAGGAAAGAGTTGTATGAGGATGATGGGGAAGATGAAGTGAACGAACGTGAAACAGAGCTAGAGTAAGCTTCTGTCCCCTTTACCTCCACCTCTTCTAACACATACTGGGGGATCTCAGCTTTGAATTAGGCCTTCAGGGAAGGGTTGGGGGTTGGGCTCTTTCAGAAGGAAAGCATATGTGAATTATACATTTCTAACGGCAAAATCGGAGCTCAGGGAGGTAGACAATGAGTTTAGGAATCTGCAGGACCAATTCAGAATTTTTTACACTTTCCTTTTATTCATTGTTTTACCATTGCTATTAAGCTGTACATAAACTTTGAATTTCCACTTGAAAAGGGTCTAAATTCAGCTTAAACTTCAAAAAGATTTTATTCTTTCCTGTTTTGGGGTTGAAGAATCAGTGACACAGGCTCTTTTTTTCCTTCTTTTCATAAGAAGGTAGTGAATATAGTGATAAGTGATTTGTGTGATTTTCCTGTAAATGCAGAGATCAGAGGCATATACTTTTAGCTGTTCAACCTTCTCATTTTATACAAGAGAGCAGAATAGCCAGAGATTCACTCAAAATTCCATATGTGGTGACATTCAAGGAGACGTGTATAACAGGATATTGAATATAGCTCCCTGTTCTATACAATAGGACCTTTTTGCCAACCCATTCTATACATAATAGTTTGCATCTGCTAATCCCAAGCTCCCAGTCCTTCCCTCCCCCACCCTCCTTCCCCTTGGCAACCACATGTCTGTTCTCTATGCCCCTGAATCTGCCTCTGTTTCATAGATAGGTTCATTTGTGCCATATTTTAGATTCCACATATATGTGATATAAAAGGGTGTCTGTCTTTCTATTTTTAACTTACTTCACTTAGTATGATAATCTCTAGTTGTATTCATGTTACTGCAAATGGCATTATTTTATTCTTTTTTATGACTGAGTAGTATTTCATTGTGTATATGCACCACATCTTTTTTTTTTTCCATTTATTTTTATTAGTTGGAGGCTAATTACTTTACAATATTGTAGTGGTTTTTGTCATACATTGACATTATTCATTCATTTATTGATGGAAGTTTAGGTTGTTTGCATGTTTTGACTATTGTGAACTATACTTCGAGGAAAATAAACTAAATTAAAAAGAAAAAAACAAGAAGAGTAAAGCAGAGAACCTGATGTATCATCCAGGGTTAACTGCATCACCATGCGGATTTTTATCAACTCAAACTCAAGAATGTCAGGCATGCCAATAGAGGAGGACACTGAGACATTGCCAATATTGTTTCCTGGGCTTCAAACTGCTGTCTCTTCCCCCGCAAAATGGTAACAATGGGTGAGAAACTTAGAGACTGGAATCAGGCATACACTTCCAGGCTCAGCTTTCAAACATTTTGTGGCAGATCTACAGTCCTTCACCCTTGAAATCACTTATGTGACATTTTATCTATGTATCCTTTGAGGGAAATGGTCAGATTTTTATATTTTCAGTCAATACCAGAGCTATCCTTTAGAAATAAATGTGAATCACCAATTCAAGCCATAGACGAAAATGTTTTGGCTTCTGCATTAAAAAAAAAAAAAAAAAAGGACATTTAAAATGAATATTAGGACTATTTCTACTTAGTCCAAGATATCCAAAATATTTCAACAGTAAGTCAATATAAAAATAATTACGGAGATATTCCACTTTCTTTTTTTCTGCGACTATCCTCAAAATACAGCTTGTGTTATAGACATACAGCCCATCTCAGCTTGGACTCTTGAACTAAGCACATTTCAAGGGCTCAATAGCTGGATGTGTTCAGTAGCTGTTGGACTGGGCAGCCCAGATTTTCCTCCAAATGCTGCAGACAAGCTGAACTGGACGATCTTTGGAAAAGTCCCCGCCATCTGCACAGCTTTTTACCCGGGTCAGCCTCAGCTCCCATCAGATTTTACCCGCAGAAGCCCGAGAGTGCGGGGAGTCGTCAGGATACTGAGAGATCACCCCAGGGGGACCGAAGGGACCCGGAGGCGGCGGCAGTGGCCAGGTCTGGGCGAGCAGTGGGTCTCGGAGCATTTTGTGCAGAGCCCGGGGCTGCGCGCCCCGCTGTGCCGACCTCCAGGCAGCGCAGTAGTACACGCCCTCGTCACTCTTCGCCAGCTTCATCAGGGACATGGTGCAGCTCTTGCCATCCGCGCCGCGGGCCGCGCTGACTTTATCACCTCTTAGGACCGAATCCCACTGCACATCCCGCTTGGACAAGGCTAGATAGAGAAGCCTCTCGGGGGCCTGGCCCTCCAGCTGGCGGAACCAGTGGACGTAATCCACAGACCTGCTGACCTGGCAGGACATGGTGACAGCTCTGCCCGCGTGCCCCGCCATCACGGACGGCTGCAGCACCCTGAGGTCCTGCTGGATACCTGCAAGCGATGAGAGAGGGCAGCTTGAGCCCGCAGCCTCCGGGCGCGTCCCGCCCGGCCCCCCGGGGAAGGCGCGGGCACTCACCTGGAGCCACGAGGGCCCAGAGGAGGGCCAGGCGGCCCAGCGCGGCTCCGCCCCCTGCCCCGAGGGAAGAGCCCATGGTGGTGGGGCTCAGATTGCCCGGAGCCTCCACACCTGGGTGTGTGATGGAGGTCATGTCAGGGTCTGAGCCGGTGCTTCTCCCAGGCTGCCGGGGGCAACTGGTGAGAGAAATAAGGGAGGGGCGGAGGAGGGAGGGGCCAGAGGGAGGAGACAAGAGTCCGACCACAGGGTGAGGCGTGGAATGATAAACGAGACAGTTCTGAGAAGCACTAACGGATATTGGTGGAGTAATAAAATAGGAATACAGAGGTCGGTGATTGGGCATCAAATGTGCTTTGGCAGTGGGCTGATTTATGTTCATTGTTTTATTAAATCCTGAAACCTTGTGGGATAAAGAATATCTTCGGTTTAGAAAAGGGGAAAGCTGGGGCTATTTTATTTCATTTTGTTTTAACTTTTATTTTAGAGTATCGTCGATTTACAATGTTGTGTTCGTTTCAGCTGTACGGCTTTGCTGTACTATACTCTAAAATAAAAGTTAAAACAAAATATATATCCTTTTTCAGATTCTTTTCCCATATAGTTTATTACAAAATATTGAGTAGAGTTCGTTGTGGTATACAGTAGGTCTTTGTTGTTTATTTTATATATGGCGGTGATTTCGTCTCAGAGTTGTGTCCTTTGCTTTGCGACCCCATGGACTGTAGCCTACAAGGCTCCTCTGTTCATGGGGATTCTCCAGGCAAGAATACTGGAGTGGGTTGCCATGCCCTACTCCAAGGGATCTTCCCAACCCAGGATTGAACCTGGTCTCTTGCATTGCAGGCGGATTTTTTACCAACTGAGCCACCAGGGAAGCCCATTTTATATATAATAATGTATATATATTAATCTCAAATTCCTAATTTATCCCTTCCCCAAAAAGAGATGATTTTTAAGTCACTGCATGCCCAAGAAGAATTAGGTTGGGATTTGAAGCCAGGTCTGGCTGGAGACAAATCTCATGCTCTCTTTGGCCACTTTATCCCCACAGAGCAGTGAGTGCCCTGCTAATCTGGGAGGAAAAGACAAGCCCAGAACAACCATCCTTGCAGAAAAGTCCTGCTGCTATCTGAGCCAGCATTGGGTTTTATCCTCCAAGGGTACCATCAGTGGGAGACTAAAATTTCCAAATAATATGATAGCTGTGTGTTTTGGGCAAGGGGTTTCACCTCCTTTTTTCCTTCTGTGAAAAGGGACGTCATGGGGGTGCATGGAGAGTAACAAGATCATGTGAGCACAGTGTGAGGTCCAGTCCCAGAGGCAGAGAAAGAGCTCAGGAAACGGAAGGGCTTATTGTTTACCTTGAACCTGGATGTGTGTGCATGCTGTCATTCTGCTGTGTCCAACTATCTGTGACCCCAGGGACTGTAGCCCACCAGGCTCCTCTGTCCATGGGATTCCCCAGGCAAGAAAACTGGAGTGGGTTGCCATGCCCTCCTCCAGGGGATCTTTCTGACCCAGGGTTTGAACCCAAATCTCCTGTGTCTCCTGCATTGCAGGTAGATTCTTTACCTCCTGAACCACTAGGGAAGACTGAATCTGGACAGTTTCTGGTAAATGATGTCTGGGGTCCACTTAACATGGAAATTATGAGAATCAGGTGTGTGTGTGTGTTCAAAGGAGGACTCCTAAATTGCACCAGGGGGCAGTGAGGACCAGGGGACAGGGCCAGGTCCCCCATCTCTGCATCAAGTCCTCAGAAATTTTAAAGATAGGGTACTGGGAGGGATCAGCTGAAGGATCCACCTGAAATGAAGCTTCGAGAATAAAGATAGCAATCACTTCCAACTGAAATACAGGTTCCTTTCCAGTTATATTAATGGTACCCAGGGCCTCCTTAATATGTATTTTTTAAAAATCACTCAGTCATGTGTATAGCTATGCTAATTTTCAGGCTAATTTTGCCTTGAAGCCCAGGAGAAGGAGTGGTGAGGATATGTTGAGGAAAGCGGACTTGGGTTGGGCAGGGAAGCTGTGAGTCCCTCAGCACGCACACCAGGCCTAGTTCCTGAGCTCCTCTTCTGCAGCACAAAGTCAGACATGCTCAGCTGCAACCTAGATGAAAGACTCAGTGTCCTGAAAGGAAGGCTTTGGTGAGGTGTGGGGCCAAATATAAAGCTAATGGAATACTTGCTGAAAGAGTATTCTGGGACTATCATTTATACCATCCTGAGATGTATAGCTCAGCTGTGGTGAAATGTTAAGTAGAAAATAAAGTGACAATTGAGGTGACATCTACATAGAAAAACAACAGTGGAAAGAAAGACAAGCAGTGGCAGATGGAAGCCTTGTACTGCATCAGTGGTACTCAACGTGCTTCCACCTGTCTTTCTTCAATAGTGTTCAGACCTAAAACAGAAATGTGGGCATGTGAATCGTCGATCTCTTTCTAAAATTTATTCTAAAAATAAATCCTTCGATAGCCTTCCATACGGTTCTTTAAGTGTCTAAAACACAGTCCATGTACAGTACATAAACTTCTTAATGAAAATGTAGGGCAAAATGTAGCACTTTGCCTTTTTACACCACATCTCAAATATTCTTATTTTCTCTCTTTCTAACCATGAAAAAACCCTCACTGAAAGTCACCAAAAAAGAGAAAAACAGCAGAGATGAGATCCTTTTGAAGGCTGAAAAGGTGACATTCACTGCTGATGTTATTGAACAGCTAATATTGATTGTAGTATCTCACGACATAGTGCCATATCCATATCCATTTAGTCACCTGCCTGAGGATGGTAAGAGAATGTCACGGTCCACCCTGTATTCAGAGGACACTGAATCTGATCTCTTAAAGAAAAGCTGCCAGTAGTATTTCATCATAAGCAAAACATCTTTTTATTTTGACTTGCCGAATGGAATTTCTTGTTTCGTGTCTGAGATTTCTTTTATATTTCTTCTTAGTGTATGTGCTCAGTTGTATCTAACTCTTTGGGACCTCATGGACTGTAGCCCACTGGATTCCTCTGTCCATGTAATTTTCCAGGCAAGAATACTGGAGTGGTTGACATTTCCTATTCCAATATTTCTTAAGACCCTACATTTGTCTTGCTTTTTTTTTTTAAACTCATGCACATGCCCTTTTTGTACAGTTTTAAAAAGTAACAAGTTCCTACATATCAAAATAATTAGTTTTATTTTTCCTGTTTCGCATCATGCATTTGGCCTAATGTGTATAAGGGGGACACAAGGGATTATGAATACATACCAAAAGTCTCCAGAAACAGTATCTTTCTCTTAAGAGAATGATCTAAATTAGTCTGGATACTCTTCTTTGAAACTACACCATGAAATCATTGCCATCATTTTCCCTTGTATTTAGCTGGTTCGAATTAAAATAAACTCAATTATATTGTGAGCTATTCTTTTTCAAACAAGAATGTTCAACATAATGCTTCATAGGAAGGCAGCATGTCTACTCGTTTTTGGATTTTTTTTTTTTTTTAATTCATTGTGCTATTCCAGAAACACTTAGTTGTGTATAGATAAAATGGCACTGGTTTGGGTGGAAATGGTCATTTGTGTGGATCTCAATCGACTCCACCCGTGCTCAGTCTAAGAATGGGCCACAGGACAGAAATGCAGCTAGAGGCTTCCTGAGGAGCTGGGGCCTCACCAGGGGGAGCTTCTTACATGGAGAGAGGGGAGCTGGGAGCTCCAGGGTCTGGCCTTGGACTAAAACCTCAAGACTTCAGTGGTGTCATTACGATGAGAGCATCCTGTCCCAGGAGTGAACCCATGTCTACACCATGATCATAGCTGGGGCCTGAGCCAGACATCAGTGTGTGATTTTAACCTGAGAAAGAGCTCTCCCCCAAACTCTTGGGCTGGACCAGTATGACTTGGCTAGTCCTCCTAGGAGGGCATGGCCCCCTAGATGTTGGCTTTCAGAGCAGAGACAAGAGAAATGAGGGTGTGACTTGAATGTGCCCTGTGGTCGGACTGTGAGAGCTGAAGCCTTGACCTCAGCCATGAAGCCTTGCTTCCCTCTGGGACTGGATGGATGGAGTGCAGGGTCTGGGCCCCACTCTGGACCTGCTGGGTGTGTGTGTGTGGGTGGACACCTGCTCTTCGTTCTCACACTGCTGAACAAGCCTCTGCTCTTCCCCTGTCGCCCTGTCATCTGATTTACTATCCGCTAGTTGACTCAGGTTGACTCTAAAGTCAGTTAGTGCCTTTATGGGGCCTTGGGTGATTCAGTATATGACACTCAATTGCACAGGTCAAGCCTTGTCTTCCATGTCTATTTTCTCGTGAGAAAAAAGCATCTCACATCTGTCCATGCAGCTTGGTTCAGGGATTGGATCTTGTGTCCTCCCATCTACACTGAGAAAATGAAACCAAGACGTACCAGCCTCAGTAAGTCTCAGATTAAGGAAGAGCACAAGTGGCTGGTGGAATGTCAAGGACGATCTTAGTGCTGCAAGGAGTCCTGTCTGCTCTTTCCTTCAGGGTCAAGGGCGTGGTTGAAGGAGCAGCATCTGAACATTCTGGGCATAAGTTTCCCAACTCACTTAGGAGCTAATTGGAGGCACTGTGTATTTAAATGGGCTTCCTTGGTGGCTCAGCAGTAAAGAATCCGCCTGCAATGCAGGAGACAAAGGAGACTTGGGTTCGATCCCTGGGTCAGGAAGATCCCCTGGAGGAGGGCATGGCAAGCCACTGCAGTATTCTTGCCTGGAGAATCCCCATGGACAGAGGAGCCTGGCAGGCTGCAGTCCGTAGAGTGGCAAAGAGTCAGACACGACTGAAACACCTGAGTGTGCACTTGCATATACTTCCATAATGGGGAACCATGACCCACAGCCTAATATGTTTGATAACAATTACATGCCTGGGTAGAGAGATCTTCTCTTCCATTAGCTGTGACCTTTTGAAAGTGAGCAAAGTGGGTTGTGGTTTAACTGTGCTTATATTTTTTTGACACCTCAACTACCCCTTGCACAGTCTCAACCAGTAGGGCCTGTTTGACTTTATTTTTTTTTTTTCTTCCTTTATTTATTTATTTATTTTTTCAGTGGGTTTTGTAATACATTGATATGAATCAGCCATAGATTTATACGTATTCCCCATCCCGATCCCCCCTCCTACCTCCCTCTCCACCTGATTCCTCTGGGTCTTCCCAGTGCACCAGGCCCGAGCATTTGTCTCATGCATCCCACCTGGGCTGGTGATCTGTTTCACCATAGATAATATACATGCTGTTCTTTCGAAACATCCCACCCTCACCTTCTCCCACAGAGTTCAAAAGTCTGTTCTGTACTTCTGTGTCTCTTTTTCTGTTTTGCATATAGGGTTATCGTGACCATCTTTCTAAATTCCATATATATGTGTTAGTATGCTGTAATGTTCTTTATCTTTCTGGCTTACTTCACTCTGTATAATGGGCTCCAGTTTCATCCATCTCATTAGAACTGGTTCAAATGAATTCTTTTTAACGGCTGAGTAATATTCCATGGTGTATATGTACCACAGCTTCCTTATCCATTCATCTGCTGATGGGCATCTTAAATGGTTTCCACAAATCAACCAAAATGTGGTTTTGAGCATGTGAACGAAATTGAAGCCTGAGAGAATGAAACCCCATCAGTCACACCAGCGCCCTCTTGCTGCCACTCAGGCTGTCCCCCCCAGCCCCACTGCCCTCCCCTCTCTACACCTCCCAGGCCAGGGAAGCCCAGGGCCAGAGGGGAAGAAAGTAGGAAACCCCAGGAGACGCTGTCCAGTATGGTCCTGGCTGGGAAATCAGCTGCAAGAAACTTTTCAGAGATTTGCAAATTTCCCTTTTTTAAAATGTTTATTGCTTCCTTTTTAAAACTTAATCTTTATTTTATAGTAGTGTATAGTTGATTTACACTGCTGTGTTAATTTCAGGGGTACAGCAAAGTGATTCAGTTATGCATATACATATATCCATTCTTCTTCAGATTCTTTTCTCATATAAGTTATCACAGAATATTGAGTAGAGTTCTTTGTGCTATGCAGTAGGTCCTTGTTGATCATCTGTTTTATATTTAGCAGTTTGTATATGTTAATCCTAAACTCCTAATATATCCCTCCTCCAACTTTTCCCCTTTGGTAACTGTAAAACTGTTTTATAAGTCTGTGAATCTATTCTTTTTTTTATATAAGCTTATTTGTATCACTTTTTTTTTTTTACATTCCATATGTAAGTGTTGTCATACAATATTTGTCTTTCTCTGTCTGATTTACCTCACTTGGTATGATAATCTCCAGATCCATCCATGTTGCAATAAAACTACCGTATGATCCAGCAATCCCACTCATGGGTTATATCCGGAGAAAACCATGATTTGAAAAGATACTTGCACCCTAAAGCTCGTCACAGCAGTTTGTACAATAGCCAAGGTAGGTTTCCCCTCTTGGCTTCTGTACTTACTACATTATTTCTTCCCAATGAATAAATATTTCCAAATCTCTAAAATGAGGGCAATGTCTTTTACCTAAAGAGTACTGGTCAAATTAACAGGAACCAAGGGTTCTATCTAAGGGCTTCCCTCATAGCTCAGTCGGTAAAGAATCTGCCTGCAATGTAGGAGACCCAGGTTCGATTCCTGGGGTGGGAAGATTCCCTGGAGAAGGAAATAGCAACCCCCTCCAGTATTCTTGCCTGGAGAATCCCATGGACGGAGGAGCCCGGCAGGCTACGGTCCATGGGGTTGCAAGAGTTGGACAAGACTTAGCAACTAAACCACCATTTTTATCTGGTTGGTCTCTTTTTGTTTTCAAGTGGGAACCTTTGTTTAGTTTCCTAAGAACTTGTTTCATACACACTGAAGCCGATTATAAACAAAGAAACAAAAAGCTTTTCCAATTTTAAATAAGACAGTGTTTCAATTCTAATACATAAAAAATTTCCTTTAAAAGGATTCATTAGAGAAAATAAAAAATGTACACTAACTTATTTTTTCTTCCTTTTGTCATGAATTTAACTTTTTGTTTTATGTCTGTACTTAAAGAAATACACAGAAACACATATAATGAGTGTCCTGTTTATTAGTATTATTACTCAATAGGAAAAATGGTTGAAAGACATGAGCAAATATTTCAGCAGAAAAGAAAAAGAAGCTGTAAAACCACACACATAGAATAAGGCAGGATTTCTACCATGTTGACAACCTAGGGAGTAGATATGTTGAGACCAGTGTATATACTTAAGAAAAAGATACAATCACAAATTCTTAAGAAAATTCTCTCCAAATCCTTGGAGGAAGCCTTTAGTAAAGAAGCAGTGTGTGTTTTGTCCTGTTGTAGCTTGTTTTTTCCCAGCAGAAAGTGAAATCAAGGGAAAGGCATGTGATACTAGATTACAAAATGTGAGCTCCAGGTTCAGAAAAACCTGAATGACTCTTATTTACAAAATAGTGACCATGAAGAGACAAACTAAGCTCTCCAACCTATAAACTGTGACCTTTAACTGCTGCTTCTTCCAGGGGTTCTTAAATGGTTAATGGGATTACCTGGTGAACGGTAGAGACTGAATCTCTGTTACACCTACATCTAATCTCTTTGCAGGGAAGTAAGCTTAGAAATGAATCTCAGTGCATTTGTCTATGGTGGAATCGATTGTTCCTACAGTAGAGCTGCTGACAGTAGATACTAATGTTGTTGAGAACTTGCATGGGCCAGGCATCATGGACTCATCTGATCCTCACACTCCAGGAGACAGGGCTCTGTAACTCCATGACACAGATGAGGAAATGATGACAGGGAGCTCAAAGAGCTGTCTGAGATCACACCTGGAGTCAGGCTTGTGAGACCCTAGCATAGGTCTGAGCACACGCAGTGCAAGTCATGCTGTGTTATATTGTCTCTATCTGAATGCCCCAAACCAATGGTTCTGCATCTGGTGACTCTGAAACAGAAGGAACGTGGGCGCCTTTGTTAGGCTCCTCTTGGACCGGCTCCCCCGGTCCTCTTGGAGCCAGTGCCCCAGAGAAAGCACCATAACCACCATCTCAGTGAAAGACCTAGAAATGTGGTGTTACCCATTATTACAATCAGCGCTGAATTTGATACTCACCTTGGTTAGATTTCATGAAATTAAAGTACACAGACAAAAGGGGACTTGTGATTCTTTTTCATTTATTGTGCATGTTATGAAAATCTAAGTACAGAATTCGAGCAGCAAAGCTGACTTCTCCAGGGTGTGTGACAGGGAGGGGCAGGGTCGTGGTCTGGGTGGAGGGGTGGGGGGAGGAGACAGGGAGCTGCCCACAGTGTGGCTCAGGAGTTGAAAGGACTTGGGGGCGGGACAATGATGACATCACAGATACATACACATCTGAACTGAGCTCACTCAAAACAAAAAGCAAGCAGAGAATTTCTGGGACTGGAGATGATGAAGGAACGTTGACCTCTCGGTAGCCCTCTCTGTCACGAGATCTTTCCGTCACAGCAGATAGATGCCTGTTCTCCTAAACACACGGGACGTGATGATGACAAAGTAGACTGTGCTTATGAGAAGGAGTAAGAGGTAGGTGTAATAGGCAGAGGTGTTTATGAGCTGCAGCTCCAGGGTACCTAGGAGCAGTCATTTTGGTTAGTTTCAAGTGTTCTTTTGAGAGGAGAGGACATATTCACGAAAGTGGTCACAATGATTTATTTCTGGTGATCTGCAAACAAGTGGCACCCCTGTACCGCCAAACCCAAAGAAAACAGATGCAACCACCACGAGCTCCACCACCATCAGAACAACTCGGAATCTAGTTGACAATTCAAGTCGATCAACACCCTCAGCTAAATGCAACAGAACCTTTCAAAATATTAAAAAGCAAGGTTGTGTTTTTAAAGAATGAGTCCAAATGGGAAAAATATTTGTGATAAATAGCATTTTGCATTTTTTGTCCCATCACATCTCTGAGTAATAATAACAGGAGATGTTTGTTAACCCCTAACCAAATGTCAAACACTTATTCTGAGAGCTTTGCATCTTATTTAATCTTATTTAAGGTTTCAAATAACCTATGAGGTTATCACTTTCAAACCCCTTTTACCAGTAAACTAAGGACAGAGAGAAATAATTTTCTTGGTGCCACACATTTAGAAAGAACCAGAAATCATATTTCAATCCCAGCAACCTGAATCTGAGCCAAGGTATTCTTAGCTGCTCTGTAGTCCTGCATCTGCATGTGCAATAAATATCCCAGACATCAAAGTCAAGCATAAATAGCAAGTTGAATTGCTGATGTGCAAGCATCTGAGCCATTACATGTTGTGCACCAATGTGATTCCTATGAAGGGGATAAACCAGGGAAATCTGGCTGTGACACAGTGAGGTGGGAGGAAGGTTTTAGTAAAGAGAACTTTGTACAAAATGGAAGAGAGTGGTTAGTCCAAAATCCCCGAAACCTTAGGAGCTCATGCCTCAGTCACCTGTCTTTCTTAGATATCTAACCTCATGCCCTTGATGTTATAGGATAATTGCACTTAATCTCCTTTGAAGTTTTGCAAGAAATATATGATGTTAAGAAGCAATTAACAATGATACTGGGCCTGACTTGCTACTGAATAGAACACAGGGCTGAGTTTCTTCCTGTATAAGTTTCCCTTTTCTATGCTTTACCTTCATGGAGTCAGAACTCCAGAATCACTAGCATGTGGTGTGGAAAGGATCTCAGGAGCGGACATGCTCATAACTCATGGCCCTGAGTCAGGTCAGGTGTTAGCTGAGTTCTGGGCCCCCTGACACACTGGGAATGGAGGAGGGATCGGCAGGACCATTGCCAGTGCTTCCAGATTCACTGAGAACCTTCGTGTAGGGAGAAGGGGCCACCAACTAGTACTGATCCTGCGCCAGCTAAATGGATACCCTTTGGAGACATTCCACATGGACAATCTTTGTAGTAACAGAGTTGGGTGCAATCGTTCCCTACTGACAGAAGAGGGCACTATTGCCTAGAAATAGAAGTAATGTACCCACGTTTGTGCAACTAATACTAAAAGAACTGGGGTTAACGTCCTGTCTGTGATAGTCAGAAATTCATGCACTTATCCCCTGCCCATGGGTCCACCCTGTCTCAGGGCCTCGGTTTTAGGATTCTTGCTCTACATCTTAGAGATGGAATAGAGAACTAGAACTGAGTAAGTGTCCTCAGATCTAGCTGTGTTGCTTGCTACAAGGGATTTAAGTAATTTTGGCTCGTGGCCCTCATTGAAAAATTACGGGAAAATGTTGCACCACCTCATAGGAGTGTTATGATGAATAAACAAAATATGCACATAAGATACAGCACAACGCCTTGTGTATATCAAGTTCTCAGCAAATGTCAGTTCATGTATTAGTTACCAGCAAGGGCTAAAACTTAAAAAAAGTCTAGAAGCAACTTGATATCAAGTTTCTCCAGTTATTACAAACAAAATCTACACAACTGAGTGAAGCCCACTGTTGAAATAATTTGGGAGCCTATCAGTGCATCCTCTCATTTAGAGTCATCTTACACCAAAACCAGCATTTAATGTGTTAAGATGACTCTTCAGGAATGATGGACTTACTTGAAATATGCAGTCTCTTCTGCAATATCCAGACATTTTGTTTTTTCTACCTTAAACCAAGGAAGTTCAAAAGTTAAGTTTACCCAGGGGGAAAAAAGTACTCTAACATGACACAAAGGCAAAGACAAAACTTACTGCTTTCACCTTCCAGACACGATTTTGTAGAATTAGTATCAGCAGTGACTTCTAGAAGGAAGGAGAGCAGGCATTAATCAAATGTATTGTCAATCATTCATATACATTATTAGACAGTGGCACATATGTGATTAACTATGTGTGTGTTAATATGCATGTGTATATAATAGAAGATCTGCTAACACAGACAGAAGAGATACTCTGATTAAATGTATGAACACCATAGTTTCAGGAATAATTGACTTTTTCTTAACACTAACCAAGGAAGTTCAGGAGGTAATTGATCAGGTAAAAATTCATGCTTTCTAAAATATATGTATTATACATATTATTTATATATATGTATACAATAACTTTTCTACTATGCTTGATAAAGGCTTGATAAGAACATTAAAAAAAACAAAGAAGAGATGGAGAAATTGGAAAACATAAACTAAATGAAATGGGAGCACTGAATATGAAATTAAAAAAGTGAAACAAACTAGATAAAAGTAAAAGATCCTCAAATAGTCCAGTTGTTTTTAAACGTGGTTGCTTATTAGAAACATATCTGGAGCTCTGGCAAAAAAAAAAAGCAATACCTGGGCATTTGTATTTTTCAAAAAATTCCAAGATAATTCTAATACGCATCTGGATTTTAAAAAGTGATTACAGATTTTTCTATTAAATGGTAGTTTTGGTGATATAGAATTCTATTATTTTCCTGTTGACCAGTCACAATACAACGGTATTAAATGAGTAATAGTTAATGTTAGTGTTAGTCACTCAGTTGCGTCTGACTCTTCGCGACCCCATGGACTATAGCCTGCCAGGTTCCTCTGTCCATAGGATTTTCTGGGAAAGAACACTGGAGTGGGTTGCCATTTCATAATCACAATAGTGAAAGATGCTTATCACAACAAATAGCCAAACAAAAAATAAAAGATAATTACAACTGCAAGCCATAATGGGAACATGATTAACCTAACAATATAAAATAATTACGTACAGTTTGGGGGGACAAGCAGAGTGACATGGTAAATGGAGGTGCATACATGCACAGGTCTTCATCTGCCCAGCCAATCTGAATTATGACATTTTGATTTCATTTGTTTGACTTAGTTTGAATAGAATGCTAGATTTCTAACTTAAAAAAATAGGTATGCAACAAGAAACAAATGTTTACTATTTAGCACAAGGAGCTACAGTCACTGTCTTGTAATAACCTATAACAGAAAATAATTTCAAGTGTACTATATGTGTATAACTGAATGACAAAAAAAATTCTACCTTTAGAAGTTTGGTAATGTTTATCTTTTCGTCAGTTTTTCTAAATGGCCTATGGATATCTAATAACAATGTATGAGATACAAAATGTTAAATATATTTGTATAGGATATAAGATTAATATAAATTAATATAAATAGAAATCTATTATATTTAAATTATTAACGACATCATTCAAGATACTCCCATCTTTATTTTTTCTGTGCTTGATAAAATATTCTCAGAGAAATGTTAATATGTCTATTATGATGATGTGCTTTTTTCTTTTCCCTTATATTTCTTCTGATTATTGCTTTAGGTATCTTTGTTTCTTTGTTGTTAGGTGTCTAACTGTTCATGATGTCTATTTTCTTTGTGAATTGTACCTTTTTTTGTATCATTTAAAAAAATTTTTTCCTGTTTTTTGAATTGCATCATTCAAAATAGTCATCTTTGTTACATTTAAAAATAAATGACATTTTTTAGAAACGTAATTGATCAGGAGGGGAAAAAGTGCTATAGGATGTCTTAAAGGCAAACATAAGCAAAACTTACCACTTTTATCTTTCAGACAAGCTTTTTTAGAACCAGTACCTGTAGCTTCTAAAAGCAAAGGAAGCAAGTATTAATCAATTGTCCACACCCATTATTTTACAGTGCATGCATATATATGTTTAATATGGTGTCTGTGTATATATAATACATATATGTATATAATCTATTGACAGATGACAGTAGAGATGATCAGTAAAACTCTAACAATGATGAGCCCCACAATTTCAGATAATTGATCTTTTCCACTTTAAACCAGAGAAGTTCAAAAGATAAATAGATCAGGAAGAAAGAAAGACTAAAGCATGACATAAAGGCAAATCTGTATAAAAACTTACCACTTTCATCGGTCAAACAATCATCTGGAGGCTCAGTAGTAGGGGGCTCAGTAGTAGGAGGCTCAGTAGTAGGAGGCTCAGTAGTAGGGGGCTCAGTAGTAGGGGGCTCAGTAGTAGGAGGCTCAGTAGTAGGGGGCTCGGTAGTAGGAGGCTCGGTAGTAGGGGGCTCGGTAGTAGGGGGCTCGGTAGTAGGAGGCTCAGTAGTAGGGGGCTCAGTAGTAGGGGGCTCAGTAGTAGGAGGCTCAGTAGTAGGGGGCTCAGTAGTAGGGGGCTCGGTAGTAGGGGGCTCGGTAGTAGGAGGCTCGGTAGTAGGGGGCTCGGTAGTAGGGGGCTCGGTAGTAGGAGGCTCGGTAGTAGGGGGCTCGGTAGTAGGGGGCTCGGTAGTAGGAGGCTCGGTAGTAGGGGGCTCGGTAGTAGGGGGCTCGGTAGTAGGAGGCTCGGTAGTAGGGGGCTCGGTAGTAGGAGGCTCGGTAGTAGGAGTCTCAGTAGTAGGGGGCTCAGTAGTAGGGGGCTCAGTAATAGGGGGCTCAGTAGTAGGGGGCTCAGTAGTAGGGGGCTCAGTAATAGGAGGCTCAGTAGTAGGGGGCTCAGTAGTAGGAGTCTCAGTAGTAGGGGGCTCAGTAGTAGGGGGCTCAGTAGTAAGGGGCTCAGTAGTAGGGGCCTCAGTAGTAGGGGGCTCAGTAGTAGGGGGCTCAGTAGTAGGGGGCTCAGTAGTAGGAGGCTCAGTAGTAGGAGTCTCAGTAGTAGGGGGCTCAGTAGTAGGGGGCTCAGTAATAGGAGGCTCATTAGTAGGGGGCTCAGTAGTAGGAGTCTCAGTAGTAGGGGGCTCAGTAGTAGGGGGCTCAGTAGTAGGGGGCTCCGTAGTAGGAGGCTCAGTAGTAAGGGGCTCAGTAGTAGGGGCCTCAGTAGTAGGGGGCTCAGTAGTAGGAGGCTCAGTAGTAGGGGGCTCAGTAGTAGGGGGCTCAGTAGTAGGGACAACTGCGGAGACAACTACAAGAAATGAGAAAAAGTATTAGTGAATTATCTGTGCCCATTATTCGATGCTGTGAGTGTGTTTCTGCAATAAAGAATCCACCGGCAGTGCAGGAGTCACAGGAGACACAGCTTCAGTGCCTGGGTTGGGAAGATCCCCTGGAGGAGGGCACAGCAACCCACTCTGATATTCCTGCCTGGAGAATCCCAGGGACAGAGAAGCCTGGTGGGCCACAGTCCAGGGGTTGCAAAGATTTGGACACGACTGAAGCAACTTTGCATGCATGCACATGTGTTTATACGTGTGTGTATATTGTAATGTATATGTATGTGCAATACATATATATATACATGTATATATATACACATATAAAACCTGCTGACAGAGAGACAGTAATAAAAAACATGAGCCCTACAATTCCAAAAATAGTTGGTCTGATTCTATGGAATTCATAGTTTTAATTCATATATGATTTTCTACACATGAAAATGTTGAAGTTCATGAAGGCTACATTTTTCTTTCTACCATCACTGGAGGGTATTACCCAAGGGCATCTTGTCTTTCTTCTGTATTCATAGCTCCTAGGGCTGTGTTTGCTACAAAGTAGGTGTTTGAGAAATACTTGTTGCAAAGACAAATCATCAGAAAAAGTGGCTACTCTGCATGGTCAGCACTCACTGCCGAGGTGAAGAGTTGCTACCCAGTCTAATTCATCTAGTCCGAGTCCACCAAGGAAATCCCACATTTGAAAGTCTGGCTCAGGCAAACTTGCTGTCTAAGCAAAGGAAAGCAGCCACACCTTTCCAAATCATGCACATCCCCTGATTTTCTGCATTTGTGGTGTTTGTGGGCATAATGAAAACAGTATTAATTAGGCTAGTAGCCAGAGAGTGACTATAACTTGCTTAAGTACTTCACATGTATTATCTTCTTTAATCCTCCAGTGACACTGAGTGGGTTGTATTTTGGAGGATTCCATGTTGCAAAGAGGAAATAAGGATCAGACAGAAAGTGACTGGCAGAGAGTTGTACCAGTGGTACCAGTGATGGCAGAGCCAGGATTCAAAGGATCATCGTGGGAGATTAAGTGAGACAGGGCCTGTGGAAAGTACCTTGTAAAATAAGCCACGGAAATAAAGAGAAATTAACCTATAAACAATATAATTCCACTACTATAGACACTAAAAGCATCTTCTTTTCTAGATATCTTAATTATTCTTATCAATGACCTTTCTTTTTCTTATTATAAGAACTCAACACTTCAGTGCAATTCCAGATACAGAAAGATCCAGATATGGAAAAACAGGCCAAATCACATTTATAGTTCTGTGACTTGATAGAAACTGACATGAATAAAGTAAAAAATAAATAAAAAGACAGTCATACAAGTAGAAATTTTTTAAAAAAGATAATGGACTATTGGATGGAGGAAAACAAAGTAACAATGGTTGTTTTATTTATCCCTTTTCTCCTGGATGTGTTCTTGTTCATACAGATTTGGTTCTGATAAGCCATTTTATGCCCTCAATGAGGTCTTTTTTCAGTAAGCTCTGAAAGAAGTAAACACTTACCTTCTTTTATTGAAGGAAAAATAATCTCTTGATCAATTCCTCCTATATTTTTCATGTGTTTGACAACACATACATGTTGTTTATCCATAGAGTTTTTGGTCACGGTCAGCCAGCTCAACTTCATGTATGTGTCTTTGGTCTTCATGGTATTTCCCTGCTGGGATGGCAGAACTCTGTTGCTATTTTTTACTTTCCAAGAAACTGTAATAACATCAGGGAAAAATTTCTCCAGGAGACAAAGATATGTTCCAGCATTATCATGGTTGACTTCAGCAATTGAAGGAAGAAAAATTTTGGGCTTGGGGGAAGTGTCTGCAGCAAGGTTTCTCTCTGTAAGGGAATATGGAATAGTAATTAAGAAGAATGGTTAAAGAAACACCAACATGCTGTGGCTTGGAAAAACCTAGTGAGTAGTAAAAGAACAAAAGGCTACTGCTCACTGTGGCCTTTCATCCAGGTGCTTAGTACTGTTTTATTTTCAATGGCAAGAGCAGTTCAAGTCTTCACGGAACTTGCCCAAAGTCACGGCTGTTAAGTAGCAGAACTGGATTATACCTTGACCTTCATTTTTTCTCCATATGCAGAGATGGGGTGCATCTTGTGTGCGTGCCAAGTCGCTTCAGTCATGTCCGACTTTTTATGACCTAATGACTATAGCCTGCCTGTCTCCTCTGTCCATGGGATTATGACTTTTAAATACCCCATATAAATACCCCACATCAAGACTTCCAACATTCATGAACATGTTTACTGTTGAATCCATGCCTCCTACAGCAGAAATGAGGAGTCCCAATCACTGGACTGCCAGGGAAGTCCCCAATTAATTTTTTAAAAAATCTCTTTTGTTCTATAATACTGGAGCCTGTTTTGAAGTGGATGGGTGGGTGGTGGGAATAGGGATGGTGGGGGCAACTGGGTAACTGATGGTTTCTGTACTGGTAAAATCTTTGCTAGCTTCTAACCTACTTCCCTTTCCCATCCTGTGTTTTGCAATTTATGCTCTCTTTGTTCAAATAACACATTCTCATATTCTGCAGCTCTGTGGAATCTCAGTCTTCATTTAACTGATTCTGAAATGAGCCATAAAAATAAATACCCAGAGAAAATTTATCAGTTTTACAAAATAATATAGTTACTTTTGAGAATGGGAATCAACACCCATGTGTACTTGACATGTATACTATGAAGTTGAACTTTGAGCTCCAGATGTGGATCCCATGGCCAATTCTGAAGTAATGAGATTCTCTTTATTTCTAATTTCATATGACCTCTCGATTTTATACCTGAACCACTCCAGATTTTGGAGTAGAGCAGCATGCTATTTACAGTGCCTTGATTGCATAACAGTATTTCCAAAACTTCTATTAAAAATGTATTATTAATCACAAACTCCTAATTTGGGATTAGCAGATACACACTACTGTATATAAAACAGATAAATAATAAGAACCTACTATGTAGAACAGAGAGGTATGTTAAATATCTTGTAATAATCTTTAATGGAAAAGAACCTGAAAAATAATACGCACACACAAAAAACTGAATCACTTTGGTGTATACCTGAAACTTACCCAACATTGTGAACTAACTATACTTTCATGTAAAAAAATGTATTTTCAGAAAGGCTCTTATACTAAACTTATCAAGTAATCTACTTAGAATTTTCCTAAATTCATAAAATGCTCACCAAAAGCACATTTTATTTTGGAGTTTCAACTGAAGTTTCAGCTTGAGTAATAATACACAAGATTCTGGCTCTCGGCGTTTTCCCTATAATTTGAATTTGCCCCCTAAGGCTGCTGAACTGCTTTACTGCCACCATTTTCCTTTTTTCACCAGCTGCATAAAGTATATTTCCTGACAAGGGATCGAACCTGCGCCACCTGCATTGGAAGGTGGTCTTAATCATTGGACCACTGGGAAAGTCCTTCGTGAGGAAATACCTTAAGAAGGGAGAAACTGGACTTCTCATCTGAGAAGGAAAGAAAATTCTTGAGAACATCTGCCTGTGCAGCAAAGTTCCAGGTTTTTCTGCTAAATGAGTAAGCAGACAGTGTTGATTTTTCACTCATGCTGTAAATAAAGTTGGGTTGAAATGTGCTATTTTAATTTTATACATCTTGCTTTTAGTACAAGTTGTATTTTATACATTATAAAAGCAAGACACTGTGTATTTCTCCAACCAGATACTTTGTTGATAGTGATTTAGGTCTTCCCTCTTTTTTCCCTCTCATTTTTCTTTTATAAACTAAATAATTGGGGCTCTTTCATACTTAAATAAGAATTTTTAATTCATGAGATTTCTATCTATATTTAATTGACCTCACTTCTTGATCATTTTCTTTATAAATTAAAACTTTTTTCTGATAAGTATGAGCATGAAGCCCAAGCTTACTGGTTATATATTTTAGAGCCAATAAATGTTGTTGTTAGAAATGACATCAATTAAATTAAAGGATTAAGATTTAAAGCACATAGAACGGCAGGACATATAAAAAATAAACATATTTTAATCTCATTTTTTTTCTTGCCATGTAAACCAAAGTCTGCTAAAGAGAGACAGCTACCTTCCAATTCAATTTTATGTGTGTGAGGGAACCATAAGATAGCTTTCCATTTGAGGCGTTAACAGTACAGCTGCATCCTCCGAAGAATTTCAATTCATCAATAATTTGGCTGCCAACACTCTCCCTCTTGGGTGCAATTTTCCCTTTACATTGGAATAAACACCAATCCAATATGTATGACGTGTTAGCCAACAAAACATATGGTGCGGAGTCATGTCCAATTCTTTGTGACCCCATGGACTGTAGCCCACCTGGCTCCTCTGTCCACGGGCTTATCCAGAAAGGAATACCAATGCATTAGACAATGTGCTAAATAGTTCATCACACTATCTCATTTAATTCTCATACAACCCCTGCTGGATAATACTGTTGTACTATCTTACAGATTAGGAGACTGAGTCCAGAGAATAACTTCCATGTTCACATATGCAGTTAGTGGTGGATCGGAAGTTCTAGGTCAGCCTGACTCCAAAGCCCACTTTCTTTGGAAACACCCCCTTCAGCATCAGAAAAGGAGACATGTTAACTCATAAAACTTACCTGTAATGACAAACTTCAACCCCGGGCCAAATACTTTCATGATAATTATGTACATTATACATGAGCCCTTTATAGAAGTCCACACAGACACGAAGCCAAATTTTATTACAATATTTGTACAATGTTGTCTATGCTTTCCTTTACAATGTGAATTTGTTGTAAAATCTCTCCTAAATCTCTACATTTAATTCGCATTCACATTCCCATTTTTGCTAAATATTATTCCTATTTAATTGTTTCTTACCTTCCCTCTATTACCTTGAAAAAAAATTATATTCTTCTGACACCTACCTGTGACAATGAGTTTTGCTCCAACATTGAAGTTTTTTATGTAACTATTCCACAGTGATTCAAGTCGTATCAAAAACTTTAGACTAATTAGCTTCTCTGATTTCTTTAAATTCTAGTAGAACTATGATGACTTAGAATTCAAGACACTAAGATTCTGGTCCTAGTTCATCTTGCTCCTAACAAGCTCTGTGGTTGAGCAAATAAAGTAAACTAATGCCTTGGGTACCTTATTTATTTGAAAATGACGGTGCTACTATTAAGTCAAGTGAACATCCTTATTAGTGTTTTGGTGAGCTTAAAATGAAACAAGATCTGAAAAGTCATTTGAATAAAAATTATATAGAGGTAAGAGATTATAAATATTACTATGTTATTGTTGACATTATTATTAGCATTTTTATTTGTGATAATTGTGGTCCAACATGACATTTTAATATCATGGGAGCAAATCTTGCCTATCTGATGGGAATTCAGTATCTGGGGTTTACAAGTAGATCCATAGCAACTGATGACTTGTTTGCATTCCTCTGTGTTTTGACATGTCTGGGATTCTCCAAGCCCGTATCACAGCTCTTCACACACCCAGATAATAGGCAGTCATTTATTTTGTCATATTTGCTGCATTTCCAGGGTGAACAAAATCAAAGGGAACATTGTCTAAAGTCTAATGTATACAGCCAGTATATGGAACTTCACTTCTGTTGTCCGCAACAAATGGCTTTTCCCCAACAATAACACAATCTATGGGCATCTCAAGATTTTACCAGAAATTTCAGCTTCAAATTGACTTCTATCCAGTTCATGCCCAAAGTTCAGCTTGCAGCTCCAGGTATGGGCCTTAGGACAAATGACCACAAAAATGGCAGGATGCCTGGCACTCAAATCCTCCGTTGTTAAGTTGCATCGCTTCACTGCCTGCCTCATCTTATCAGCTGAGGGTCACCATTCATGAATGACATTACATTTTGGTGTCCATTGCATTGATGCATTGGGAGTATAAACATATTTGTTTGAAGACCATTTCTTCCATTTGTAAACTGGATATTGAAGGCAATGTCCCCTTTTTACTTCATTTTCCTACTAAAGACTCCCACATTGAAGTTCTTTTCTCTAATTTTGTGGTGCGAAAACATATTTGAAAATTTGGTGTGCTATTTTAGTCAGTTAATATAGGGTATCTATTCCACTATATTTTTCTTGCTTTCTTATTTCTTGTTTTTAATTCACTTCTTTTGGATTGAGACAGAACTGACATATATTCTGAATGTTTAATAAATGCACATTCATGTGACTTACATGATCTTTCAGAGGGAAAGAGATATCGTTTCAGTGCTATGATTAAAAAGCAAGAGCATTGTTTTCACATGTGAGTAGCAATACAAAGTATGAGCTATTACTAATAGTTACAGAATCCAGGTCAGGCTACAGAAGGGTAAATATTCAGGATATAAAAACATGACTTGATGTTTCAAATATCACATAATAATCCAGTCCTCTTACTTTGACAAATCTCTACTGGTTCCCAAACTTTGCCACAGTAGCTAGTCATGTGACTTTAGGCAAGTAACTAAACTTCTCTAAACCTCAGTTTCTTTATCTATAAAATGGGAATGAAAGGATTACTGGTGAGGAAAGTATAAGGCATTGAAACTACATATCATGGTGTCTATCCTTCAGTAAATATTAACTAATATTAAAATTCTCTTTAATGGCATGGTTTGAGGCCATTTTATCAAAATCTTCCACCAAACAAAAGGTATGCTTTTTATAAGCAATAACTATTACACCAAGCTCAACAATCCGAGACGTCCTACTTCTGCAGCCATGGCCCATAGAAGACAGGTCTCAATTAAACCAAAATCTAGAATGCTTTTCCACTAGAATAGAAGTTGTTTGGTGTTGAGACTCTTTCTGTGTCTTGTTCACCCTTCTGTCTGCAGCTCCCAGCACAGAAACTGTCCTCAATAAATATTTGCTGAGAGAATGAAAGAGCAAAGGAGAATGCCCAGCCATGAAGACACTTTCGTGAACTTTGGAGCTGAAATGGCTCATTGAGCTCACAAACTGGTCCATGTCCAGACAATTTCACAAGAGATGAGATAGTTTGAATTTCAGATAATCTCAGCCTCCCTCTAAGAGGCTAGAGTAATAAGAAGTGAGATTTATCAATGTTGTGTAATCATTTACTGAAAGAATTTTCTTCCACTGCTCTTAGGGATGAGATGAAAATCAGTAATACTGGTTTTGCAGGGGATTCAGGAGCACAGTATTTTATCTCAAGATATAGAGAAGAGATAGTAAGAAAAGTGTTTCTCACTTAATTGATTAAAAGCAAAGGAACTCAAACTAATAACTTATACCAATGTGATGATATAATATGCTATTTATGTTAGAATATAGAAAGATAAACGAAGCAATAAGACAGACATGGTCTTCAGAATACTTTACTATCTAGCCTGAGTCTATTTTGTGTGTGTTTCCTAGAACACAAATTTCAACCGCTTACAAGCAGGGACAAGAAGAAACCATTTACAAAGTGGTTTAGTTTCCATATAGAGTGACCAATAGCTGTAAAACTACTGTTTAGATGCTGAGACCAGGACTGTGGCAGCCAGATCAGGGAGACCCCAAGTTGTTTCTACAAAGCATCTAACAGTATTTTATGACTACAGTAAAAATAGAAAAATGATACTTACCAGGAGGAGTTACTATGATGATAGCTCCTTCTCCAAATATCTTCTTCCAGCCTGAGCTGTCACGATGGTAAAAGCTCCTACAATAATCCAGCTTCTTCTGCCTTTATAAAGTGACTAGAAGTCAAAAAACTTCATACTGGCAGTTTGATCTTCTGAATTCTTTTGGAAGTCCTTGGATATAGGTTTCACAGCATCCAATGTTTTATACGTTTTCCTCAGATTTGTTGTTATTATTTAGTCGCTAGGATGTGTCCGACTCCTTTGCAACCCCTTGGACTGTAGCCCGCCATGGGATTTCCCAGGGAAGAATACTGGAGTGGGTTGCCATTTCCTTCTCCAGGGAATCTTCCCGACTCAGGGATCCACTGGGGAAGCCACTTTCCTCAGGTAAATGGACTCAAATATCTGCTTTCCAAGGAGTAGTAATCACAGAAAACGCTGATGAAAGATGATAAGTATAAAAACAGGAAAAGACCACATCACTGGCACCAACTGGTTAACCACCTGGTTTTCTAAATTTCCAGGAACGGTATTTAAAGAATCAAGACTCTTTTTTATTTCTAGGTGTTCATTTCTGTTGAAACTGCTCAGAGTTTGCATCGGTTGAAAGGCCATTCTCTTCTCACAAACACCAGGGCTGTTTAGCGATATGGGAATGTATTGCTAAAAGGAGGAATACCTTCAGTAACTGCAAATGCAAATACCCCATCAGCCATCACACGTGTACTTGAGAAATGTGAACAAAGCTCTCCATTCATTGGGCAACACAATTCTTTACCAAGGTAAAGGGAAATGAGAAAATAAGTCCTGTGATGACTTATTTAATATTATTTTTCCTAGGATAAAGGAAGATATTTGCCGAATTCTCTCTCCATTGAAATAATACTTTCTTTAAACTAAAACTTGAAAACAATATCCATTTCTCTGATAGTCAAAAGAAGTCTCTTGGTGGATATTCTGTAATTTCAAGCCACTCATCTTGGGGCAGGGGGAAAGAAATTGCCAGAAGCAGCTGAGTACTCCTCTGAGCACAGATGAGATGTCCATCTGCCAGGACCAGACAGGATAGGCTCTTACTATCCCCATGTCTACTCCAGATGCACTTGTTCATGGTCTAAGTCCCGTGAGCAATCAGTTCCTCTGCCCCAAGGATGAAAGGAAGAGGAGGTCATGTTGGGCAACTGTCCATTCACAGGAGCTCAGCTCACAGTTCCAACACAATGGGAGGGGATGAGAGATTCAGATGCCAATTATATTTAGATAGTTTTTCTTTTTTTTTTTTAAATTGAGAGTTCATGGGAATTTCCTGGCAGTGCAGTGGTTAGAACTCTGCACGTTTACTGCTTTTACTGGGCTCAATCTCTGGCTGGGGAAATAAGATCTCATGATCCACAGAATGTCCACACAAAAAAATGGAGAATCCTAAGTTGTTAGTACTTGGGGCTGTCATATACCCTTTGCCACTATTGTAGCCATGAATGATGTCCCCTCAGTTCCTTTCTGAAAACTTGTCCTCTGATTTTCCTTATTCCAAGATCATGAGCAGAATTATCGGGAGCTTTAGGAATTGTCTGTTTTTCAAAATGCTTGAAAGATTTAAGCAATAAAATGCAAAAGAGTAACTAAGGAGTTATGCAATTATTAAGTTTTATTAAATATAAGAACAATAAGAAGAAAGAATATAAGGTTTTACTAAAGGGCATAAAATTAAGCCTGCATAAATGGAGAGATATATCATATTCATGAAAGAAAAGCTCAATGTCATAAACATGCAAACTCTTCTTAAAATCATGTGTATAAATAGACTAATTCCAATGAGACTTAAGGTAACATTTTATTTTTTTGTTCCTTGTTGTAAAGATTGGGGGTGAGCTAGTTATATTTATTTTAAATTGATATAAAGAGTAAATATGAAATAATTTTAAAAATTTTATTAACCCTTATTGCAAAGTTACTGACGTAACATGATAATGGAGTAAGAATACTGAAACATGAATAAAATGCAAATCCTCCAAGCATATATTAATATAAAAATATAATTAAGGCATTTTTAGTTGTGGGGAAATGATAGATTGTCTTAAAATTAGTTATGAACTATTAATTGTATGTTGGAAGAAAAAATAGCTCTCTATCAAACACCATAAAAGTTAGGTTTGTATTAAAAGGCATCTAAAAGTGTGAGTTATAAAGAACAAAGAATGAAAGTCACTCAGTCGGGTCCGACTCTTGCGACCCTGTGGACTGTAGCACACGAGGTTCCTCTATCCATGGGATTCTCCAGGCAAGAATACTGGAGTGGGTTGCCATTTCCTTCTCCAGGGGATCCTCCTGACCCAGGAATCAAACCTGAGCCTCCTGCATTGCAGGAACATTCTTTACTGACTAAGCTATGAGTAGGAGACTAACTGAGTCCTTGGGCAGAAAAGCTTGGAATGTGAAGAGGACAGGAGACACCTTTATTTAATGTTTAATTTTTAAGATGGAGAAATTTGGAGAATTTTTTCTCTCTTTCTTAAGTTGAAGTGTAGTTGATTTACAGTTTGTGCCAATCTCTGCTGTATAGCAAAGTGACTCGGTTTTACACATATATGTGTTTTTTTTTTTTTTTCAACATTGTTTTCCATTATGATTCATCCCAGGATATTAGATGTAGTTCCTTGTGCAATACAGTAGGATCTTGTTGTTTATCCATTCTAAGTGTAATAGTTTACATCTACCAACTCCAAATTCCTAGTTCATCCCTCTTCTCCTCTTCCCCCCTGTCGGCAACCTCAAGTCTGATCTCTATGTCTATGAGTCTGTTTCTGTTTCATAGATTTATTTGTGTCATAGTTTAGATTCCACATATAAGTAATATCATATGGTATTTGTCTTTCTTTTTCTGACTTACTTCACTCAATATGATAATCTCTAGTTGTATCCATGTTGCTGCAAATAGCAGTGTTTTGTTCTTTTTATGGCTAAGTAGTATTCCATCATAGATATGTACCACATCTTCCTTATCCATTCATCTGTCAATGGATATTTAGGCTGTTTCCATGTTCTGGTTGTTGTGAACAGTGCTTCTATGAATATAGGGGGTGCATGTACCTATTCGAATGACTGTTTTGTCCTGGTATATGCCCTGGAGTGGGGTTGCTAGGTCGTACGGTAATTCTATTTTTGATTTTCTGAGAAACCTCCATACTGTTTTTCATAGTGGTTGCACCACTTTACATTCCCACTGACAGTGTATTAAGATTCCCTTTTCTTCACACCCTTTCCAGCATTTATTATTTGTAGACATTTTAATGATAGCCATTCTGACTGGTATGAAGTTGCACCTTGTCGTGGATTTGATTTGCATTTCTCTAATAATTAGTGATGTTGGGCATCTTTTCACGTGCCTACTGGCCATCTGTATGTCTTCTTTGGGGAAATGTCTATTAAGGTATTCAACTCACTTTGCCTCTGGATTGTATGTTTTTTGTTATTGTTGTGTGATCTTTCACATATTTTGGAAATTAAGCCCTTGTCATGACATCATTTGTAAATAGTTTCTCTAATTCTATTGGTTGTCTTTTAATTTTTTTATGGTTTATTTTGACATGAAATAGCTTGTAAGTTTGACTAGGTCCCATTTGTTTATATTTGTTTGTATTTCTATCACCTTCGTAGACTGACCTAAGAAAACATTGGTATGAGTTATGTCAGAGATTGTTTTGCCTATGCTCTCTTCTAGGACAGTTATGGTGTCATGTTTTATGTTTAAATCTTTAAGCCACTATGAGTTTATTTTTGTGTGTGGTGTGAGGGTGTGTTCTGACTTTATTGGTTTATGTGCAGCTGTCTAACTTGCCCAGCACCACTTGCTGAAGAGATCTTTCCCCCCTGTTTTTATATTCTTGATGGAGAACTTGTACTTTTTACAACATTTCTAGGAATGTATCTATTTCTTCTAGGCAGTCTATTTTCTTGCCATGTACTGAGTAACTATTTGTAGTAATGAGTTATTGCCGTTTATATTTTGGTGGTATCAGCTGTTAACTTCTTCTAATTTCATGTCTAATTTTGTATCTTTGAGTTCTCTCTCTCTCTTCTTTTTTCCTGATGAGTTTGGCTACACCATTTGTTTGTATTTTCAAATAACCAGCTCTTAGTGTATTGATCTCTCCCATGATGTTTTTAGTCTATTTTATTTTGCTCTGATTTTTATTCTCTTTCATTTACCCTTGGTTTTATTTGTTCTTTTTTCCAATTCTTTTAGGTGTAAGATTAGGTTGTTTGCTTAAGGTTTTTCTTGTCTCTTGAGGCAGGCTTGTATCACTATAAACTTCTCTCTTAGAACAGCTTTTGCTGTAAACCTCAGATTTTTTTATGGTGTTTTCCTGTTTTCATTGTCTTCAAGTATTTTTGATTTCCTCTGATTTCTTCAGTCACACACGGGTTGCATATAGCATACTGCTTATCCTACATGTGCTTTTGTTTCTTGTACATACACGGTGTCTCTACCTCTAGCTGTGTCCTTAGAGAAATTGACCTGTATAAGCAGAGACAGAGAATGGAAACTGAGGGAGAGATCATAAGGGTTCTGTGAGTACATGGAAAAGTAGTTACCACAAAATGCAAAGAAAAGCAGTGATATAATAATGCATTAGTCAGTAATTGGGGGAGAAATTGGATCTACACATTCAGATTGCTACCTTATGCCCATACACAAAAATTCAAATTAAAGTGGATCAAGGAATCAAATGTGCAGAACAAAGTCTTAACACCATTGGAAAAGTATAAATGAAGAGATATTTATGCTTCAGGCTTTCCTAAAGCTGCAAATAGTTATAATATGTGGTTGCTGATACAGTAGAGCAAGCTAAAGGCAGTGCATTTACTGTCCAATTCCTTGCTGTCTGCAGTCACAGAACTAAGAAGCTTTGACTTGTGGTGTGAGACTGGTTTTTTTTTGATTGCGAGATTCTGATGGAGAAATGTGATGACCTGAAGAGCAGCAGCACCCGTTATGCAACAAGACTGATGGGGCTTTGGGGTTGGGGATAAGACCATGAATACTGTTCTCGTAGGCATTCCTGTGGTGGTGCAGCAAGACTTACAAATCAATCTGAAGAAGAATCAGCAGGAGCCTAACAAAAAATGCACATTTTCAGCCTTCATTCCATGATTCTGATTCACTGTGTTGAGTGCCACCCAGAACAAGCACTTTTATTCCAATTCAGGCGCTTCTGATGCAGGTGGTGCATGGACCACAGTTTGAGAAACACTGTTCTAGAAGCTCAGACACTGGTACAAATTTGGAGGAACCAATACACAAAAGACCGTATACATGTGAGCTGGCATTTCTGTATTTCAATATTAATTTTGCTTCCTTAAACCTAGCCCAGTAAGGCAGCCACAATCCTTGGCTATATGACTTTTCAATTAAAATATATACCATTCATTGATTTGTTCACCTGAAGTGTTCTTTAATTTTAATTTTTGAGAAAATTATGATCTGATAAGTCTCATTCTAGTTTGGCACTTGGCCTTGTTAATGGTAGGGAGTGGAGGTAGAAAGCAGCTTTGGCTTTACTTGTTTAAGACAGTTCTGGCTGTGGGCTGAACTTCAACAGAGGGTATAAGTAGAATACAACAATGGGGCTTCCCTCGTAGCTCAGTTGGTAAAGAATCTACCTCCTACCTGCAGGAGACCTGAGTTCAATTCCTGGCTCTGGAAGATCCCCTGGAGAAGGAAATGGCAACCCACTCCAATATTCTTGCCTGGAGAATTCTTGCCGTGGACAGAGGAGCCTGGCAAGCTACAGTCCAAGGGGTCTCAAGAGCTGGACACGACTTAGCGACTAAACCACCAACCACCACCACCTAAAACAATCACTTTTTCCCCTACACTTTCACTAGGTCAACCATGCCCTAGCTGATTATGTAAGAGAAATATAAGTTTGTCCAAAAGATAAATTGGATAACAGCTTGAGGTTCAAGAAGTCTGAGTTTTCATTCCATTATTTCTCATTCTTCACACTCCTGGATAATAAAGATGCCCATTCCCAGCCATTTTCTCTGGATAATCATCAGGTGAATGGTTCAGTATTATCTAGCCTTTCCATTTTCGTCTCCTAAATATCTCCCCTAACAGATAATCCTAGGTTCTCTGTCTTTCCTAAAGAGAAAATAATATAAACTCTACCAGCTTCTGGGAGAGCTGAGAATATGCTGCCTGCCAGACTGCTTGCCTACAGACTGGAGATGGAGGTCTGTTTTTAGGAGAAACTATGGCTATTGTGGGGAGGGAGAAGGTGGCCGTGGAATATAAAGTTTGATTCATGGGCATTGCGTTCAGAGTTTTTCTTTGTTCAGAGTAAAAAGAAATTGGGGAGGAAGTGAAGAAGCTGCTGATATCAGGGCTGTGATTCGCAGCCACAAGCAAAATTTCCAGTGCAGTGTACAGGAAGTCTGAACCAATGTGCTTATTCCAGATGACACAGTAGTATATGCCGGAATCACTTTCTTTCAGATTTAGGATTGCAAATGCATAGCGCCTTTCTGTGCGCTTATAAACATGGTATTTTTCTCCACTGATTCCTGATTCAAACACAGGCTTTGAGTTGTAGCTGTTGTAGTAGAGAAGGCGTTGGGGGGCCGTCCCCTCCTCATGTTTGTACAAGTGGATATAGGTGGCCCCTTGTGTAAGATCACAGGTGAACGAAGCAGTCTCCCCAGTCCCCCTAGTAATTAACTTAAAGTTGGAAGATACCTGCATGACTGCAATGGGAAAAGCAACAAAAAATAATGAGGAAGAGGAAGCACCAATTTCTTGGTACGACCCTCTCCCCACCGCCCCCCACCCCTTGCCACGAAAAAACAGAAAAAATTCCACGAGCATCCAGGCAACACACTTACCGGGAGCCAGGACAACCAGAAGCAGCGCTGCGGCCCGCATCCGGCCCGGGCAGTGAGCTAGACTGGGATTCCGAGCAGAAGTGACAGGCAGAGAAGTCAGGGAGGATCTCTCTTAAAGACCACCAGGCTGATCCCAGGCTGATCCTCCTCCCCTCCTCCTGGGGAGGAGCCCGCCTTGTGCACTGTTGGTGGGGATGTAAATTGGTGTAATCGCTATGAAAAATGGTATGGAAGTTTCCCCAAGAAGTTAAAAATGAAACTACCACATGATCCAACAATTCTACTTCTGAGTGTTAATCCATAGAAAACAAAAACACTAAGAGATACCTGCACCCCTATGTTCACTGTTTATAACAGCCAAGGCACGGAAGCAACCTAAGTGCCTGTCAACAGAAGAATAAAGTACCTGTGGTGCATACACACACACACACACACACACACACACATACACACATGCATATAATACCATTATGTGCCCCTAATTATGTCATGGGTTTAGACAGCTCTCCCAATGGCTTTACAGCTCTGCCTCTGGACCAGTTCTTTCTCTACCATCCTGTTTCTCTACCTCCCTCTGTCCATCTCTCTGCACAGATCTTCTCTATTTCCTATCACTACCCCACCCTTGTACGCTCTCTTTCTTTCCAGCTCTGACTTTCTTCCCTCTCTTTCTCTTCATCTCTCCTCTGTTTTACAGTTTCCTTCCTCATCTCTATTTCTGTCACTTTCTGTCTCTCTTCTTGCCTATCTCTACCACCTGTCTTTCCTTTTCTATTTCTCTATTTATATTTCTTATTGATTTGACTTCTCTCTCCCTCCCTCTCCATTTTCTCTCATGATCATTCTAACTACTTTAAATTTTCTGTTATTCCCACATTTCTAAATAAAGATGACTTAGTTCGTTTTGTTTATTGTAGCCAGAATGTCTCCATGTCAGGCACGATTTAATTACAAACCCTAATTTCTGAGGGCGGCAAGGGCAGCAATCCCGGGAGGTGGTACCGTCCTTGTCTCCACTTACACGGAGGCAGAGAGACTGAGGGTGGGTGACTGGTCCAGGGTCCCACAGCTGGCAGGGGCAGAGCTGGGACTTAGATGCCCCATCTGTACCGGCATCCACTCTGGTCCACACCGGATGGTCATCTCTCGAGTGTGTTGGAGCTTCTGAGATGACAGGTGTGGTCCAGTCACAGCAGTCGGGCTCCACGTGCCTCCAGGTCAGGGCACATTGTTCAGTCCCTTCAAATCATCAAAGGAAACATTTCAACCTCACTAATATGAGCAAGTAAACAGTCAATTGTAAAAGCCGTAACTCTGCTTAATTATTTAACCACAGAAGGGAAAGAGTAGATCTTAAAACTTCATCTTAAAAGAAAAAAAGATTCTGTGCCTACATTCAGTGAGGGATGTTGACTTAGCGTGGTGACCATTTCAAAATATATACAAATATTGAATCGTTGTGTTGTGTAACTGAGCCTAATGTAATATTTTATGCCAATTTTATTTTTAAAAATACATTTTTTTTAAAAGAAAGGAAAAGTAGTGGACTGAATGGAGTAGTTGGGGGCCCTGCTATAGGGACAGACAGGATGGCAGAGGCAGCCATAGTCTTTGCAAACAGAGGCCTTGCCTGTATCAGTGTTTCCAACACGCTTCGTCCTCTTTTCCACAGCAGTGTTCAGACATAAAGCAAAAATGTGGGTGTGTGAATAGTAGATCCTTTTCTAAAAATACTTTATAATAAACTCTTGAGTGACCTCAACCATGGTCTCTTCAGTGTCACCGCTCATGTTTGTCACATAAGCTCATGTTTGGTACATAAGCTTTGTTATAAAAACACAGAGTAAAATGTAGCTTTTTGCCTTTTCATGTTACACCTCAAATATTTGATGTGTTCTGTCTTTTTCTGCATGGAAAGACCCTTCACTGAAAGTCATCAGATGGGGTCTCCTTTTTTGAAAGTTGAAATGAAGACACCCACTGATGATGTTATTGAATGGCTAATAAAGTATTTATTGTATTACCTCACAGACACGGTACCATATTCACATACATTAAAGTCTTGCCTGCTCATGGCTCGTATGATAGTGTCATGAAGTAAAGTGAAAGTCATTTGGTCCTGTTCAACTCTTTGCGACCCCATGGACTGTAGCCTGACAGGCTCCTCTGTCCAGGGGATTTTCCAGGCAAGAATATTGGAGTGGATAGCCATTCCCTCCTCCAGGGGATCTTCCCAACCCAGGGATCGAACCCAGGTCTCTCTCATTGCAGGTGGATTCTTCCATTTGAGCCACCAGGGAAACCTTGGACCCCCTATATTCAGTGAGACTGTCTGATCTCTTAATGAAAAGTTACAGAAGTCTTGTGCTGTCTTTCTAATCAAAAGACCTCTTAATATATTGGAATGTCATTACATTGTAAGCAAAATCTCCATTTTGATTTGCAGAATGGAATTTTTTGTTTCATGTCTCAGATTTCTTTAGTATTTTGTCAACATCCTACATTTCTCTTCTATTTTTAGCTCATGAACATGCAATATATGTACAACTGTAAAAAGTAATAAAACTGAACATATCAAAATGGTTAGTTTTATTTTTCTTGTTTTGCATTGTGTATTTGGCCTAAAGTATTAGAATTACAACAGGAAGACAAGATGGATCATGAATACATATAAAAAATACCCTTTTGTATTATGTATCATGAAATAATCACTTTCTCTTGACATATCGCCTAAAATAGTCTGAGTAATCTTATTTTGAACCAACTCTATGAAATCATTCTCCCTTGTGTTTAGCTAGTTTGAATTAAAATGAACTCAATTATATTATGAGTTGTTTTGTTAAACAGGAACTTTCAACTCAATGCTTCATGGGAAGACAGTGTTATCTCTCAGTTTCGTTTTATTATTCATTGTCATTCAAGAAAAATCCAACCTTGTGTGATGGAAATGGTGCTGGTTTGGGTGGAAACTGGCCACCCAAATCTAATCAGCTCCATCTGTGCTTGGTCTAAGAATGGGCCACAGAACTGAGGTACAGCTGGAGGCTCCCTGGGAGTCTGGGGCCTCCCCAGGGGGAGCTTCTTATATGGAAAGAGGGGGAGAGGGAGCTCCAGGGTCTGGCCATGGACTAAAACCTCAAGACTTCAGTGGTGTCACCACAAAGAGAATATCCTGTGTCGGGAGTGAACCTGCGTCTACACCACGACCATAGCTGGGGCCTGAGTCAGACATCAGTGTATGACTTTAATCTGAGAAGAAGCTCTCCCCTGATGCTTGGGCTGGATGAGAAGGATGTGACCAGTCCTCCTAGGAGGGTAAAGACCTCATGTTGGCTCTCAGATTTTCCTTTAAAAAGATCCATTAGAGAAAATAGAAAAATTATACATTTATTTTTATCTCCTATACTATGAATCAAACATTATTTTATGCCTATGCCTTTTATAGAAATACACAGACAAACATAGAAATGAGGGGCATACTTGTTAATATAGTTACCTAATAGAAAATACGGTTAAACAAGAGACAAGAGGAATGAGGATATGACTTGAACGTGCAGTGAGGTCCGACTGTGTGAGCTGAAGCCTTGACTTTAGCCATGGAGCCCTGCTTCCCTCTGGGGCTGGATGGGTGGAGTGCAGGGCATGGACTCCTACTCTGGACTTGCTGGGTTGGTGGGGACAGCTGCTCTTCACGCTCACATTGCTGAGCAACCCTCTGCTATTCACTCATCACACTGTCATCTGATGTTAGTGCCCCTAGTAAGCCTTGCTTGGGTTGACTCTGAAGTAATTTTGTCCTTTTGGGGGGATTTAGATGGCTCAGTGTATGAGATTTCATTGCACAGATGAGGTTAGGGCCTCCATATCTCTGTTCTTATGAGGAAGAAAGCATCTCACATCTGTCCACACAGCTTGGTTCAGGGATCGGGTCTTGTGTCACCCCATCTGCACTGAGAAAATGAATCAAGATGTACCAGCCTCAGTAAGTCACAGACCATGGAAGACCACGGCTGACTGGTGGAACGTCAGGGACGACCTTAGTGCTGCAAGGAGTCCTCTCTGCTCTTTCCCTCAGGGCCGTGAGCATGGTTGAAGGTGCAGCATCTGAACATCCTGGGCGTAAGTTTCCCAACTCACCTAGGAGCTCATTGGAGGGACTGTATACAGAAACAATGGGGAATCCGGATCCCAAAGCCTAGCGTATGTGTGATAACAATCGTGTGCTGTGCAGAAAGACCTTATCTTCTGTTAGCTGTGACCCTTTGAAAGTGAACAAAGTTAAGTTGTGGTTTAATTGTGCTTATTTTCTTGTGACATCCCAGCTACCCCTTGCACAAGCCCAAACAGTAGGGGCTAGTTTGACTTTGAGCATTTTCCAGGAATCAACCACATTTGACAGAGCAGGTGAACAAAGAAGCCTGAAAGAATGCCATCCCACCAGCGCCCTCCTGCAGCCACTCAAGCAGCCTCCCCACGGCCACTGCCCTCCCCTCTCTGCACCGAGCAGGCCTGGGCAGCCCAGGGCAAGAGGGGCAGGAAGCTGCTGAGAAGCTGGAAACCACAGGCGACACTCCCTCTGGGGCCCTGGTGGGGAAATCAGCTGCACCAAACTCTCAGCAATTTGCAAGTTCACCCTCTTGCCTTCTATGCTTAATACACTGTTCCTTCCCAATGAAGAAATAGTTCCAGATCTCTTAGACGAGGCCAGTGTATTTTGTCCAGAGAAGTCTGATCCAATTCATGAGAACCAAGGAGCTGACCTAGGTTAGATTTCATCTATCTTGTGGCTGGTTGTTTATTTTTTTATTTTCAAATGGAGACCTCATTTTGATTTCACATGAATTTGTTTCACACGCACTGAAGCTGACTGTAAACAGACAAGCAAAAAGCCTTCCCAGTTGTAAATGAGACATTGTTGTAATTCTAGTATATAAAAGATTTTCCGTTAAGAGGATCTATTAGAGAAAATTAGAAAAACATACCATCACTTATTTTTTTTCTCACTTGTCCTATAAATTGAACATTTTTTTACGCCTTTGCCTTTTTTAGAAATACACAGACACATCTAGAAATGTTGTACACATAGACATACATAGTGTTGTACTTGTTAGTATCATTACCTAGGAGAAAGTATGGTTAAAGGACATGAACATTATTTCATAGAAAAGGAAATTTAATAGACTTAAATATGTGAAAAATGCTAATGCTCACCCATAATAAAAGAAAAGCAAATTAAAATAGCAAACATATACTACTGTTTACTCATCCAATTAGCAAAATCCTGACATTTCACAGCACTCTCCTGGCATTCACATACCTCTGGTACAAACGCAAAATGGTGATATCTCCACTGGCCATATCTATTAAAATGACCAATACACACAGTCTTAATGACATAAAACACTATTAGAATTTCAGCATTTTAAAAATGCAGCAAAATGTGTAAATAAAACAGTAGTGTATTATGAGGAAATGGTTTTATAAGGTATTGTATATTCACCAGCAAAATATGATCTAGCTGTCTAAGCATCTCCTTACATTTATAGTAAAGGAGCTTTAGATTGTGTCAGTGGAGAGAAGTACAAAAGAATATATTCTGTATGCTACCTTTGAGCAGAAAGAGGGAAATTAGAATATATATACATGCATATATTTATATGTACACTCATTTACTATAAAGGATGCAGAGAAAATGAAATTATGACTTGAAAGAGGAGGAGAGGTAGAGACTAATGCATTTTTTAGAGGGTTTTGATTGATTTTTTGATCCTTGCAGAGATATTATCTGACAATTTTAGAAGGCCCCTGAAATGCAGATTATTTTTTCAATGACACTTCCTGATTAATATTCCATTTCTTTAAATAACTATATTTTTTGAAGATGCATAGTAGTCTGTCACAGGACATTGTTTACTTTTTAGTTTCTTATTGGTGATTACGGTTCACTGGGGGCTGCAGTAAATAGTACTACAGTGAATGAACATCCGGGCACATAAATCTTAGTACATACATTTTGTTTCCTTAGGAAACTGATGAGTGAATGGTTAGATAACTTCCCGCGTAAAGCATGTGGTAGCTTGTGTAATGAACTCTGTGATGGTTTCATGATGCCTGAGATCCGAGCTGGCGGTGCTGAAAGTTCCAGTCACTTGATGCCTCAACCCCTGGCTGCACGTGAGAATTACTGAAGGAGCATTTTTAAAGTCCAATACCTGGGCTGTGATGAAGGTTGGAACTCGGTAACTTTTTTCTTACATGGTTATTTATTTATCTGTTTATTATTTCTATGTACTATTTATTTATTTGTCACTGTAATTATTTATTTACAGCTATAATAAGAGAGCCACTGGTGTAATGAAAAAGCAGCAGGATTTAAGTCAGGTGGACCTGGCCCATAAAGACTCCCGGCACAGCTCTGGGTTTAACTTTGGGCATAGTTCATAGACTCTCTGGGACCTCCACTTCTTATCAGTCAACTGGAGATACTAGGTGAAAAAATACAGGCTTGGCGATCAGAGAGACCCAGCTCTAAAATGGTTGTGACGAGCACATGCCTCCACATCTTCAACTGTAAACTGTGAACTGTAACTGTACCTTCCTTACAGTTAGAGGACTAAAAAAACCACCTGGTGAAGAGTAGATACTGAGTTCCTGCTCTGTCCATATCTAACCTGGCTGCAGGGGAAATGAGATTAGAGATGGCTTTCAGGGCTTATGGGTATGTGTGGAATCTACTGTTTCTACAGCAGAGGCACCAAGAGTAGAAGCTGTAACGTTGCTGAGGACTTGCAGGGACCGAGCATCGTTAACTCGTCAGTTCCACATGGTCCAGGAGACAGGGCAGTTCAGTTCAGTTCGGTTCAGTCGCTCAGTCATGTCCGACTCTTTGCGACCCCATGAATCGCAGCACGCCAGACCTCCCTGTCCATCACAAACTCCCGGAGTTTACTCAAACTCATGCCCATCGAGTCACTGCAGCTCTATTACACAGATGAGGAACTAACAGCACAGAGACCTTCCACTAGTTGCCCGAGTCACACAGAGGCTCATACAGACCCAGGGCTTAAACCCAAGCCCACGAGGGCCAGAGTCTGCACGCTTTACCCTCCACTCAATGCCCCTCTGGTGTTGGTGCAGTTTTCATGGGATTAATGCGAAGAGCAGGAGCAGTGCCTGTGAGACGCTAGTACAGATCTGAGCACACCCAGTGTACGTCATGCTGGGTGTCACCCTGTCACCATAGGAACATCCCAAACCAATGGGTCTGAATCTGGTGACTCTGAAAGAAAAGGAACTTGGGCACCTTTGTTTGACAGTAGTTTCACTTGGAGCCAGTGCTCCAAAGAAGCACCGTAACTACCATCTCAGGGAAAGACTTAGAGCTGTGGTGTTGACTATTATTTCCATCAGTGCTGAATTTGACAGATCGGTTGCCATGCTGCTTCTTACCTTGGTTAGATTTCATGAAATTAAAGTACAGAGACAAAGGGGACTTCTGGATATTTTAAATTTTTTTGTGCCTATTATGAAAATCAGTGATTTGAAAAACTGTTACACAATAATGACATCATAGATAAACACACATATGAACTGAGATATCTTAAACCTACCAAGAATGTAGAGTGTTTCTGGGACAATAGATGATGAAGGAAAGTTGACCTTTTTGTAGCACCCCCCTCTCACGAGATCTTCCCGTCACAGCAGATGCCTGTTCTCCTAAACACACAGGAGGTGATGATGACAAAGTAGACTGTTCTCATGAGGAAGAGTAAGAGGTAGGTGTAATAGGCAGAGGTGTTCATGAGCTGCAGCTGCAGGGTACCTAGGAGTTATTTTGGTTAGTTTCAAGTGTTCTTTTGAGAGGAGAGGACATATTAATCAAAGCAGTGATCACAATTACTTATTTCTGGTGACCAACAATGAAATAGTACTTCTCATACCCCAAACCCCAAACAAAACATGTACAACCACCATGACCACCACCACCAGGAAACATCAGAATCCAGTTGACAATTCAAGTCCATCAACAACCTCAGCTAAATTCACTAGAACCTTCCAGAATATTAAAAAGCAAGATTATGTTTTTATCGAATGAGTCCAAAGGAAAAATATTTGTCATAAATAGCATTTAGCATCCCCTAAAGGAAAAATATTTGTGATAGATAGCATTTAGCATCCCCTTCATCTCTGAGGAATAGTAACAGGCAATATTCATTAAGAAAGTGAAAGTATTAGTCACTCAGTCATGTCTGACTCATTGTGACCCCATAGACTGTAGCCCACCAGGCTTCTCTGTCCATGGGATTTCCCAGGCAAGAATACTGGAGTGGGTTGCCATTTCCTTCTCCAGGGCATCTTCCCAACCCAAGGATTGAACCTGGGTTGACTGCATTGCAGGCAGATTTTTGATCATCTAAACCACCCGGGAAGCCCACTAATCAAATATCAAATGCATTATTCTGAGAGGTCTGCATGCAAAATTCTAATCTCATTTAAATTTTCAAATAACCTATGAGATTATCACTTTCAACCCCCTTTTACCAGTAAACTGAGGTCAGTTGTCTGGTGTCACACATATAGAAAGTACCAGAAACTACATTTCAATCCCAGCAACCTGATTCTGAAGAACACATTCTTAGCTGCTCTGTAGTCCTGCATCTCATGTGCAATAAATACCCGGACATCAAAGTTAAGCATAAATAGCAACTTGAATTGCTGATATGGAAGTATCTGAGCCATTGCATGTTGTGCATCAGTGAAATTCCTATGAAGGGGATAAACCAGGGAAACTTGGCTGTGACACATTGGGGTGGGCGAGAGGTTTTGGTAAAGAGGACATTTCACAAAGTGGAAGAAAGTCTTTAGTCCAAAACTCCTGAAACATCAGGAGCTCATGCCTCACTTATCTATCTTTCTTGGATGTCTAACATCGTGACTGTGATGTCATAGGATAACTGCCCTTAAGCTCCTTTGAAGTTTTGCAACAAATATATGATGTCAAAAAATAATTAACAACACTGATGATGAGCCTGACTTGGCTGCTCGATGGACCACAGGGCTGACTTTCTTCCTGTATGAGTTTCACTTTCCTATGTTTTATCTTTATGGAGTCAGAACTCCAGAATCACTAGCACCTGGTGTGGAAAGGATCTCAGAAGGGGACATGCTCATAACTCACTGCCCAGGGTCAGGTCAGGTGTTAGCTGAGTTCCAGGCCCCCTGACACTAGGAATGGAGGAGGGATCAGCAGGACCAGAGCCAGTGCTTCTAAATTCACTGAGAACTTTCATACAGGGAGAAGGGGCCACCAACTAGTACTGATCCTGTGCCAGCTAAATGGATACCCTATGGAGACATTCCACATAGGCAATCTTTGTAGTAACAGAGTTGGGTGCAATTGTTCCCAGTTGGCAGAAGAGGGCAGTATTGCTCAGAAATAGAAGTAATGTACCCACATTCGTGCAACTGATAATAAAAGAACCCGGGTTGAAGTCCAGGCTGCGATAATTCAGAAGCCCACGAACTTACACCCTTGCCCATGGATCCACCCTGTCTCAGGGCCTTAGCTTTGGGATTCTTGTTCTATCTCTATATCTTATAGGAGGAATAGAGAACTAAGTGTGTGAACCATTGATTCAGATGGCCTGGGTTGAGTCCCCAGATCTGGCTACACGACTTTGTACAAGGGACTGAGACAACCTGCATTGACCTGTATGCTGCTGCTGCTGCTGCTATATAAACAGGTTAAAAGTTCTGAGATATCTTCCCCAAATAGCAATTTTCACATTTAAAAAGTTATCTGTAACTGTTTGCTGGCAATAATGAGCTTGCAGAGCCTGTTCAGGCCACTCACGATTTGAGATAATCATGTAACCACATCATTAGTCTACGAAACAGTGTTCATCTTCCTCCTCTCTGTGGGACTGTGTCCAGCTCATCGGAAGTGGTGTTTGATCATTAAGAATCAAGTTAGCAAGAACGGTGGGGGTGATTGCTTCACTTCGCCCTTGTGGAAAATTTTAGCTCTTCTATCAGAAGTCCACTTTTGATAAATTTAAGAATTGTTCTAGAACAAAGACTGACACCATGTCCCACCTGCTGTCTGCTGCACACAGTGGAGGTGTTGCTCTAGGACCTTGCTTCAGACGTTTAAGCTCCCCCATCCATTAAATCATTGATGTCTCTTAAAAAAAAAAAAAAAGAAAAGAAAAAATAATTGTTCTATGCTGCTATTCTAGTTAAGAATAGTTGTTATGTACTTTAAAAATTAGTATGTTTATGACCCAGCTATCCCACTGCTGGGCATACACACCAAAGGAACCAGAACTGAAAGAGACATGTGTACCCCAATGTTCATCGCAGCGCAGTTTACAATAGCCAGGACATGGAAGCAACCTAGACGACTGAGCAGGGAAGCCCCATTCTCCACATTCTCTTGGAATATGCTGTAATTTTAATCAATCAAGATACATGTGTTTCTATTACATAAGGAAGCATATGTGTTGTTCAGTAAAATTACTAGAGCTTAATAATAGAATTAATTATGGGAATACCAGACCATCTGACCTGTCTCTTGAGAAACCTGTATGCAGGTCAGGAAGCAACAGTTAGAACTGGACATGGAGCAACAGACTGGTTCCAAATTGGAAAAGGAGTACGTCAAGGCTGTACATTGTCACCCTGCTTATTTAACTTCTATGCAGAGTACATCATGAGAAATGCTGGGCTGGAAGAAGCACAAGCTGGAATCAAGATTGCCAGGAGAAATATCAATAACCTCAGATATGCAGACGACACCACCCTTATGGCAGAAAGTGAAGAGGAACTGAAAAGCCTCTTGATGAAAGTGAAAGAGGAGAGTGAAAGAGTTGGCTTAAAACTCAACATTCAGAAAACTAAGATCAAGGCATCTGGTCCCATCACTTCATGGGAAATAAATGGGGAACAGTGGAAACAGTGTCAGACTTTATTTTTGGGGGCTCCAAAATCACTGCAGTTGGTGATTGCAGCCATGAAATTAAAAGACGCTTACTCCTTAGAAGGAAAGTTATGACCAACCTGGATAGTATATTTAACAGCAGAGACATTACTTTGCCAAAAATGGTCTGTCTAATCAAGGCTATGGTTTTTCCAGTAGTCATGTATGGATGTGAGAGTTGGACTGTGAAGAAAGCTGAGCACCGAAGAATTGATGCTTTTGAGCTGTGGTGTTGGAGAAGACTCTTGAGAGTCCCTTGGACTGCAAGGAGATCCAACCAGTCCATCCTAAAGGAGATCAGTCCTGGGTGTTCATTGGAAGGACTGATGCTGAAGCTGAAACTCCAATCCTTTGGCCACCTCATGCGAAGAGTTGACTCATTGGAAAAGACCCTGATGCTGGGAGGGAATGGGGGTAGGAGGAGAAGGGGACGACAGAGGATGAGATGGCTGGATGACATCACAGACTCGATGAACATGAGTTTGGGTAAACTCCGGGAGTTGGTGATGGACAGGGAGGCCTGGTGTGCGGCGATTCATGGGGTCGCAAGGAGTCGGACACGACTGAGTGACTGAACTGAACTGAACTGAACAATAGAATTATCAGAGTATGAGTGGATGACTCAAAGTCTGTGTAACTTGGTGACCAACACAGTAAAAAACAAATAAAAACAAAAGAATAATAAACTCAGAGAAAACTTGGAATGCTTAGGAATGCTATTCAGCATGGCTGGAGGATGCCACAGAGGACATTAAAAATGCACAAGCAAAACAAAACCAAAATCCCCGGCAGAGTCACCTTTGGGACACACGGTTTACTCTGTGTGTATATATGTGCTTTAATCTCATTCCATGAGTCCCTGGCAGAAGGGATCATCTGTGGGTGTCTGCACCCTCCCGTTGTTGGTAAGCTTGCAGGACCCCACCCGCAATTGCTGAGGCCTGCTTCCACTTGCCCTGCACCAGCAGGAGTAAATAGCTGACATTCAGATTAAATCTTAAAATGAAAGAGCACACACGAGTCCCACCGTCGTAGAACAGGCTGCTACGGATAACTCTGTAATGTGATTTAGCTCACACATAATTGGTAAATAGGCAAGTGTTAATCAGGTTAACACAAAAAGCAAGTTAGTTCATACTCAATTCTTCCTTAGCCAAAGGAGAGGAGAGGGATTATAATCTTCTGCAGGAAAGAACGAACTCAGGTTTCACAGTGGCAGCAGGAACACTGCAGCTCTAATTTTTAAATATGAAGCAAACATCTGCTCCCTGAGACAGAGACCTCTGACCTTGTAGTTTTCTTGGCTCTAGACAAGTTGTCCTCAAGTGTCAGCTTCCAGGGAGAACCAGGGGCTCAGGGGATCACATCTACCCACATGTCTCTGCTCCATCTGGTTCTACTGCCTTCTTACGTCCGTTCTCTCTAGTGGTTCAGAATCTTGAAGGAAGGAGTGGTGAGGCATAAGGTTCTCCCTCACCTTTAACTCAAAGGACACAAGCTGAGGTACAGGTGAGCTGGACCCAAACCTCCATTAGAGATGCTCACAGAGGATCCTACGTGACAGTCACAGCAATCACAGCTACACACACTCAGAGAGTGCTTGCTGCTTGTCAGGAATGTTCTAGCACTATTACCTGGTCTTATATATTGAAGGGGATCAGGATATGCCATCCCCAAATATGCCACTTAACATAAGGATTATTTTGAGCTGAAGGCATTTCAGTTCCTGAAATTCCTTATCTGCTTAAAAGCGGAGCCTCCCCAAAGAACTCAGCTGTCCTAAGTCCCCTGTAGGAAGTAACTATAATCTCTTTTGGGAGAAGAGAAGCCAACGCCACACCCAGACACACAGACACCCAGACACACAAAGCCACCATCACCTCTCGTATATCCCCTCAAGGGCCCATTTATCTGTCCAAAGAGTCATCTGCTTTTCCATAAAGGCTCTTCTCCCTCTCCAGGTCTAGGTAAATAGACCCTCAGTTCTAAGGACTCCTTTGAGTTACCCATCTCTGAGTATGTCTCCCATATGTCTATGCAACGTACACGTGAATAACCCACTTTTTTCCTCCAATTAATCTGTCTTTTGTCAGTCCAATTTATAAGGCCTCAGCCAGAAAACTTAGGAGGGTAGGGAGAAAAAACATTTCCCTTCCATATAGTACGTTTGTATTCAATTAACTCATTGAATTACCACAGCCCTAATTTCTCAGGAGCTTTCACCTGAGGAATCTGAGACATGGACAGGTTAAGTGGTTTGGCTAAGGCCACTGCTATCACAAAGGCACAGCCTGCTTAGAGAGCACAGTTCTAGAGCTGAAATAACCGTGTTGGGGAAGGGCAGTTAAGATAAAACGGGGAAAAAAGAGCTAACACCAAACTTCTTGAGCTGGTGACAAAGGGAACCTGTAGGATCAATCCTGATAAATTGGAGTAATGGGTTTGCAAATGTTATCCTGGGGATGCCCAGATCATTGATAGCTAACTAAACATACTGTCTTCTTTTCATTTTTATGTATTTTTAAAAATTTATTTTTTTTTTAATTAGAGTTTAATTACTTTCCAATATTGTGGTGGTTTTTGTCATACATTGACATGAATCAGCCAGGGGTGTACAAGTGTCCCCCATCCTGAACCCCCTCCCCCACCCTCCCCATCCCATCCCTCAGGGTTGTCCCAGGGCACCAGCTTTGAGTGCCCTGTTTCATGCATCAAACTTGAACTGGTCTTCTGTTTCATTTATGGTAATATACATGTTTCAATGCTATTCTCTCAAATCATCCCACCCTCGCCTTCTCCCACAGAGTCCAAAAGTATGATCTTTATATCTGTGTCTCTTTTGCTGTCTTGCATATAGGGTCATCATTACCATCTTTCTAAATTCCATAAACATGCATTAATATACTGTGTTGGTGTTTTTCTTTCTGGCTTACCACTCTGTAAAATAGGCTCCAGTTTCATCCACCTCATTAAAACTGATTCAAATGCATTCTTTTTAATAGCTGAGTAATATTCCATTGTGTATATGTACCACATCTTCCTTATCCTTTCTGTACTTGGTCTGTTTATGACATGGAAGCCAGAAGTAACAGAGAACTCTGGCCTTTTAAAAATTTATGTGGAAAGAAGTATAAGAGAGTGAGAAATCTACAAGAAAGGCTATTCGTAAACTCTGACCTGTGATGTCATGGTTAAGTATGTGGGCCCTACAGTCTAGCTCCCTAGGTTCAAATCCACTGATTAGCTCTGGGAAAGTGTACACCATTTCTCCCCTGGAACAATACAGATGACATTGCTAGTACCCATTGTCTAGACTTATGTTTTAAGAATTTAGAGAAATAATCCATATGTAGTGTGTTGAAGTATGGTCCCCCAAAAGATATGTCCAGGTTCTAATCCCCAGAATTTATGAATGTTACCTTATTTGGAAAAAAAAAGGGGGCTTTGCTGATTTAATAAAGTTAAAGACTGTGAGACGAGGAGGCTGTCTTGGATTATCTGGAGAGGTCCTAAATCAAATGACAAGTATCCTTACAAGAGTGAGGCTGAGAAAGATGAGATCAACAGATGAGGAAGTGGCTATGTGGCCAGGGAGGTAGAGATCAGACTGACTTAGCCAGAAGTGAAGGGAAGCCAACAGCCACCAGAAGCGGGAATAGACAAGGAATTGACTCTCTGATATATTACCTCTGGAGGGAGCACAGCCTATCACCACCTTGGTTTCAAACTTTGGCCTCCGGAACTGTGAGAGAATAAATTTCTGTTCTTTAAAACCAAGTTTATAGTAGTTTGTTATAACAGCCAAGGGAAATAGTACAAAATACAAACTATGTAAAGTTCCTGGTGTATAGCAAATAATAAATATTAAGTATCATTATAATTTCCCCTGAACTCTAGAAAAATGTGGCCTAATGGATCCTGGTTTCTTTGTGGTCTATCGGATCACTTAAGTTACTCCTCCTTGCATGAGGAGTCACTAGTACCGAGTTGCCAAGAATGGAAGATTTTTCTTTGGCACTTCAGAGAGGGCAGAAATGTTTGTCAAAGTCTCCAACACTTTCCTTAGAGAAAGGAAATGTTGATGGCAGTTCCTACATTCTGAGCCAAGGCAGAAACACACAGTGCACAGATAATGAAGTTTCTATTTATAACATGGGCCTGTACAGATTTCTCCACCAGTAGAACCCTGGCAGTTGAACCACAGATCCCACATGTGTCCAAATATATTTTGTGTGACTTAGCCAATCTCGAGGCTTCCTGGAGCTGCAAACACAAGCAGATGGTCCTGGCAGGGGTGACGCCACAGTAGTTTGCTGAAAGCGTCCTCTGGAAGCTTCTTATAGGAGAGGGATTTTGCATGTGAGGTAGGGTGACCACGACAATGAGCCTGGTTTGTCTGACTGCCCGGAGTTCCCCTGTTGTACTAGCACCCCAAATGGTTTAGCAGTTGTCACTCTCAAAAATGTCCCAGTTTAGGTGAAAAATTCTGTGCTTACTTCAATGTGAAGACACATCATAGTCAGCTTGCCAAGGAGCAAGATCTAAACTCACAGGAAAAGGTTTCTCTCCTAATGAGTTAGACAATTTTGTAACAGTAGCTCTAAAACTGACAGAGGTAAGGATCATAGATCCATGTGTATCTCTGTAAGATACTTTTTCCCCCTCATGGCTGGAAAATTAAAAGGCCCCAAAGACCAAATAGAGAGAAACGGATAATGAAAAATCCAGAATACTAGCAGATAATTAATATTAAATGTCCTTAACATTTTGGAGAACTTACTACCAGAGTCCCAGTCACAATGGATGAAGGGATTCTTGGAGAATGCAGTTCATACTCCAGATCTACCAAGGTGAAAAAAGATATGCTCATTGCAGGTACTGTGTGACTCATGGTCTGCAAGGGTATACTGTTTTCTGTGGAGCAGTGCATCCCACATCCAGCTGGCCATGCCCACCTGGGCCAACATGGTGAACGAGTCTACAGGATTTCTAACTGACCATTATCCCTACTGCATTGGGAGACGGCTGGAATCAAGCCATGGGGCAAATCCGTCCAACTGGAGGGAGTGAAGTGACATCCCATTTTCTGAAACTTTGTGGTGTGTTTCAGATGGCACGGTGGAGAGGTAGGAAGAAGGCAGAAAGATGACATTATTGGGGAAGAATCATTTCAATGGGAAAATCCTTCTCTCAGTGGAGGACAATAAGCCAACAAGAGATTTAGTTGAAAGAGGGAACTATTATCAGAATTATTGGTATGGCTAGATCCAAATTTGATAAAGTATCCTTTGAGGGAGTCTAGTTTTCTTAGGATACCATCCTACACTCTCCAGAGATGAAGGAAAAAGATTGGAAAAGCCCAGCCCCACCATATCCCTATGATTTCAGAATTTGATGGAAAGAAGGAGGTTGTGGACAGGGTGATAGAGGTAAAGGGGAGACCTGGACATGCTTGAAAAGTAGAAAAAAAGGTACAAACTATTGTAAGTATCATATAACATGCAATAATTCTATATATTGTTGGCACACAGATAAAGCTTCCTAGGTGGCACAGTGGTAAAGAATCTGCCTGCTGATGCAGGAGACGCAAGAGGCCTGGGATTGATTCCTGGGTAGGGAAGATCCCCTGGAGGAGGCAATGGCCATCCACTACAGTATTCTTGCCTGGAATATTCCTTGGATGGAGGAACCTGGAGGGCTACACTCCATGGGGTCACAAAGCGTTGGACACAACTGAAGCAACTGAACACACACACACACACTCACACACACCCCCCACACACACACATACACACTCCCCCCACCCACACACCCCCCCACACACACCCCCACACCCCCCCACACACCCACACCCCACACACACACCCCCCACACATACACACACCCCCACACACATACACACACACCCCCACACACACAGCCCACACACACACACACACACACACACACGGATAATAAAATTATGCCAACATGCCTGGGGAGCGTATACATTCCCTGGAAGAACCAGTTATACCTGGGGAGAAGAAAAGGAGACAGAGATGGGCCATGGTGGGGGTTGTCTCTGTTATCATTCTCCCCAAATTGTGTTAGAAGCAATAATTCTGAAAATGGAGACGGGGGCCTGACTTCCATGTCCCTGCCCTCCTGTCCCTCTAGAGAGCCATTACTTCTGGCTCCTCACAAGGTTCAGGCCAGAACTGTGTATTTGTGGGTATGAGATTCACTATGCTCTTCCCTCCTAGCAGGCAACTGCCAAACTTTGCCTAAAACCCAATTATTATATATTCTGGATCCATGGATTCAAAGTCACATATTTCCTCATGGGCAGAATAGTGTGAGATTTTAGCAAGCAACTTTTTCAGCCAATCAACGACCCATTTATACATGAGGTTAATGGCACCAGGAGAAGCTCAGACTAAGCAGGGAGTGGAATGTGTTGGGGAGAATCCAATAAACCTGTGGGTACTTGGAAAGAAATGAGTTAGGCTACATGGAAAGTGTTTTCCCAGGTTTATAATAAGGACTCTCTCCCCTTTATGTACTCCTCCAGACGACTGTTTCCCAAAATGTGGTCACCAATTGGCACTCCAATATTGGCACTCCAATTCAGTGGACCCAACCTAGACCCACTGAATCAGAAACTCTGGGAGTGGTGCTGTCTATCTTTGTTTTAACAAGCCCTTTAGGTGAATCTGAGGGACACTGAAGTGTGGTAACCACTTCTCCAGACTCACACCTTGGCCCGTGATGATTAAAAGTCATCATGACTATGATTGCTTTGTAGAGGATACAGATGTCGAATTAAAATGTTGTATTCCTGAAAACTTATGTAATGTCATACAGCAATTTTATCTTAAAGTCACAAAACTGGAAGTAAATGACCACTACCATCCTAATAGGCCCCATTCCCATCACCCTATCCAATTCAACCAAAAAGAAAACACAGTAGAACAAAGAGGTCAGCAAAACCCAAGTGAAGGACAAACCTAAGCTAGTCATTGGAGTAAATTATTGGAGAATGTTAGCGGTAAAGAAAATTAATCACAATGGTTTTAAATGATAGTGAAAACTAAACATAAGAAAAAGAACTAATATAATGCTAAAATTAAAATCCAATAAAATAAGCTAAAAATCAGAATTAAAGGAGTATCAGTGAAATTTTAATAAAAATAATAACATCTGGCCATATAGTGCCTCCTTCATTTCAGACAGAAGGGGAAAACAGAGAAGAAACAAAAAGGAACAGGGTCCCTGATGCAGTGGGGAGGTGGGTGTGCCTTCCCAGGGTCTGGGGCCAAACCGTCCTGCTGTTCCCGATGAAGAAGTGATGGGGGAGGTAGACGTGGCCTCATTGCCTTCCCTCCTACTCAGCCCCTCTCAGGACCTTTCAAATCTCCCTAGAAGCCAGAGCAGATCTTCTTAGACCTATAAAAATCCCTGTAACATAAATACCATGTCTGTTACCGTGACAATGCCTCATTTGGTTCTTTTATTTATTTATTTATTTTACCAAAGGTACAAAACATTTGGTCTGTGCTGGTTAATTAGGAGTTAATTTGCTTTGAATTGGTTCAAGTTCTTTGCTTTTGTTTTGTTTCCTTGGAATCTTGGCTCTAATGGTTTCAAAGACATACATTTTCCACTAACCATCCAGCAGAGATAAGGACCCTAAGCCCATTGAAATAGCTATTACTATCAGTTGGGTTTAAGGACAATTAAAATGGCTCTTCTAAGTTTTGTTAAGTGTTTTTCCCCCTCCTTGTCTTACTCTTTCTCTTAAATGAGGAGGCACTATTATAAATATCCAAGAGCACAGACAATACCCAAGCAGCCCACATCATTGCCCGGATCTTGGAGGCCGAGGGGAGAACAAGGGCTTTAGTTTGACCCGTCCAACAGAGTCCTCAAGTCCCCTCGCAACTGAGGGTGAACTGCCTACAGCTGTGGCTAATGAGCAATGATGGCCTGAAGGTTGGTGGGGGTTTGTTTTCCTTCTTCCAGAAGAGGCCGGAAGGGAGGTGACTGCCTTCCAGACTACAGATGGGCAGGGTGAAGTGCTAGATCAAATCGGAGGTAAGATTGCAATTGGGGGTGAATATGGCAGGGGTTCCCAACCTCTGGGATCTAATGCCTAACAATCTGAGGTGGAGCTGACATAATAATAATAGAAATAATATGCACAATAAATGTAATATGCTTGAATCCTCCCGAAACCATTCCCCACTACCCACCCCCTCCCCTCTATCCCTCCCCCATTTGTGGGAAAATTGTGTTCCATGAAACCAGTCCCTGGTACCAAAAATGTTGGGGACCTCTTGCTCTATGGGATAAAAAACATACTTGTATTACTTCTGAAAAAAAAAAAAAAAACTTTTAGAATTCATGTTCTCATCTACTAAAAGAGAATACATATTGGGAATAATAAAACTGAAAGGGAAATTGTACAGTAATAGGGTTGAGAGTGGGTATGTTTTCATTAATCACATTTTGCTTTGGTAATATCGGCATATAGTACAAAAATTTTAGACTAGTAGCAAAAATGCCTTGAAGATGAATTCTCCTTTCTATTCCTGTACCCTGAATCTCGAGATTTTCCATCTCAGGAGGCAACCAAATATATATTGTTAAATTTAGTTCAAAGATTTTTAAATGTTTTAAGTTGTTGGTCAATTATTCTGTATTTCATTTTATTTTATTTTAGGGGAGAGGGCAGACTATGGACTGCCTGTGGTCAGCTTGCTGTGCTTTTTCTTGGCAAATGTCTGTAAACAATCTTTCCATAATCCCTGATGAGCTAATACTTCCAGGTTGTAAATATACCTGTACTCTGAAATAGGATTTTCTAGATTCTGGGATCAGCATGTGGGTAGAACCTAGAATGTCTTTTGCTATTAAAAACAGCTTGACAAAGGGAATTTTAATAAAATATGTTGGAGATGCTTTAAGACTGACCTTAAGAAAAAACATGAGAGAAGGAATGATAATGATGATGATTATAGATGGTTCCCAGCTGATGATGGTTCAACTTGATTTTTTGACTTTACAGTGGGCTTCCCAGGTGGTGCTAGTGGTAAAGAACCTGCCTGCCAATGCAGGAAACTTAAGACAGGCGGGTTCTATCCGTGGGTCAGGAAGATTCCCTGGAGGAGAACATGGCAACCCACTCCAGTATTCTTGCCTGGAGAATCCCATAGACAGAAGAGCCTGGCAGGCTATATAGCCCATAGGGTTGCAAAGAGTCACACATGACTTAGCACACACATTTAGCACATGGTGTGAAAGTGAGACACATTCAGTAGAAACCATGCTTCAGGCTGAGTTTGATATTTTCCTGGGCTAGTGACACAGCAATAGATACCCTCCTGTGATGCTGGCAGAGTCAGCGAGCCACAGCCCCTGGTCAGCACACTCTTGAAACCATTTTGTTTTTCACTTCAGCACAGTATTCAGTGATTTACATGAGATATTCAACACTTTATTATAAAATAGACTTTGTGTTAAGTGATTTTGCCTAACTGTATTCTTTTTATTTATTTATTTATTAGTTGGAGGCTAATTACTTCACAACATTTCAGTGGGTTTTGTCATACATTGATATGAATCAGCCATAGATTTACACGTATTCCCCATCCTGATCCCCCTCCCACCTCCCTCTCCACCCGATTCCTCTGGGTCTTACCAGTGCACCAGGCCCGAGCACTTGTCTCATGCATCCCACCTGGGCTGGTGATCTGTTTCACCATAGATAGTATACATGCTGTTCTTTTGAAATATCCCACCCTCACATTCTCCCACCAAGTTCAAAAGTCTGTTCTGTATTTCTGTGTCTCTTTTTCTGTTTTGCATATAGGGTTATCGTGACCATCTTTCTAAATTCCATATATATGTGTTAGTATGCTGTAATGTTCTTTATCTTTCTGGCTTACTTCACTCTGTATAATGGGCTCCAGCTTCATCCATCTCATTAGGACTGAGTCAAATGAATTCTTTTTAATGGCTGAGTAATATTCCATGGTGTATATGTACCACAGCTTCCTTATCCATTCATCTGCTGATGGGCATCTAGGTTGCTTCCATGTCCTGGCTATTATAAACAGTGCTGCGATGAACATTGGGGTGCACGTGTCTCTTTCAGATCTGGTTTCCTCAGTGTGTATGCCCAGAAGTGGGATTGCTGGATCATATGGCAGTTCTATTTCCAGTTTTTTAAGAAATCTCCACACTGTTTTCCATAGCGGCTGTACTAGTTTGCATTCCCACCAACAGTGTAAGAGGGTTCCCTTTTCTCCACACCCTCTCCAGTATTTATTGCTTGTAGACTTTTGGATAGCAGCCATCCTGACTGGCGTGTAATGGTACCTCATTGTGGTTTTGATTTGCATTTCTCTGATAATGAGTGATGTTGAGCATCTTTTCATGTGTTTGTTAGCCATCTGTATGTCTTCTTTGGAGAAATGTCTGTTTAGTTCTCTGGCCCATTTTTTGATTGGGTCATTTATTTTTCTGGAATTGAGCTGCAGGAGTTGCTTGTATATTTTTGAGATTAATCCTTTGTCTGTTTCTTCACTTGCTATTATTTTCTCCCAATCTGACAGCTGTCTTTTCACCTTACTTATAGTTTCCTTTGTAGTGCAAAAGCTTTTAAGTTTCATTAGGTCCCATTTGTTTAGTTTTGCTTTTATTTCCAATATTCTGGGAGGTGGGTCATAGAGGATCTTGCTGTGATTTATGTCGGAGAGTGTTTTGCCTATGTTCTCCTCTAGGAGTTTTATAGTTTCTGGTCTTACATTTAGATCTTTAATCCATTTTGAGTTTATTTTTGTGTATGGTGTTAGAAAGTGTTCTAGTTTCATTCTTTTTTTTTTTTTTTTCCAACACCACAGTTTATTTTTTATTATTATTATTTTTTTTCCCAGTGGGTTTTGTCATACATTGATATGAATCAGCCATGGATTTACATGTATTCCCAATCCCAATCCCCCCTCCAACCTCCCTCTCCACCCGATTCCTCTGGGTCTTCCCAGTGCACCAGGCCCGAGCACTTGTCTCATGCATCCCACCTGGGCTGGTGATCTGTTTCACCATAGATAGTATACATGCTGTTCTTTTGAAATATCCCACCCTCACATTCTCCCACAGAGTTCAAAAGTCTGTTCTGTATTTCTGTGTCTCTTTTTCTGTTTTGCATATAGGGTTATCGTTATCACCTTTCTAAATTCCATATATATGTGTTAGTATGCTGTAATGTTCTTTATCTTTCTGGCTTACTTCACTCTGTATAATGGGCTCCAGCTTCATCCATCTCATTAGGACTGAGTCAAATGAATTCTTTTTAATGGCTGAGTAATATTCCATGGTGTATATGTACCACAGCTTCCTTATCCATTCATCTGCTGATGGGCATCTAGGTTGCTTCCATGTCCTGGCTATTATAAACAGTGCTGCGATGAACATTGGGGTGCACGTGTCTCTTTCAGATCTGGTTTCCTCAGTGTGTATGCCCAGAAGTGGGATTGCTGGGTCATATGGCAGTTCTATTTCCAGTTTTTTAAGAAATCTCCACACTGTTTTCCATAGCGGCTGTACTAGTTTGCATTCCCACCAACAGTGTAAGAGGGTTCCCTTTTCTCCACACCCTCTCCAGCATTTATTGCTTGTGGACTTTTGCATAGCAGCCATCCTGACTGGCGTGTAATGGTACCTCACTGTGGTTTTGATTTGCATTTCTCTGATAATGAGTGATGTTGAGCATCTTTTCATGTGTTTGTTAGCCATCTGTATGTCTTCTTTGGAGAAATGTCTGTTTAGTTCTCTGGCCCATTTTTTGATTGGGTCATTTATTTTTCTGGAATTGAGCTGCAGGAGTTGCTTGTATATTTTTGAGATTAATCCTTTGTCTGTTGCTTCATTTGCTATTATTTTCTCCCAATCTGACAGCTGTCTTTTCATCTTACTTATAGTTTCCTTTGTAGTGCAAAAGCTTTTAAGTTTCATTAGGTCCCATTTGTTTAGTTTTGCTTTTATTTCCAATATTCTGGGAGGTGGGTCATATAGGATCTTGCTGTGATTTATGTCAGAGAGTGTTTTGCCTATGTTCTCCTCTAGGAGTTTTATAGTCTCTGGTCTTACATTTAGATCTTTAATCCATTTTGAGTTTATTTTTGTGTATGGTGTTAGAAAGTGTTCTAGTTTCATTCTTTTACAAGTGGTTGACCAGTTTTCCCAGCACCACTTGTTAAAGAGGTTGTCTTTTTTCCATTGTATATCCTTGCCTCCTTTGTCAAAGATAAGGTGTCCACAGGTGCGTGGATTTATCTCTGGGCTTTCTATTCTGTTCCATTGATCTATATTTCTGTCTTTGTGCCAGTACCATAGTGTCTTGATGACTGTGGGTTTGTAGTAGTGTCTGAAGTCAGGCAGGTTGATTCCTCCAGTTCCATTCTTCTTTCTCAAGATTACTTTGGCTATTCGAGGTTTTTTGTATTTGCACACAAATTGTGAAATTCTTTGGTTTAGTTCTGTGAAAAATACCGTTGGTAGCTTGATAGGGATTGCATTGAATCTATAGATTGCTTTGGGTAGTATAGCCATTTTGACAATATTGATTCTTCCAATCCATGAACACGGTATATTTCTCCATCTGTTTGTGTCCTCTTTGATTTCTTTCATCAGTGTTTTATAGTTTTCTATGTATAGGTCTTTTGTTTCTTTAGGTAGATATACTCCTAAGTATTTTATTCTTTTTGTTGCAATGGTGAATGGTATTGTTTCCTTAATTTCTCTTTCTGTTTTTTCATTGTTAGTATATAGGAATGCAAGGGATTTCTGTGTGTTAGTTTTATATCCTGCAACTTTACTATATTCATTGATTAGCTCTATTAATTTTCTGGAAGAGTCTTTAGTGTTTTCTATGTAGAGGATCATGTCATCTGCAATCAGTGAGAGTTTCACTTCTTTGATGTAAGTATTCTGAGCATGTTTAAGGTAGGCTCGGCTGAGCTATGGTGTTCGGTAGATAAAGCGCTTGTGTGTGTGATTTATTTGGCTGCGGTGGATCTTAGCTGCAGCATGCAGGATCTAGTTCAGAACCTGGAGCCCCTGCATTGGGAGCTTGGGGTCTTAATCACTGGACCACCAGGGAAGTCCCAGATGAAGTGTTTTTAATGCTGTTTTTGGCTTAAGATTAAGATATTTTCAGTTTACAATGGGTTTATTGGGATGTAGATGATGAAGTGGAGAAAGATCTGTATTTGTGTAGACTTACTGTGTGCTGAGTCCTTCAATGCATTACTTCAAAATTTGAAGTTTAAATACAGCAGTTCATAAAGGTATTAGCATGCTTGTTTAAAGGTTCAGAGATATACCCAAGGTTGTACAACTGGTGACAGCCGGAATTCCAATGCAGGCATTTCTTGCGTCAAAATCTGTGGGCTTTCTCTTTTATCTATTGTTTTTCAAGCTGGCCCAGGTTACCTCTTACAAAAGGATGACATATAAAACTGCTGAAATCACAAAAAAAAAAAAAAAAAACAGGACTAGTGTTGGAAACAATATGAGAAGAAACCCTGGGGGCTCAAATGGAGGCTGGGTTATTTTTTAAAAATCTTGTTAAAAAGAGCTATTAAAAAGAGCTATTGCATGATTAATATGGCATCTCCCTCTGGGAGAAGAATGGTTTGCCTTTCTGAATGTTTGCACTGTGATGTCTGCAATTTCCAGTTTGGTTTACTTGGACCTGAATACTCTGATTTCCTGGACGATTGACCTAAGCTTTGTGATTACCGGTGGGGTAGCTGTGATAGAAAATAGTTACCTCTTGTTGCATAACTCGTTACTCTAAAACTTAATGGCTCAAAACAACAACATAAACTATTTTACATGCGTGTGTGCATGCTCAGCTGTGTCTGAATCTTTGAGACCCCATGGACTGTAGACCACCAGGTTCCTCTGTCCATAGAACTTTTCAGGCACGAATACTGGAAAGGGTTGCCATTTCTCACTCCAGGGGATCTTCCTAACCCAGGGATCAAACCTGTCTCTTGCATCTCCTGCATTAGCAGGTGGATTTTTTTTAAACACTGCACCACCTGGGAAGCCCATCTTATAGTTACTATGGGTAATAATTACACATGCCTCTCCAGTTCAGAGTCTCTCACAAGTGTGCAATTAAGGGCCTGATTAGCTCGGTAGTCATCTCAAGGGCGGACCTAGTGAGGATGCACTTCTAAGTTCATTTGTGTGGCTGTCGGCAGCACACAGAGGTTCCTCTCCACAGGAAGCTCTCCTCGGGGCAGATCACAGCATGGTAGCTGGCTTTCAGCACAGTGCCAGGAAGCAAGAAACAAGGAAGGGTGCCCAATACTGGACTTATAATTTTCTATAACCTAATCTTGGAAGTAACATTCCTCCTCTCCTTTCTTCTCTTCTCCTCTCCCGTTCTCTGCTTTCTGACAAGTTAATACATCCAACCCATATGAAGGGGAGGGGATGATGTAGGAGCACGAATACCCGCGCACTGGGGCTCTTAGGCCATTTTAGGGACTCCTACCACAGAGACAACATAGTGTAATTGCCTGCTTACTTAGAACCTGTTGACTTTGTTTCTCCCTTTTGACACTCTGTAAAAACAAGGGCTGTATCTGTTTTGCTTACTATTGTAACAAATGCAGGATCCAGTGCATAGTCAGTAAGTGTTTAATAAATGAACAGAGTGAATAATAAATTTCAAAAGTGGATATGATCATGACTCTCATCTGAGTGAACACCTGCTAAATCTTTTATTTAACTCATCAATTAATCTGAGTACAAAGTAAGATAAAAACCATTCAAATGAAAACCTAAAGGACCGAATATTTATTATCAGGTAAGTAATGTTGACATGATTTTAATAAAGGAGTTCAAACTGGCAAAACTGGTCAATATTCACAGGGAAATAATCAATGGCCACACTAAACACACGGGATACAATTTGCATTTCTGTGGACAAAAAGTATTCTGCCTACTAACAGTTTTCTACAATTAGATTCCCCCTCTAGGTGCTATAAAGTAATATAGTCAAAGCAAAGACTCAGATAACCTTTTGGGGAACTAGATGGTGTGCTCACTAAATTTAGAAATCTTGCCAAATTTTTTCTTGCAAATGAATTGTCCAGACTGGGGGAAAATGCACCCCAGGACAAGGCCGACTAGAGAATAGTCATAGCTCTTTTCTTTTCAAATTCACGTAAGCAGTTGAGATGCTTAATAGGAGACTCAAGTTTCTTGATGATTAGGAAATAGAGCTTCTTAAATATCTTAGTTTCTTAGATGTATCTCCATACTTTGATAATACATTACTGTGCCCTTACACGTGATTCTTGACCTTGTGGAATAGAGAATATCTCTGGCAATGGAGAGTAAAACCAAACCATCACAATACTATGGGGGTGCTAGTCTGGTAAGTAGAGTTAAAGACTATAACATTGTATAACACATAAGGTCCCAAGTCTTATGAGATCCAGGGTTCTATCAGCAATTTCCAAACACAGGTGGACCAGCCTGTGTTTGTCTTCCTAGGTGGGGGTAGGAATAATGTCCTTGTCAACATTTTGACTCTTAGCTTCTCTCTAAAATCAAAATATGCTGAAGTGAGGCCAGAATACTCTTATTTTGAGGGTACTTCTCAGATAATTCTAGGTGGCCAAAGTTTCTTATCCACTGGCCTAGATTATTTTTATTGAACACATTCATGGTTATGTGGTTATGACCAAGATGCATCAGAAAAACCTTCTGAGGCCTCTGTATCCACCACAGAGAAGTTGTATGTAGCTTTTCCTTTGAGTTTCTCCAAGCAAGTATGGAGATAAATGTTTCTTCTCTACTAGGTCATTAATAAAAAAAATCTAAAACTCTGAGAAAACACACACTATGCTTTGATGTTAGCTATAAAATCATTACAGAAAGAAAAACAAAATAAGAGGTACAAATACAAATCTCTTCCTGTATCCTCAGACCATAGATGATGGTGTTATTGCCCCGATTGATGTAGCCTCAATAAAAATAATTTGTTTTTAGCACCAATCAATGGACATTTCAGCAGATATTTGCAGAGTGTCCTGCTGGGTCCTACCTGAACAAGAGAAAGACAGTTATGTACATTTCATACCATGCAAATTTTGCTGAATCATTTCACTACACTTAAAAAGCTACAACTGTTTGAAATTCAGATGAACATTTGCCATGTGTGGTCTTCACTAACATTGCAATGGCATCATGATTTCAGACATTTCTGTTGATGAATAATAGTTTTCTTGAGACTTTTACCAGCTAGTTTTAATTTTGTAGTCCATAAACTGTAACAGGCAATTTGATTTATTATAAATAAATCATAGAGTGAGAGGAGACATTAGAAATCATCAGTTTTAATATCCTTCCTTTATGAGACAGGAAACCAAGACTCTGAAAAGGGGAACTGATACGGGCTGCATTGTGTCCCCTCAAAATCCACATGTTGAAGTTGTAATTCCCAGTATCTCAGAATGTGACTGTGTTTGGAGATAGGACCTTTAAAGGGATAATTAAATTAAAATGACGTCATTAAGGTAATCCTATTTAATTTGTGTTCTTATCAGAGGAAATTTGAACATAGCAGTTTTTGTTCTCTTTGACTTGCTGTAACAAAATATTAGAGCTTGGGTGGCTTATAAACAACAGAAATTTATTTCTCACAATTCTTGAGACTGGGAGGTCCGGGATCAAGGTGCAGGCAGGTTTGGTGTATGTGAGGGCCTGGTTCATAGATGACTATCTTTTTGCCATCTTCAGCGGTGGAAGGGGCAAAGGATCTCTCTGGGGTCTCTTTTAAGGACGCTGATGCCATTCATGAGGACTCCACCCTCAAGATGTATTCACCTCCCAAAGGTCTCACTTTCTAAACTATCCTCACATTGAGGATTAGGATTTTATCATATAAATTTTGAGGAAATACATTCAGGTTTTTGCAGGTGTGTACAGAGGGAAGGTGATATGAACACACAGGGAGAAAATGGCCACCTGCCAATACAAGAGAGAGTGGCCAAAGAAGAGACCAACTCTGATGGCGCTTTGTTCTTGGACTTTTTGCCTCCAGAACTGTGAGGAAATAAATTTCTGTTGTTTAATCCACCTACCCTGTGATATTTTGTTATGGCAGCCACAGAAAACTGACACAGGAAACAAACTGTCCAAGTTTAAAGAGCTAATTAGCTATGAACTGGGGCTAAAATCCAAGGCTGCTACCTCTCAGTTTGGTATAATTTGCCCTATGTCATGGTGCTATTAATACATAAAAGATTAGTTCTCCAAAAGGTTTAGTTATGCAAAATCATAGAGTTATTAGTATACTAGAACAGTTTGAAGATTTTTCTTATTCTTCATTCACCTTAAACATTAGGTGATCTCAACAAGTGTTGGATATCAGCATGTGGTTGAACATTAGGTTTAACACATTATTACCCTGAAATCCAGACAAAAAATCTTGCCATTTCAGTATGTGAGCCCTATAAGCTATGAAAAACTTTGACACTTGTTATTGTATTATCATAGTCTCATCTTTGGCATTACCCCTGCACCCCAATATCTGAACTTAGTCTCTTACATACTATGTGTAATGTTGGCAGTTCCATTACACTACACTACACTATTCCATGATTTTCTCTCTACACAGTTTGAATCCATGACAGCCCACCATTATACCTGACATCTTAAAGTTTGGGGCACAAAAATTTAAACAAAAAGGAAATTTCAGGATTCTTTGACAGTTTTCTTTTGTCTTCTTTGGATTTTGCTCTTTTCATACTTCCTTGGTAATTCGCTTCCTTACCTCAAGTAAGGAAGCCAAAGTAAGGTAATAACTGTAATCAATTATATAGAGTGATTAGGAACTTTCATGATCAAGAATAATAAGCAAATGCACGATGTTTGGTGTAAAACTGGCAGCACAGATTTTATGTGGGATTGACAGGTACAACATGGACTTCCCTGGTGGCTCAGATAATAAAGAATCTGCCTGCAGTGGAAGGGACCTGGATTTGATCCCTGGGTTGGGAAGATCCCCTGGGGAAGAGAATGGCAACCCACCCCAGTATTCTTGCCTGGAGAATCCCACGGAAATAGGAGCCTGGTGGTCTACAGTCCACAGGGTCGCAGAGTACGACATGACTGAGCAACTAACATTAATACATTAGCAAATAAAACACAAGACATTGAATACAATATTTGGGACATATTTAACTAAAAAATTATTCACTATTTTCTGAAACTGAACTTTAACTGGGTCTTCTGTATTTTTATTTGTTAAATCCAGCAACCCTATAGATTTGATGATAGATTGAATATCAAGTCTTGAATATCAAGACTTTTCCATGTAATTAATGAAAGACTCCATAACTTTCTCTTTCTAACCTATACAGGAAAGATTGAACTGAACATATCTGATAATTATTTTCTCAAAGCAGACCTCCACTTACTGGAGAGACAGTGATCTAAATAGGAAATAGATGGTCAATTGACAACATCTTGTAAAAACTACCAAGTGAAAGTGTGAAAGTGTTAGTAACTCAGCTGTGTTTGACTCTGTGACTCAATGGACTATAGCTGCAAGCTTCTCTGTCCATGGAATTCTTTAAGTAAGAATACTGGAGTGGGTAGCTATTCCCCTCTCCAGGGAATCTTCCTGACCCAGGGATCAAACTTGGGTCTCCTGCACTGCAGGCAGATTCTTTACCATCTGAGCCACCAGGGAAGATCCAAGAACTAAATATACCTGGTGCTTAGTTTTTCAAAGCAGAGACCCATTTATTGGAGGGACAGTGATCTAAATAGGAAGTAAATTGTCAATTACCAACATCTTAAAAAAAACTACCAAACCTGTTTATAAGGAAAAACCAAGTTTATTGCTTATTCCACTAAGAGAAGTCATTACTGACAGTAGTTTAGTAGTGTCTCAAGAAGTGGTGGTCAAGGCAAGGTATTTGCAAGGACTGGGGAGTCTATCGTGGGTCTTTCAATGTGGTAGAAGGGATGAAAGAGATTGGGTAGGATTTATGAAATAGTTGTTTACAGTTGATGGGCCCAGCAAGGTAAGGGATTTGAAGTTAGCCTTGAAGAATAAATAGTCTTTGATGAGTCCTATACGTGATCTGATACTCTGAGGGGAAGTTTAGTGGTTGATTATTTGGATAAGTGCATTTTCAGAACATTTCTGTAACAAAGAGCAAACACAACAATAACAGTAACAAAACACATAATTAATTTTAAGCTATTTGCAATTTCATCTTCCAAACAAGAGTTTTGTGGAATATGCAAGTCCTGTAATTGCAGAAAGTCCAATATTAAAATCATCTTAATGTAGGAAATAAGCTACATAAGCAGTCAGTCAGCGGTTCTCTAAGTGTAATCCAAGAGCTACAGGGATGCTGAGATCTTTTTAGGGGATTGACAAAGTTGTCAACTTTCCAATTACATGTTTGTGTGAGGCCAGATTTTATTCATCTGTTTCAACTGAGACAACATATTACAAAGGATTGAATCAGATGAGAGCCTCTCTTCTATTAAGCCAGACATTAGAGATTTGCAAAAATGTTAATGCTCTTCTTATTACAGAGTTGGGTTGTTATTGTCAAGAACTATAAAAGCTCTGAGGTTTGGCAGATTAACAAGCTAGCTTATCCAGTTTAATGGAGGTTGACAGAAGGCATGAGACTTCTGTGTCAGAGTCAAAAGACTTTATCGCTCACAGCAGAACCAGTAGCCAGAATGTCAGTATATTACATTAGTTTCTCCAGTGAGCACCAGGTCCCCAGGGGTGACATGGATAGGTCTAGATGGATGTCTGTGCATACAGTGAGCTGCATGATAAAGAGAAGGACTGACCTTGAGAAACCTGTCATTTATTGCAAGCAATGAACAAACCTACCCTTTGTACTGCAGGGACGTGTTACTTTATCCCTGAAGGCTGCTCGCTGTCTACCCAGCCATGGGAAAATCTGGGTACAGAGCTGTCAGAGGCTTGCATTCTTGGCATCCACAGCAAGATGTCTGGGAGTATGAGACACTTAGGGATGCACGTCACTCAAAAGTTATTTTCATAAAAACATCTATGTCAACAGACAACACTGAAATACAAAGGATCATAAGAGACTACTACCAGCAGCTCTATGCCAATAAAATGGACAACTTGGATGAAATGGACAAATTCTTAGAAAAGTATAACTTTCCAAAACTGAACCAGGAAGAAATAGAAGATCTTAACAGACCCATCACAGGCAAGGAAATCGAAACTGTAATCAAAAATCTTCCAGCAAACAAAAGCCCAGGACCAGATGGCTTCACAGCTGAATTCTACCAAAAATTTAGAGAAGAGCTAACACCTACCTTACTCAAACTCTTCCAGAAAATTGCAGAAGAAGGTAAACTTCCAAACTCATTCTATGAGGCCACCATCACCCTAATTCCAAAACCTGACAAAGATGCCACAAAAAAAGAAAACTACAGGCCAATATCACTGATGAACATAGATGCAAAAATCCTTAACAAAATTCTAGCAAACAGAATCCAACAACATATTAAAAAAATCATACACCATGACCAAGTGGGCTTTATCCCAGGAATGCAAGGATTCTTCAATATCCGCAAATCAATCAATGTAATACACCACATTAACAAATTGAAAGATAAAAACCATATGATTATCTCAATAGATGCAGAGAAAGCCTTTGACAAAATTCAACACTCATTTATGATTAAAACTCTCCAAAAAGCAGGAATAGAAGGAACATACCTCAACATAATAAAAGCTATATATGACAAACCCACAGCAAGCATCACCCTCAATGGTGAAAAATTGAAAGCATTTCCCCTGAAATCAGGAACAAGACAAGGGTGCCCACTCTCACCACTACTGTTCAACATAGTGTTGCAAGTTTTGGCCACAGCAATCAGAGCAGAAAAAGAAGTAAAAGGAATCCAGATAGGAAAAGAAGAAGTGAAACTCTCACTGTTTGCAGATGACATGATCCTCTATATAGAAAACCCTAAAGACTCTACCAGAAAATTACTAGAACTAATCAATGAATATAGTAAAGTTGCAGGATATAAAATTAACACACAGAAATCCCTTGCATTCCTATATACTAACAATGAAAAAACAGAAAGAGAAATTAAGGAAACAATACCATTCACCATTGCAACAAAAAGAATAAAATACTTAGGAGTATATCTACCTAAAGAAACAAAAGACCTATACATAGAAAACTATAAAACACTGATGAAAGAAATCAAAGAGGACACAAACAGATGGAGAAACATACCGTGTTCATGGATTGGAAGAATCAATATTGTCAAAATGGCTATTCTACACAAAGCAATCTATAGATTCAATGCAATCCCTATCAAGCTACCAACGGTATTTTTCACAGAACTAGACCAAAGAATTTCACAATTTGTATGGAAATACAAAAAACCTTGAATAGCCAAAGTAATCTTGAAAAAGAAGAATGGAACTGGAAGAATCAACCTGCCTGACTTCAGACTCTACTACAAAGCCACAGTCATCAAGACAGTGTGGTACTGGCACAAAGACAGAAATATAGACCAATGGAACAGAATAGAAAGCCCAGAGATAAATCCACGAACCTATGGACACCTTATCTTTGACAAAGGAGGCAAGGATATACAATGGAAAAAAGACAACCTCTTTAACAAGTGGTGCTGGGAAAACTGGTCAACCACTTGCAAAAGAATGAAACTAGCACACTCTCTAACACCATACACAAAAATAAACTCAAAATGGATTAAAGATCTAAATGTAAGACCAGAAACTATAAAACTCCTAGAGGAGAACATAGGCAAAACACTCTCCAACATAAATCACAGCAAGATCCTCTATGACCCACCTCCCAGAATATTGGAAATAAAAGCAAAACTAAACAAATGGGATCTAATGAAACTTAAAAGCTTTTGCACTACAAAGGAAACTATAAGTAAGGTGAAAAGACAGCCCTCAGATTGGGAGAAAATAATAGCAAATGAAGAAACAGACAAAGGATTAATCTCAAAAATATACAAGCAACTCCTGCAGCTCAATTCCAGAAAAATAAATGACCCAATCAAAAAATGGGCCAGAGAACTAAACAGACATTTCTCCAAAGAAGACATACAGATGGCTAACAAACACATGAAAAGGTGCTCAACATCACTCATTATTAGAGAAATGCAAATCAAAACCACAGTGAGGTACCATTACACACCAGTCAGGATGGCTGCTATCCAAAAGTCTACAAGCAATAAATGCTGGAGAGGCTGTGGAGAAAAGGGAACCCTCTTACACTGTTGGTGGGAATGCAAACTAGTACAGCCACTATGGAAAACAGTGTGGAGATTCCTTAAAAAACTGGAAATAGAACTGCCATATGACCCAGCAATACCACTTCTGGGCATACACACTGAGGAAACCAGATCTGAAAGAGACACATGCACCCCAATGTTCATCGCAGCACTGTTTATAATAGCCAGGACATGGAAGCAACCTAGATGCCCATCAGCAGATGAATGGATAAGGAAGCTGTGGTACATATACACCATGGAATTTTACTCAGCCGTCAAAAAGAATTCATTTGAATCAGTTCTAATGAGATGGATGAAACTGGAACCCCTTATACAGAGTGAAGTAAGCCAGAAAGATAAAGAACATTACAGCATACTAACACATATATATGGAATTTAGAAAGATGGTAACGATAACCCTATATGCAAAACAGAAAAAGAGACACAGAAGTACAGAACAGACTTTTGAACTCTGTGGGAGAAGGTGAGGGTGGGATGTTTCAAAAGAACAGCATGTATACTATCTATGGTGAAACAGATCACCAGCCCAGGTGGGATGCATGAGACAAGTGCTCCGGCCTGGTGCACTGGGAAGACCCAGAGGAATCGGGTGGAGAGGGAGATGGGAGGGGGGATCGGGATGGGGAATAAGTGTAAATCTATGGCTGATTCATATCAATGTATGACAAAACCCACTGAAATGTTGTGAAGCAATTAGCCTCCAACTAATAAAAAAATTAAAAAAAAAAAAAAAACATCTATGTCAACATATACTGACTATTCGAGAGGAAACGGCAAACACTCTAGTATTCTTGCCTGGAAAATCCCATGGACAGAGGAGTCCGTGGGGTTGCAAAGTCAGACACAGCTTAGCAAGTAAACAAACAAGAATACTGGCTGTATTATTGCTCTCTTTAAATGAATAAAGTAATCTTTAAACTTTTTATTAGTTTTAATTTATAACTGATAAGCTAGTTATAACCCTTTAAACAAACTCTAGGGGCCTCAATAATTTTTTTTAAGAGTATAATCTCCTGGGACTAAAAAGTTTGAAAACTACTGTTATAAATAGTTTCATTTCTCACCATTATAGCCCTCTTGACTTTTTTCCATTCACCTTGGTTCTAGAGCTAAGTTATTTATTGCTGCCAAGGAATGTCAAGGGATTTGTGCAGTATGTGCTCTGGCATAATCTCTTTTAAATATTCTCTTGATACCTCACCACTGCTGGTCTCCATCACCCTCTTGGTCCCAAAGAAGGCTGGAAAAACAAGGTGGCTTCGGGCCCAGATGGCCCTTGGAGCCCTGAGACATTCCACCCAAGGCCGCCGGCTAAAGTCTGCAGAGTAGCTTTTCGTTCTTCTTTAATGTCAGAATGGAAACAGTTCTGAACCTTGGCGGTCTATGATCTGTGCCAGTATTTAATTCTTCAGTTCTCTTTAATCAGAAATTCCCTGAACATTTTTTTTTCCCTTTGGGAATTCTTTGTTGCTCTTCATGTTTATTCAATAAATCTTCCTTTCTTTCAAAATTTTCCAACAGGAATCTTTGGAATGTCCTTGGTACATATATTTAATTATATATTTTTATATACAATGCATTATATATACATATATATATAGGCTCCCTTGATGGTTCAGATGGGAAAGAATCTGCCTGCAATGCAGGAGACCTGGATTTGATAATGACCCTTGATTATGCTTATATTTTGACAGCACAGGTCTTGAAAGGTTGTCTTTGTATCTTTTCTTCCTTAAATTTTCTCAGGAGAAGGCATTCCAAGGACTTTTTACAAAATAGCCACTTTAGGGAGGGGGGATTGGGATGGGGAATACATGTAACTCCATGGCTGATTCATGTCAATGTATGACAAAACCCACTACATTATTGTAAAGTAATTAGCCTCCAACTAATAAAAATAAATGGAAAAAAAAAAAGCTGCTTTAATGATTCCTTAGCACTGTCTAGATTATGGTCACACTGAAATATCTTAAAATTCCAAATAGATAACACCAGCACAGGAGGTTTACTATCTAACTAGCACATTTATGTAACATTTCACTAATAAAGAGCAGGTATTACTTTCTTTTTAAATAAAAAATATTTAATTATAAAAATAGGGGAAAATAAATGTTTAAAATATAATATTTTGGCAACACAGACTGTAAAGCTAATGCTTCCATTCAAATTCAAGTAGAATACAGGCTAGTAGACTGTGGGTGCCTTTGGGTCAGGAGTTATATCTTACTCAGCTTTCTCGCCTGAACACCTAAAAAATGGTCAGAGCATACCACGGGTTTTCAATAGGTGTTCACAGTATTGAAGACATAAACAATAAAATATATTAAGTGCTAATTTTAATAGAACTCATGAACATCTCCATGGGTTATCTTCTTACTGGATCATTTGAACTTCCTCACTCAAGCTCCCAAACCCCCGGACACAATTTCTTAATAGACTTATACCATAGCTGAGTAGACTCACATTATTTGGTTGTATCTGTTGTTTTGTAGAATGATCAAATAATGGCCATCTCATGTGGCTTATCCTAAATAAACCTAGGTCACCATTTGTTTTTGTATTATATATACTTTGATGGGGTAAAATAAGGCAAAAAAAAAAAAAAAATCAACAGGTGGATGATCCCTTAAATGAACAACCTCATGGTGTTTCTAGATTGCCAAAAAGGGGATTGACTTGGTAAAGGATTTACCGTGGTATGTTAGAGACATAGGAATCATTTGTGGGTGGATTAGTAAGCCGTAACCAGACAGACTTTGTTTCTGAACCACTCCTGTTAAGGTGGCCTGTAGGGAAGAAAGTAGGAATCTGGATTAGAGCTCTAAAAGAAATACAGGGCACTGTTCAGTTCAGTCACTCAGTCGTGTCCGACTCTTTGCGACCCCATGAATCGCAACACGCCAGGCCTCCCTGTCCATCACCAACTCTCGGAGTTTACCGAAACTCATGTCCATCGTGAACCACTCCTATTAAGGTGGGCTGTAGGGAAGAAAGTAGGAATCTGGATTAGACCTCTAAAAGAAATACAGGGCACTGTAGAGCTTTGCAGTCCTCTCTGAGGATGGAAGCAAGAAGACGTACAATGTTTCATTTTGTACTTGGAATTTTAAAGAATATTACTTAGCCCCATTTATGATGGGAAAAGCAGTTCAAGGAAAAGAAGTAGTAACTGAATCAGCAACAACAGATCTGGCCAATGAGCTCTTCAGTAGTGCTGCTCAAACTTGTTTTAATCATTTCACTGAAACCTTCCTTTCTGGGAATAATGCACTTTTTGGCTGGTAGCCTTTTGATTCCCAGATATGTCCGATTTGCCTCACCTCCCATCTCCAAATAAACACACACGAGAATATATTATTGGTTAAGGCAAGTGATACAAGTTTTATTGGATACAAGTGATAGAAGTTTCTGAGTGACTTATAGCAGTAGATGTGTCTAGAATAGTGTATAATGGACTAGAGTTTTTATTGCAAACCTCACGAGGTAACTCATTGTACATCATGACTTGATCCATAAAGAGAGATAGACAGGCATACACACACATCTGAAAAAAAGGTATTATTTACTTTTGATATTCAGGATTCACAATAATAATATTTTTACTTTTTATTCTATCTCATCAAAAAATGGCCCACTAAACCCACTAAATTGATTTCCTGAATCAGCAATAGATTCCCCACCTACCTTTGGGAAACAAGAAAGAATTCATCCATAAACATTTTAAACCTTTAGTTCAAGAAAAGTTGATTTAAGAAATGAAAACAGGTACAATCATCTACAGAAATGAAAATTTGTGGGAGGGCGTGCCTGGTGACACAGAAAGGCTCAGCAATATTTTGTAAACACTTAAATGAAACTCAGGAGTGCCTGAGGGCAGGGTTTTATTGCTGATTAATCTAGGTTGTTTCAGAAGCAGATGCCTTCTATGACTTCTACTTACCCTGTTTCAAATCTATGAAATCCATTACAAAATCCATTACAGAAATATGTAATGATTTTTAAATTGTTTTAGCATGTATCATTAATTTTCTGAAACATGATGGCTAATAGTGCTTTTAATAATAATACTTTCCTCAAGAATGTGATTCTCATGGTTGGCAAGGGATTATTGAAGATATTGAAAGCAATCTCTGCCAATGTGTTTATACATTTCTGTATCTGCATTTATTTGTTATCTGTGTACCTATATGTAGAATATTAAATGATGATAAACCTAAAAGTTAAGCAGGGGAAGAGGACAATTGAAACTTTAAATAGGATAGTCAAGGAAGGTCTCAATGAGGTGACATTTGTGTTGAGATCTGAAGGTGAGAAAATCAAGACATGTGGATGGGTATCTTGAGGAAGAGTTTTCCAGGCAGAGGGAACAGTGACTGCAAAGAAACTGATGTTGGAGCTTGTCTAGTGTTTTGGAGAAGCAGCAAGGAGTGAGTAGTAGGAGGTGATATGAGAGCAGTTACCACAGGACAATTGTACAAGACCCTTTGAGCCACAGGAATGATTTTGCTTTTACTTGGAGTAAAATGTGAAGCTCCTAGTGGACTGGGAGCAGGGGTATCATAAAAGCTTTCTTCCATTTGTGTGGGGTGCTGTGTGATATATAGACTAAATGGGGTGGAGACAGTGTGGGAGTGGTGAGACCGTTTACTATGACCATTCCATTTGTTGTGACATGACATAGTAATGTACCTTACTATGACCTTTGTAACTGGGCTTCCCTGGTGACTCAGATGGTAAGGAATCTGCCTGCCATGCAGGAGATCCAGGTTCTACCCCTGGGTTGGGAAGATCCCCTGGAGAAGGGAATGGCAACCCACTCCAGTACTCTTGCCTGGAGAATCCTATGGACAGAGGAGCCTGGTGGGCTACAGTGCATGGGGTCACAAAGAGTTGGACATGACTGAGCAACTAACATTATAATATCTGCACAGAAGATGTTGCTGGCTTAGGTAGGGCAGTAGCAGTGGAGTGGGGAGAAGTGATAGGGCTGTGGATCTATTTGATGGGGCAATTGGTATTTTCTTAAAATTGGACATAGTTGTGAGACAAAGAGAAGTTGAGGTTGACTGAGGATTTTGTCCTGAGTTATTCAAGAGCCCTTGTAGATCATTTAGAAAATGATGAACACCTCAGTGGAAAAATGGATCATGATGTAATTGAACATAGAAAGTAATTTTTCTTAATGTATTTTTTAAGTAAATCTTTTTCCAAAAAAAGTGCACAAATTGTAAGCATACAGCTGGGTGAATATTCACAAAGTGTACAAAACACACCCATGTAACCAGCACCCAGATTCAGAAACAAAACATTACCAGCATTCATTATCATGCATCCCCTCTTCCTAAACTAATTATTTTTCAATTTAACTCTGCATTTATGCTAAGCATTTTCTGCACAGCAAATGATGTGGATGTAGACCAAGGAGGAGATATCTTTAGAAATCAGGAGAGGGAAACTTAAGAAACTCACCTGCAACCGTGTGACAGGAATTAGTCATCTGCTTGATCTTATGAAATTCATACTGAAAAGTTCTTTCCTAATAATACAATGTGAGACAGAAGATAGTAAAAATAGACATATTTTCTATATAAGGTTCAAAATTAGAAAGTTCATTGGAGTTGCTAAAAAAATTTAAAAAGAGCCCTGAGTTGACAAAAAATAAACTTACATAAAAAGTGAAATTGAACGTACTAATGTCTAATGATTTGAAACGTACTTTCAAAGTAAAATTTTTATTATCTAGAAAGTTTGAAAAAAAAAAGCAAAAAAAAAAAAAAGCTTGGTAAAGGTGAGCATAAAAATAAGATTTAGATGCTGAAACTAAAAACTGGATTTGGAATATAGAAACTGTGGTTTTGGTTTTTCTCAGAAGTTACATATGAAAAAATCCATGAGCTAAAGTGGATGTGAGGGACTTGGGATAGGATGGCAAGGAGAAAAAAGAGATGAAATGAAGTTCCTAGATGACTACTTGAGTCCTCCTCCCAGCAACTCACCCCCACCCCAAACCTGGAAATAAAAATCTTGCATTTCGAAAGTGAAGATGTCTTCCTGTAGATGGTGAAAATCTGAATTAATTCTAAAAATTAATTGCAGTGTTATTTTGATAGCCTCAAAAATGTTAAGTACATCTAAAAGGTCACACTTTTTATTGTCGGTAAAAAAAAATGGCTGTCAAAATTAAAATTTATTACTAAGAATAGTGAATGTTGACTCCCTTTATTTAAAAAAAAATGAAGAGAATAATATGCTGTAGTTACTGTACCAGGATAACTTGATTTGTTTTTCTTCTTAATATTCATTCCTACTCCTTTGGGTAAGGCACGTCTATTTTGTCCTGAGGAAGGTAAGAGGGGAAGGTGCCTTGTCCTTCTCTGGCAGGAAGTGGGCCTGTGCCCCCGCGGAAGCTGTCCAAGCCCTGTCTCCTGGAACAGGAATCTTGAGCTCAGTGACCTACCAGAGGACACTACGCAATTGATGCTGAGTCACTGGGGAGGTTGCTCCGTGAAGACATTGTTCCTCATCTCCTTGAACTGCCCTGGTTCTTGCTCTTAGATCAATCCTTCAACTTCTCGTTCACCTTTTGGAGCCCTCACCTCATATCCTATGAGCTTCCCTTTTTGCCTAAATTAACTAGAATTGTTTTCTGTATTGTGAAACCAAAGAACACCAATTGACAATCTAATACTATTTATCAGAGAAAGACCACCTTTCCAAAATTTTTGCTAGCAAGTACAATTTGATTGAATACTGAATAAACTTTTGGAAGAAGACCAGGAAATATTTCATACTCACAAACAGAAACTTTTTAAGGAAAAATATTCAATAGTGGCATCCTGTTCAAAATACATAAATTCTTATAAATTAATTTAAGAATCCTTCAAGTAGAATATGTGCATACACATAGACACACTCACAGACACAGAGAAGAAATGCAGTTCCCAAGATTTTCATTTTAATGAAGACTAAAGCAGCAAGTATTAGTTGTTTTCATACTGCCCCACTTCTAGAGGCAGGGTCTACCCTACTCTTCATTGACAAGAACTTGATATTTATTCTTTGATGCCAAAGAAAGTGAACTAAATGATTTTTCCAGGAAAAAAAAAATCTCCCTATTGGGTCTTTTTGGAGTCCTTATCCAACCACCACTTAAACTTTATGAGCCATAAAATGAAACTATTACAAATCACATGTAAATATTCTTTTAAATTTATGTTCAAAATAAGACCTTTGTGGTCAAGTACAAGAATCTTGAAGTAAAAAAGACTTTGATTCAGACCCTGACTTTTCTGCTATAATATTGAAGAAATTAATTGCCTGCTTTGAACCTAACTTTCTGTAACAGGAAAATGTCAATAATTACACCTACCTATTTATAAGGTGTTCACAGCTGGTATTATTATTAATAGTTGTATTCATAGGTGGAAATTAATACTTCAAGAAACTACTTCTTACTGTATAAGAAGTCAGCTTCTAAAATTTGCATATTTCTAGGATAACCATAAACTCCAGGAGTTGGTGATGGACAGGGAGGCCTGGTATGCTGCAGTCCATGAGCTTGACTGAGCAACTGACTGAACTGAGGATAACCGTGGGCTTCCCAGGTGACACAGTGGTAAAGAATACATCCGCCAATGCAAGAGATACATGTTCATTCCTGGGTCAGGAAATCCCATAGAGTAGGAAATGGCAACCCACTCCAGTATTCTTGCCTGGAAAATTCCATGGATAGAGGAGCCTGGCAGGCTACAGTCCATAGGGTCACAGAGAGGTGGACACGACAGTGACTGCGCACACACGCAAGGAGAACCTTAAACGAAAATAGATTTTCACAGTTAAATTTGAGCAATGGCTATATGGTAATTGAGATTATTTTTAGGAAAAGCAGTGTTCTTAATTTTTGAAAATAATATAGAAAATTTCTTATTTCTGATTGAAAAAGACATCTGTAAAGACTTCATGCTGACATCACAGGAATGCATCTATGCAAATATAATTTTTTCCTCCTTCTTAGGCAATATGGAAGGAAAAAGAAACATTTTAAAACATTTAAGGCATGATTGGAAGTGCTCGAAAACCAACTAAGGCCCTTTGAATGATTAGCAGAAAGCAGCTGGAAGAGCCTATGGATTACAGCCAGAGCTTCCATCAATATATATTGATCCTATTCTCCCCAGCAAGATACTATACTAGTTGTTAATATACCCAGATACTCTTTATATCATCTTTCTCAATTTTATAAGCTGCATTCCATCATGAGTCTGAGTCCATCTCTATTGAAGACAGTTATTAAGCATGAAAATTCAATGGCTAAAACGAGAAAACAGACACAACAGATATGTCATACCTTGTTAAATTATCTATGTATTTTATCCTAAAAAGATCAATTTAAAAAGATACTCATGCTCAGAATCTTCCCAAAGAGATTGTTGACATTAGCCCCCATAACAGGTGAATTCTAAGCAAATGGTGGCCATTAGCCTTTAAGAATTACTCAAATAAGAGACTTATTATGTAAAATATTTCATATTCAGAAAATACTTCAACAGTTCTAATTTTTTTGGTGTATTTTGCCTATTTTCTCTAAGTGATATTGTCACTACATATTTATGTATCAGCTTATTGCAGAAGTATCATTGCTAACAGAGATTTTAGGTACATTCCCTTGATGTCTACTAAACCTTCCAGTTGTCTTCATGGGATTGTCTGGTTGCCCTTTTATTAATGTTCTAATCATCTTCAAAAGTACTTACAGATATATCTTCCTGACACAAGACTGCATGCTCCTTGAGGTCAAGAACAGTATCAGTTTTGTTGACTGCTGTATTCCAGTTAGTATCCATACAGAGACTGGCACGAAGTTCGTACTTAACCAGTATTTGTTGAATGAATATCAAACTTGTGGAGGCCACCATGCACTGGTAAGAAACCAACCATGGCAATACCCCTAGGTTTGTCTTTATTTTTCTTAACTTTTGGTGTTAACACCCTCCACCCACAGGTTCTATCAGAAAGCCTATCAGATGACTGAGAAACCTGGAGGCCAAAATTACTCAAGCCACTTTGCCATGTACTGATATCTGTATGCCACACCCTACAGTGAATCTGGCCCCACCTTAAATATCCACGTTACTGCAGGCACATAATGACGTGAGTGGCATTGTGTGTGAATATGCTCTTGAAATTTTTTAAAAATGAAATATTGCAATGCAATGACATTCACCCACCCTTCATTTAACTTCAAATCTCTCTCTCTGCAAGTGCTGTTTATTTCTTAGTCATATGATTTCTACCTAAAATAAAGACATGGATGGTACCCTGCCTTCCCTGGAAACATCTATATGAACTACCCAACATTGTTTTCCAAAAAAGAATGTGAATACAAAATCAAATGATGAATATTTTGAAAGTTACTTTGATTCCTTTCATCACACCCCCCCACAATTATTCATCACAAAAGGAAAGACGAAATGTCAGTATTAAGTGTTCCCATGTGACAGAAGCCTTATGTCTAATAAAGGATATTAGATATTTTATAGATCTAATTTAACTTTCACAACAATACTAGCTAGTGTATAGGTATTCCTTACCTTTATTTGCACACTGTTAGTTGTTCAGTCATGTCCGACTCCTTGTGACCCCATGGACTGTAGCCCACCAGGCTCCTTTGTCCATGGGATTCTCCAGGCAAGAATACTGAGGTGAGTTGCCATTCCCTTCTCCAATTTGCTCAAGACTACTGGAAATGAACATCCCAAGGGCACATAGCTAATGACTGTCAGAGCTGGGATTTGAATCTGCCTGTTTGATTTGAAAACCTGTGCTATATTCCTCCCAACATCTCAAAGCAATAAGTGCGCACTGGAAATCACACAACTCCAACAGAGATGCAAATTAGTTTAAATATCTTCTTTTCTCAGCTGTACTTTAATTACTGTGCTATTATCAGACTTTTGTAATGGTGAGAGTTGATAGTGTGGGAGACCCCACAAAGGTAACTGTTTAGAAAGGAAATTGATGATATGTAGCTAAAGCTACACAAGTGTTTAAGTTACTCTTTTTCTTCTTCAGTTTCAAAGTTTATTTAGTTCCAAAAAGGCAGAATTATTGAAATAAACTTTTCAGTGTGTAGAAATGGCCTCTTAAGAAAAAACTTCCTTGCTCTTGAAAATATTTTTGTTGGAACAAAATAAAAAGGTACCAGAGAAGCCTGTCCAAAGAAATGACTTGAGTCAGCAACTCTGTACAGACACAGTCTGAAAGATTTGTGAATCTGGGTAAACACTTCTGAAGGAAATCTAACATTTCAGAGTTCCAGCCCAGTTTGGGGGCATATTTTAAATAAACATTTACCAGGCAATACTCTTTCTGTGACTATAGTTTCTTAAAACATTGAAACAATGGACTAACTTTTGTACAGGGCACATAAACAGTCTTTCCAAGGAGTTATTTTGACTGGGAGTAGATATGCTGTAATCTCATTATCTATTACCTCATAAGATACAGCTTAAAAAATAATAGTATGTAATAAGATGTTTGGCTTCCCAGGTTGTCCATAGTGGTAAAGAACCTGCATGCCAATGCAAGAGACATAAGAGACACTGGTTTGACCCCTGGATTAGGAGGATCCCATGGAGGAGGGCATGGCAATCCACTCCATCATTCTTGCCTGGAGAATCCCATGAACAGAGGAGCTTGGCAGGCTGTGTTTCATGGGGTCGCACAGAGTCAGGCACAACTGACTCAGGATTTTGGTATGGGGATATGTTTGCTGCTAAATGTTTTCCTTAGGGGGAATAAAGGGTTGTTATTCAGTTATGCAGTGGTGTCCTACTCTTTGCAATCCTATAGGCTGCAGCACGCCAGGCTTCCCTGTCCTTCACTATTTCCCAGAGTTTGCTCAGACTCATGTCCGTTGAGTCAGTGATGCCATCCAACCATCTCATCTTCTGTTGCCCCCTTCTCCTCCTGTCTTCAATTTTTCCCAGCATCAGGGTCTTTTCCAATGAGTTGGCTTTTCACATCAGGTGGCCAAAGCATTGGAGCTTCAGAATCAGTCCTTCCAATGAATATACAGGGTTGATTTCTTTTAGAATTGACTGGCTTGATATCCTTGCTGTCCAAGGGACTCTCAAGAGTCTTCTCCAGCACCACAGTTCCAGGGCATCAAAAATTCAGTGCTCAGCCTTTTTTATTGTTCAGGTCTTACATCTGTGCATGACTACTGGAAAAACCATCTTTGATTATATGGACCTCTTTTGGCAAAGTGATGTCTCTGCTTTTTAATATGCTATCTAGGTTTGTCATAGTTTTTCTCCCAAGAAGCAAGTCTTTTATTTTCATGGCGGGGGCCACTGTCCGCAGTGATTTTGGAGCCCAAGAAAATAAAGTCTGTCACTGTTTCCTTGTGTCCTCATCTATTTGCCATGAAGTGATGGGACCAGATGCCATGATCTTCATTTTTTGAATGTTGAATTTTAAGCCAGCTCTTCTCTTTCACCTTCATCAAGAGGCTCTCTAATTCCTCTTTGATTTCTGCCATTAGGGTGGTGTCATCTGCATATATGAGGTTATTGATATTTCTCCCAGCAATCTTGATTCCAACTTGAGCTTCATTCAGCCCAGCATTTCATGTGATGTACTCTGCATATTAGTTAAGTAAGCAGGGTGACAATATATAGTCTTGATGTACTCCTTTCCCAAATTGGAACCAGTCCATTATTCCATGTCTGGTTTTAACTGTTGCTTCTTGACCTGCATACAGGTTTCTCAAGAGGCAGGTAAGGTGGTCTGGTATTCCCATCTCTTGAAGAATTTTCCAGTTTGTTGTGATCCACACAGTCAAAGGCTTTAGTGTAGTCAATGAAGCAGAAGTAGACTTTTTTCTGAAATTCCCTTGTTTTTTCTATGATCCAATCGATGTTGGCAATTTGATCTCTGGTTCCTCTGCCTTTTCTAAATCCAACTTGTACATCTGGAAGTTCTTAGTTCACATACTGTTGAAGCCTAGTTTGAAGGGTTTTGAGCATTACCTTGCTAGAATATGAAATGAGTGCAATTGTGCAGTGGTTTGAACATTCTTTGGCATTACCCTTCTTTGGGATTGGAATGAAAAATTGAACTTCACCATTCCTGTGGCCACTGCTGAGTTTTCCAAATTTACTGGCATATTGAATGCAATACCTTCACAGCATCATCTTTTAGGATTTTAAATAGCTCAGCTGGAATTCCATCACCTCCACTAGCTTTATTCGTAGTGATGCTTCCTAAGGCCTACTTGATTTCACATTCCAGATAACCACACCATCATGGTTATCTGGATCATGAAGATCTTTTTTGTATAGTTCTTCTGTGTATTCTTGCCATTTCTTCTTAATATCTTCTGCTTCTGTTAGGTCCACACCATTTCTGTCCTTTATTGTGCCCATCTTTGCATGAAATGCTCCCTTGGTATCTCTAATATTCTTGAAGAGATCTCTAGTCTTTCCCATTGTACTATTTCCCCCTATGTCTTTGCCTGTTCAGTTAAAAAGGCTTTCTTATCTCTCTTGCTAGTCTGTGGAACTCTGCATTCAGGTGGGTATATCTTTCCTTTCCTTCCTTGCCTTTCTGTTCTTTTCTCAGCTATTTGTAAAGCCTCCTCAGGCAACCACTTTGCCTTTCTGCATTTCTTTTTTTTTTTTTCTCCTTTATTTATTTACTTGTTTTTTTTTCCAGTGGGTTTTGTCATACATTGATATGAATCAGCCATAGATTTACACGTATTCCCCATCCTGATCCCCCCTCCCACCTCCCTCTCCACCCGATTCCTCTGGGTCTTCCCAGTGCACCAGGCCCCAGCACTTGTCTCATGCATCCCACCTGGGCTGGTGATCTGTTTCACCATAGATAATATACATGCTGTTCTTTCGAAACATCCCACCCTCACCTTCTCCCACAGAGTTCAAAAGTCTGTTCTGTACTTCTGTGTCTCTTTTTCTGTTTTGCATATAGGGTTATCGTGACCATCTTTCTAAATTCCATATATATGTGTTAGTATGCTGTAATGTTCTTTATCTTTCTGGCTTACTTCACTCTGTATAATGGGCTCCAGTTTCATCCATCTCATTAGAACGGATTCAAATGAATTCTTTTTAACGGCTGAGTAATATTCCATGGTGTATATGTACCACAGCTTCCTTATCCATTCATCTGCTGATGGGCATCTAGGTTGCTTCCATGTCCTGGCTATTATAAACAGTGCTGCGATGAACATTGGGGTGCACGTGTCTCTTTCAGATCTGGTTTCCTCAGTGTGTATGCCCAGAAGTGGAATTGCTGGGAAATATGGCAGTTCTATTTCCAGTTTTTTAAGAAATCTCCACACTGTTTTCCATAGTGGCTGTACTAGTTTGCATTCCCACCAACAGTGTAAGAGGGTTCCCTTTTCTCCACACCCTCTCCAGCATTTATTGCTTGTAGACTTTTGGATAGCAGCCATCCTGACTGGCATGTAATGGTACCTCGTTGTGGTTTTGATTTGCATTTCTCTGATAATGAGTGATGTTGAGCATCTTTTCATGTGTTTGTTAGCCATCTGTATGTCTTCTTTGGAGAAATGTCTGTTTAGTTCTTTGGCCCATTTTTTGATTGGGTCATTTGTTTTTCTGGAATTGAGCTGCAGGAGTTGCTTGTATATTTTTGAGATTAATCATTTGTCTGTTTCTTCATTTGCTATTATTTCTCCCAATCTGAGGGCTGTCTTTTCACCTTACTTATAGTTTCCTTTGTAGTGCAAAAGCTTTTAAGTTTCATTAGGTCCCATTTCTTTATTTTTGCTTTTATTTCCAATATTCTGGGAGGTGGGTCATAGAGGATCTTGCTGTAATTTATGTCAGAGAGTGTTTTGCCTATGTTCTCCTCTAGGAGTTTTATAGTTTCTGGTCTTACATTTAGATCTTTAATGCATTTTGAGTTTATTTTTGTGTATGGTGTTAGAGAGTGTTCTAGTTTCATTCTTTTACAAGTGGTTGACCAGTTTTCCCAGCACCACTTGTTAAAGAGGTTGTCTTTTTTCCATTGTATATCCTTGCCTCCTTTGTCAAAGATAAGGTGTCCATAGATGCGTGGATTTATCTCTGGGCTTTCTATTCTGTTCCATTGATCTATATTTCTGTCTTTGTGCCAGTACCATACTGTCTTGATGACTGTGGCTTTGTAGTAGTGTCTGAAGTCAGGCAGGTTGATTCCTCCAGTTCCATTCTTCTTTCTCAAGATTACTTTGGCTATTCGAGGTTTTTTGTATTTCCATACAAATTGTGAAATTATTTGTTCTAATTCTGTGAAAAATACTGTTGGTAGCTTGATAGGGATTGCACCGAATCTATAGATTGCTTTGTGTAGAATAGCCATTTTGACAATATTGATTCTTCCAATCCATGAACACAGTGTTTCTCCATCTGTTTGTGTCCTCTTTGATTTCTTTCATCAATGTTTTATAGTTTTCTACATATAGGTCTTTTATTTCTTTAGGTAGATATACTCCTAAGTATTTTATTCTTTTTGTTGCAATGGTGAATGGTATTGTTTCCTTAATTTCTCTTTCTGTTTTTTCATTGTTAGTATATAGGAATGCAAGGGATTTCTGTGTGTTAATTTTATATCCTGCAACTTTACTATATTCATTGATTAGTTCTAGTAATTTTCTGGTAGAGTCTTTAGGGTTTTCTATGTAGAGGATCATGTCATCTGCAAACAGCAAGAGTTTCACTTCTTCTTTTCCTCTCTGGATTCCTTTTACTTCTTTTTCTGCTCTGATTGCTGTGGCCAAAACTTCCAACACTATGTTGAATAGTAGTGGTGAGAGTGGGCACCCTTATCTTGTTCCTGATTTCAGGGGAAATGCTTTCAATTTTTCACCATTGAGGGTGATGCTTGCTGTGGGTTTGTCATATATAGCTTTTATTATGTTGAGGTATGTTCCTTCTATTCCTGCTTTCTGGAGAGTTTTAATCATAAATGGATGTTGAATTTTGTCAAAGGCTTTCTCTGCATCTATTGAGATAATCATATGGTTTGTCTCTTTCAATTTGTTAATGTGGTGTATTACATTGATTGATTTGTGGATATTAAAGAATCCTTGCATTCCTGGGATAAAGCCCACTTGGTCATGATGTATGATTTCGTTAATATGTTGTTGGATTCTGTTTGCTAGAATTTTGTTAAGGATTTTTGCATCTATGTTCATCAGTGATATTGGCCTATAGTTTTCCTTTTTTGTGGCATCTTTGTCTGGTTTTGGAATTAGGGTGATGGTGGCCTCATAGAATGAGTTTGGAAGTTTACCTTCTTCTGCAATTTTCTGGAAGAGTTTGAGTAAGATAGGTGTTAGTTCTTCTCTAAATTTTTGGTAGAATTCAGCTGTGAAGCCATCTGGTCCTGGGCTTTTGTTTGTTGGAATATTTTTGATTACAGTTTCGATTTCCTTGCTTGTGATGGGTCTGTTAAGATCTTCTGTTTCTTCCTGGTTCACTTTTGGAAAGTTATACTTTTCTAAGAATTTGTCCATTTCATCCACGTTGTCCATTTTATTGGCATAGAGCTGCTGGTGGTAGTCTCTTTTGATCCTTTGTATTTCAGTGTTGTCTGTTGTGATCTCTCCATTTTCATTTCTAATTTTGTTAACTTAGTTCTTCTCTCTTTGTTTCTTAATGAGTCTTGCTAATGGTTTGTCACTTTTGTTTATTTTTTCAAAAAACCAGCTTTTAGCTTTGTTGATTTTCGCTATGGTCTCTTTAGTTTCTTTTGCATTTATTTCTGCCCTAATTTTTAATATTTCTTTCCTTCTGCTAACTCTGGGGTTCTTCATTTCTTCCTTCTCTAATTGCTTTAGGTGTAGAGTTAGGTTATTTATTTGGCTTTTTTCTTGTTTCTTGAGGTAAGCCTGTAATGCTATGAACCTTCCCCTTAGCACTGCTTTTACAGTGTCCCATAGGTTTTGCGTTGTTGTGTTTTCATTTTCATTCATTTCTATACATATTTTGATTTCTTTCTTGATTTCTTCTATGATTTGTTGGTTATTCAGAAGCGTGTTATTTAGCCTCCATATGTTTGAATTTTTAACATTTTTTTTCCTGTAATTGAGATCTAATCTTACTGCACTGTGGTCAGAAAAGATGACTGGAATGATTTCAGTTTTTTTGAATTTTCCAAGACCAGATTTATGGCCCAGGATGTGATCTATGCTGGAGAAGGTTCCATGTGCACTTGAGAAAAAGGTGAAGTTGATTGTTTTGGGGTGAAATGTCCTATAGATATCAATTAGGTCTAGCTGGTCCATTGTGTCATTTAAGGTTTGTGTTTCCTTGTTAATTTTCTGTTTAGTTGATCTATCCATAGTTGTGAGTGGGGTATTAAAGTCTCCCACTATTATTGTGTTACTATTAATTTCCTCTTTCATACTCATTAGCATTTGCCGTACATATTGCGGTGCTCCTATGTTGGGTACATATATATTTATAATTGTTATATCTTCTTCTTGGATTGATCCTTTGATCATTATGTAGTGTCCTTCTTTGTCTCTTTTCACATCCTTTATTTGAAAGTCTATTTTATCTGATATGAGTATTGCGACTCCTGCTTTCTTTTGGTCTCCGTTTGTGTGAAATATTTTTTTCCAGCCATTCACTTTTAGTCTGTATGTGTCTCTTGTTTTGAGGTGGGTCTCTTGTAGACAGCATATATAGGGGTCTTGTTTTTGTATCCATTCAGCCAATCTTTGTCTTTTGGTTGGGGCATTCAACCCATTTACATTTAAGGTAATTATTGATAGGTGGGGTCCCGTTGCCATTTACTTTGTTGTTTTGGGTTCACGTTTATACATCCTTTCTGTGTTTCCTGTCTAGAGAAGATCCGTTAGCATTTGTTGAAGAGCTGGTTTGGTGGTGCTGAATTCTCTCAGCTTTTGCTTGTCTGTAAAGCTTTTGAATTCTCCTTCATATATGAATGAGATCCTTGCTGGGTATAGTAATCTAGGTTGTAGGTTATTTTCTTTCATTACTTTCAGTATGTCCTGCCATTCCCTTCTGGCCTGGAGGGTTTCTGTTGATAGATCAGCTGTTATCCTTATGGGAATCCCTTTGTGTGTTATTTGTTGTTTCTCCCTTGCTGCTTTTAGTATTTGTTCTTTGTGTTTGATCTTTGTTAATTTGATTAATATGTGTCTTGGGGTGTTTCACCTTGGGTTTATCCTGTTTGGGACTCTCTGGGTTTCTTGGACTTGGGTGGCTATTTCCTTCCCCATTTTAGGGAAATTTTCAGCTATTATCTCCTCGAGTGTTTTCTCATGGCTGCATTTCTTTTTGATTACCACCTCCTCTACAATATTACGAACCTCTGTCCATAGTTCTTCAGGCACTCTGTCTATCATATCTGATTCCTTAAATCTATTTGTCACTTCCACCATATAATCTTAAGGAATATGATTGAGGTCATAGCTGAATGGCCTATTGTTTTTCCCTCAGTTCAGTTCAGTTGCTCAGTCATGTTCGACTCTTTGCAAACCCCATGAATTGCAGCACGCCAGGCATCCCTGTCCATCACCAATTCCCGGAGTTTACTCAAACTCATATCCATCACATCAGTGATGCCATCCAGCCATCTGATCCTCTCTCATCCCCTTCTTCTCCTGCCCCCTATCCCTCTCAGCATCAGGGTCTTTTCCAATGAGTCAACTCTTCACATCAGGTGGCCAAAGAATTGGAATTTCAGCTTCAGCATCAGTCCTTCCAATGAACACCCAGGACTTATCTCCTTTAGGATGGACTGGTTGAATCTCCTTGCAGTCCAAGGGACTCTCAAGAGTCTCCTTCACAACCACAGTTCAAAAGCATCAATTCTTTGGCACTCAGCTTTCTTCACAGTCCAGCTTTCACATCCATACATGACTACTGGAAAAACAATAGCCTTGACCAGATGGACCTTTGTTGGCAAAGTAATGTCTCTGCTTTTTAATATGCTATCTAGGTTGGTCATAACTTTCCTTCCAAGGAGTAAGCGCCTTTTAATTTCATGGCTGCAATCACCATCTGCAGCAATCTTGGAGCCCAGAAAAATAAAGTCAGCCACTGTTTCCCCATCTATGTGCCATGCAGTGATGGGACCAGATGCCATGATCTTAGTTTTCTGAATGTTGAGCTTTAAGCCAACTTTTTCACTCTCCTTTTTCACTTTCATCAAGAGACTTTTTCGTTCCTCTTCACTTTCTGCCATAAGGGTGGTGTCGTCTGCATATCTGAGGTTATTGATATTTCTCCCGGCAATCTTGATTCCAGCTTGTGCTTCTTCCAGCCTAGCATTTCTCATGATGTACTCTGCATAGAAGTTAAATAAGCAGGGTGACAATATACAGCCTTGATGTACTCCTTTTCCTATTTGGAACCAGTTGTTCCGTGTCCAATTCCAACTGTTGCTTCCTGACCTGCATATAGGTTTCTCAAGAGGCAGGTCAGGTGGTCTGGTATTCCCATCTCTTTCAGAATTTTCCACAGTTTATTGTGATCCACACAGTCAAAGGCTTTGGTATAGTCAATAAAGATTTCAGTCTGAATTTTGTCATTAGGTGTTCATGATCTGAGTCACAGTCAGCTCCCAGTCTTGTTTTTGCTGACAGTATAGAACTTCACCATCTTTAGCTACAAAGAATATCATCAATCTGATTTGGTGTGAGAATATGTTTGCTTCTAAATATTTTCCTATAGGGAGCAATAGAGGGAGACTACAATGATAAAGTTGAGGTAGAGAAGGCACATTTATGAAAAGTAAATTCTAACACAGATTTGTCACATAACTGGTGAAAAATATACATGTGGTATATGTTTATACTCTAAACTGTAGCAATTCAGAGACTCTATAAATATGTGGATATTTATATATACACTCATACATATACACGATATCCATTTATTCTCATGTACATACAAAATTGTTTGTGATTTTATTTGGCTTGTTTTCATAAAATAATAGTCCACAAAAAGTACAGAAGGTGAGCTATAATCATCATAGTTATTTGAAGAGTGTTTTAACCCCTGCAGTCATCGGACATTTACAATTCAATGTATCTTAATTGAATGTTTTCTTCTATACAAGCACAATAAAGAAAAATTATATTTATTCCAGTAATTGAAATGTGTTGTCAAAAATAGCCATATTTACATCTGTATTCTCATCTTGCATTATTTTGACTCTTGCAAAGGGCTTTATGTACTGGTTCAATTGAATTATAATCTTGTATTTTGGCCCAGTTGTACTCAAATTTTAATTCTACTTTAATAAGACCTACTTAATCTAAATCAGTGTCTAAAATGAAGTTTGCATATTACCTGAATTATCTTTTTCAGATATAGGGATTTTAGATAAATTAAATTTAGAAACTTTAAGACATCCATACTTCTTATTTTTGTTTTCTACCTTCTGGAAAAGGAAAAGGAAAGGAAATAATTTTTTACTGAATATCTGTTATGTGCTGTTCCAGGTAACTTGCATAAATATTATCACAGAGTCATTGTTCATATACCAGTAGATGGAGCTAATATCACTTGACCTCGTTCAGCCCAGGACAACTTGTCTAAGCTTACTCATTTCAATGAATCTTGGATTATAAAAACTGGACTGCCAAACAGTTATTAACTATTTTGTTAATTTAAAATAGCATATTTCATAATCTTAGATTTTAGAACAGTGTCTAAATACCTATCTGTGGCTTGCATTTCTTTATCAACTGCATCATATATTTATTCAGCATAAGTTTATATTACTTGACACAAAGCAGAACTCAGTACCTCCTGAAGTAATTTTGCCTATGAACTACTTTCACACTAAGAAGTTTTTTCCTAATATAGAGTAAGAATTTTTCCCTCTAAAATCCAACTTTTGGTTCTGAATTTATCCCTGGAGGTCATGTAGAAGCTGATGTAACAAAGTACCAAAAACTGGATGGCTTACAACAATAGAAATTTATTCTATTTCTGGAGCCTAGAAGTCCAAAATCAAGGAATTGGCAGGGCCATTCTCTCACTGAAATTTCTGGGAGAGAATCTGTTCCATGCTCTTTTTGTACCCTCTGGTGTTGCCAGAAGTCCTTTTTTTTTTTTTTTTTTTTAGCTTTAGGTGCGTCTCTCCCATCTCTGGGGCTTCGCAGGTGGCCAGTGGTAAAGAATACATCTGTCAATGCAGGAGACAGGGTTTTGATCCCTGGGTCAGGAAGATCCCCTGGAGTAGGCAATGGCAACCCACTCTAGAATTCCTGCCTGGAGAATCCCATGGACACAGGAGCCTGGCAGGCTGCAGTCCATGGGGTTGCAGAGTTGGACATGACTGAGTGACTGAGCACACTCCCATCTCTGCCTCCATCATTATTTCCCTGTGTATCTGTGTTTGTATTTTCACTGCTTATAAGGCACAGATTGGGGCTCACCCTAATGATGTCCTTCTAGCTTGACTATATCTGCAAATACCCTTTCCAAGTATTATCATGTTCACAAGTACCATGGGTTAGAAAATACACATATCATTTAGGGGGCATAATTCAGCTCATAATTCAGCTTATTACAGTCCCACTGTTTGAATTACTAATTGAAGAGCAAAAAGGAGAAGATAGAGGTGAAATAGCTCCACTTTAGAAACTCCCAGACTAGTCAAAAAAGGTCCAAATAGAATTAGAACATGTTGAAAGTGATTGAAAATAAAAATGCTATGAGACTAGAGGGGAATGAATGATCCATTCTGATCAGGCAGGTGGAGCACTGAATAGTCAGCGCTCTGTGTGTTTTGAATATATTTAACTTCCCAATTTATGATGGGAACATTGTTGTTTGCCCCTTAATTTCATTTTTTACTTTTTATTTCTATTTTTTGTGACAAATAAAGTAATATTTTCCTAATGTATTATGTCTTTAGTGTTTGCTGACAAAGACTTTCTTCATCTCAAGCTTACATAGCTATTCATCAGTAATTGTGGTGACATAATGGTCAAACTCAATTTTTGTTTTCAAATTCTTAATCTACACTGTGGAAATTTAAACTTTATTATGTAAAAATGATAATGGGAAATTACAACAACAATAATAATCCTAGATCTAGGAATCATCATGTAGGAAGAATAGGAAGTTAGATGTTTATTTAGAAATTGATTCTGATTTTTATCTTCTCTGATTGCTGTAGCTGGGACTTCCAAAACTATGTTGAATAATAGTGGTGAAAGTGGACACCCTTGTCTTGTTCCTTATCTTAGGGGGAATGTTTTCAGTCTTTCACAATTGAGAATAAAGTTTGCTGTAGGCTTATCATATATGGCCTTTACTATATTGATGTAGGTTTCTTCTATGTCCATTTTTTGAAGAGTTTTAATCATAAATGGGTGCTGAATTTTGTCAAAGGCTTTTTCTGCATCTATTGAGATTATCATATGGTTTTTATCTTTCAATCTGTTAATACAGTATATCACATTGATTGATTTGCAGATATTGAAGAATCCTTGTGTCCTTGAAATACACCCAACTGGATCATGGTGTAAGAGCTTTTCGATGTGTTGCTGAATTCTCTTTGCTAAAATTTTCTTGAGGATTTTTGCATCCATGTTCATCAGTGATATTGGCCTGTAGTTTCTTTTTTTGTGTTGTCTGTCTGGTTTTGGTATCAGGGTGATGGTGGCCTCATAGAATGAGTTTGGGAGTGTTCCTTTCTCTGTGATTTTTTGAAAGAGTTTTAGAAGGATAGGCATTAGCTTTTCTCTAACTGTTTGATAGAATTCTCTTGTGAAGCCATCTAGTCCTGGGCTTTTGTTTCTTTGTTTTAGGAAGTCCCAGCTACAGCAATCAGAGAAAAAAAAAAAAAAAAAAGAAATAAAAGGAATCCAGATTGGAAAAGAAGTAAATCTCCCATTGTTTGCAGATGACATGATACTGTATATAGAAAACCCTAAAGATAGTATCAGAAAATTACTAGAGCTAATCAGTGAATTTAGCAAAATTGCAGGATACAAAATCAATACACAGAAATCACTAGCATTTCTATATACTAACTATGAAAAATCAGAGAAATTAAGGAATCAATCCCATTCACCATTGCAACAAAAAGAATAAAGTATCTAGGAATAAACTTACCTAAGGAGACAAAACAACTGTACACAGAAAATTATAAGATGCTGATGAAAGAAATCAAAATTGACATAAACAGATGGAGAGATATTCCATGTTTCTGGGTAGGAAGAATCAATATTGTGAAAATGACTATATTACCAAATGCAATCTACAGATTTAATGTGATCCCTATCAAATTACCAATGGCATTTTTCACAGAACTAGGGCAAAAAATTTCACAATTCCTATGGAAACACAAAAGACCCCAAATAGCCAAAGCAATCTTGAGAAAGAAGAATGGAGCTGGAGGAATCAACCTTCCTGACTTCAGATTATACTACAAAGCTACAGTTATCAAGGCAGTATGGTACTGGCACAAAAACAGAAATGTAGACCAATGGAATAAGTTAGCCCAGAAATAAACCTGTGCACCTATGAGTACCTTATTTTTGACAAAGGAGGCAAGAATATACACTGGGGCAAAGACAGCCTCGTCAATAAATGGTGCTGGGAAAACTGGACAGCTACATATGAAAGGATGAAATTAGAACAATTCCTAACACCATACACAAAGATAAACTCAAAATGGATTAAAGATCTAAATGGAAGACCAGAAACTATAACACTTTTAGAGGGAAACATAGGCAGAACACTTGATGACATAAATCAAAGCAAGATCCTTTATGACCCACCTCCTGCAGTAATGAAAATAACAAAAATAAACAAGTGGGACCTGATTAAACTTAAAAGCTTTTGCATAGCAAAGGAAATGATAAGAAAGGTGAAAAGACAACCCTCAGAATGTGAGAAAATAACAGCAAATGAAACAACTGACAGAGGATTAATTTCCAAAATATACAAGCAGCTTATACAACTCAATGCCAGAAAAGCAAACAACCCAATCAAAAGAGGGAAAAAGACCTAAACAGTCATTTCTTCAAAGAAGACATACAGATGGCCAACAAACACATGAAAAGATGCTCAACATCGCTCATTCTTAGAGAAATGCAAATCAAAACTACAATGAGATATCACCTCACACCAGTGAGAATGGCCATCATCAAAAAAATCTACAAACAATAAATGCTGGAGAGGGTGTGGAGAAAAGAGAATGCTCTTGCACTGTTGGTGGGAATGTAAATCGATACAGCCACTATGGAAGACAGTATGGAGACTCATTAAAATATTAGGGATAAAACCACCATATGACCCAGCAATCCCACTCCTAGGCATATACCCTGAGGAAACCAAAATTGAAAAAGACACATGTACCCAATGTTCATTGCAGCACTATTTACAATAGCTAGAACATGGAAGCAACCTAGGTGTCCATCGACAGATGAATGGATAAAGAAGTTGTGGTACATATACCCAATGGAATATTGCTCAGTCATAAAATGGAATGCATTTGAGTCAGTTCTAATGAGGTGGATGAACCTAGAACCTATTAAACAGAGTGAAGTAAGTCAGAAAGAGGAAGATAAATATCATATTCTAATGAATCTATGCATAATCTAAAAAAATGATATGGAAGAATTTATTTATAGGGCAGCAATGGAGAAACAGAGGATAGATTTATGGACATGGGGAGAGGGGAAGAGAGGGTGAGATGTATGGAAAGAGTAACCTGGAAACTTACATTACCATGTGTAAAATAGACAGCCAATGGGAATTTGCTGTATGTCTCAGGAAACTCAAGCAGGGACTCTGTATCAACCTAGAGAGGTGGGATGGGGAGGGAGATGGGAGGGAGGGTCAAAAGGGAGGGGACATATGTATGCCTATAGCTGATTCATGTTGAAATTTGATAGAAAGCAACAAAATTCTGTAAAGCAATTATCATTCAATTAAAAATAACTTAATTTTAAAAAATCCATACTGATCTTTAGATGATGAGTAAGTGTCCTTTAGACAGAAAAGAGGAGTAAGGCATTCTTGGTAGGAAAATGATACAAGGAAAAAGTAGAAGTAAGAGAGAAATTGGAGTTGATGTGTTTGCAGTTAGAAAGCCTACAGTTGGAAAAGTAATTTGGAATGAGATTGTGCAAGATTTTTGTATGCCAACCTGAGATGTATGGGCTTTGTTCTTTAAGAAACTAGGAACCATGAGAGTTTATTCTCTCTATAAATGATAAACCTTCCAACACATGAAATAGCTCACATGTTTCCCTTGAGATAGTCTTTTGCACACAAATCAGTCAGTTCAGTTCAGTTCAGTCACTGAGATGTGTCTGTCTTTTTGCACCCCCATGGACTGCAGCACACTAGGCCTCCCTGTCCATCACCAACTCTCGGAGTTTACTCAAGCTCATGCCCATCGAGTCGGTTATGCCATCCAGCCATCTCATCCTCTGTCGTCCCCTTCTCCTCCTGCCCCCAATCCCTCCCAGCATCAAGGTCTTTTCCAACGAGTCAACTCTTTGCATGAGGTAGCCAAAGAATTGGAATTTCAGCTTCAGCATCAGTCCTTCCAATGAACACCCAGGACTTATCTCCTTCAGGATGGACTGGTTGGATCTCCTTGCAGTCCAAGGGATTCTCAAGAGTCTTCTCCAAGACCACAGTTCAAAAGAATCAATTCTTTGGTCCTCTTCATATAATATGGTTTGACTTTATCACTTTTGGATAATTTTTCTGTGAACATACTTCAGTTTATATGTGGCAGTTACTAAATATACTTTATTCTGTTTCCTTTTACATTTTTAAAATGCTGCTTTCACATGTATAATTTCTTAGATTTTACCATTTCCCCCCCTTTTTTCTCTCTCCTCCCACCATACACACAATATATCCTAACACATACAAAACATCAGAATTTTATCTTATTAACTGAGTAGAAACTTTATTAATTATATTTTTGGTGAATAAAGTGATATTGCTAGTATCAACAAAAATATTGTATTTGGTAGCAATGCTACAGACCTCTTCTTATCCTTTCCAACAAAGCATCAAGGTGGCTATTTTTTTACGTCTGTAATGAGGTGATGCCCAAAAGTGGGCAGTAGCCAAGCTCTGAATTGGTGATCAACTAATAAAATATCAACTTCTAAAATTTCAAAGTTTTAAAATCCTGAATACAAAAGGATAAATTATTTGGAAACTTTCAATGATTTTATTCTACAGTTTTCTTAAAGCTGGTCCTACAATACAACAAAACCATTGCTTTATTTTCATTAAACCAAAATAGAAAAAAAAATACCAAGTAAGTGTAACCTACTTATAATATCCCTTCAGCTGTCTCCAACTATGCCTAATATCTTTAATGCCATTATTGCTAGCTTGGAAGGCCATGTAACAACCTTTGCAGATGTACCAACTTAAACAGGGAGAAAACAATGGCTAACTGTTACAAAATAAGGTGGGGTAGTAGCAAACATGCCTCAGGTGGTTTAAGTGAATTACTTGAAACTTAGCCAGTGGAAATTTGGAAGATTGGGCAACATGTTGCCTTTTGTGATCAGTGGGTGGCATCATTTTTAATAATGAATCTTGTCCATACAAGCAAATGATTGCTTTCAAAACAACAATAACAAAAATCCAACAAAATATATCTAAACATGATGAAAACTAAATTTAAAAAAGTAGACATTTGTGATTATAACTGAATACTAAAACTAAAGTATCCAAGTCTTAGCTTTGGCTGAGGCCTTGTAAGGATGTGCAAATGTCACCCATATATCAAATGAGGTGTGAGATTAGCCTATGGTACTTGCAAAGGAGATGATCAAAAACTAGTTCTGAGTGGGTCTCCACCCACGTTGATGATCCCAAAGGGCAGAAACAGAGATTAGAAGAGGAATTAGGGGAAAGCTATCAGAGAACTGTAAGTCTACTACCCTCTGCTTTTTTATCCTGCCTTGAAAAACAGGCATCAAAAAACTAAATTTAAAAAAGGTGAGGGTGGGATGTTTCGAGAGAACAGCTTGTATATTATCTAAAGTGAAAGAGATCACCAACCCAGGTGGGATGCATGAGACAAGTGCTCGGGCCTGGTGCACTGGGAAGACCCAGAGGGATCCGGTAGAGAGGGAGGTGGGAGCGGGGATCGGGATGGGGAATACGTGTAAATCCATGGCTGATTCATGTCAATGTATGACAAAAACCACTACAATATTGTAAAGTAATTAGCCTCCAACTAATAAAAATAAATGAAAAAAAAAAAAAGTAGATATTTGTGTTTATAACTGAATACTAAAACTAAAGTATCTAAGTCTTAGCTTTGGCTGAGGCCTTGCAAGCATGTGCAAATGTCTCCTATATGTCAAATGAGGTGTGAAATTAGCCTATGGTACTTGCAAAGGAGATGATCAAAAACTAGTTCTGAGTAGTTCTCCACCCACATTGATGATCTAAAAGGGCAGAAACAGAGATTAGAAGAGGAATTAGGGGAAAGCTATCAGAGAACTGTAAATCTACTACACTCTGCTTTTTTATTCTGCCTTGAAAAACAGGCAGCTGTTTCAAAAGAAACAGCGAGCTCGGCATGGTTCTTCCAAGTTCTTGCTTCTTGGAGACTCAATGGACTGTCTCAGGTCAGACAAATGAAAGGGTAGGAGGCTGACTGTGGTTGGCTGGCTGGCTGCTCTGAGGGTGGAATGAGGAGACATTGATCCATGGAGGCAGGCTGTTTTTCCAGAATTTGTTGGGGACAAAGAATTCATGAGTTTCTTACAGACCAGATGAGGGAAAGGAGAAATAGAGGAGAGTAGGTGAGGAGGCTTTACCTGCAGAGATTCTCTCTCTCTGAAAGGAGAAGCTGGAGGGGCATCCTGAAAGTCTAGGGGCCCAGGTAGGAATCATGGGCAGTCAGTCAGAGGTGGTGCATTGCCCTGCAACACAGGAACCTTGGATAAGTCTTCCCAGTAATAGGCTTCCCTCCAAAGAAACTTGAAATTCATTCCTGAAGAGAATAGAACTTTCAACACCTGCCAAGTCCAGAGAATTGACATATAACATTATAATACTTTCAGGTATCCAGCATAAAAACTCAGAATTTGCATATATTACAAAATGATATCTGCAATAAGTATTATTAACACCCATCCCCATACATACTTACAACTTTTTTTTCTTCTGATGACAAATTTTAAGATCTAGAACAATAGTAATTCTAAAGATTAGGTTTGGTTGCAAGTGATGGGGAAATCAAAACCATAGGCATAAGCAAGATTTTTATCTCCCCCCCACACACTGTAGCAACATGTGGAGACTCCATGGTCATCATAGCACCAGATTCCTTCTGCATCATTGCTTTGCCATCCTGAATACCTGGCCTCTTCATCTTTTCTGGGTGGCTGCTTACCTTCTGACCCCAGGGTCTGCGCTACAACTAGTGGTAAGGAGGAGTAGGGACAAAACACATCTTCTCCATGTAAAGATGTTTTCTAGAAGTCATATAGTACTTTTTTGCTAAATCACATAGGCCAGAATTTAGTGACACGAGCCCAGCCAGCTGCAAGGAAGGCTGGGAATAACCTTTAATCTGGGTGACCACATACACTAACGCACCTGTGGGTTCTGTTACCAAGAAGAATAGGAGGAATGATGCTGAAGTGACAACTAGCAGGGCCTTTGCATTTTACATTATGTCAGAGACCTATTTTCCTCAGATTATTTTTGAAAATGTTATTGATTTGTTTATAAAATGTTTTTAGATCTCTCCTTATATTTTATTTTATAATTATTGACCAACCTAGACTGCATATTAAAAAGCAGAGACATTACTTTACCAACAAAGGTCTGTCTGGTCAAAGCTATGGTTTTTCCAGTAGTCATGTATGGATGTGAGAGCTGGGAAATAAAGAATTGATGCTTTTGAACTGTGGTGTTGGAGAAGACTCTTGAGAGTGCCTTGGACAACAAGGAGATCCAACCAGTCCATCCTAAAAGAAATCAGTCCTGAATATTCTTTGGAAGGACTGATGCTGAAGCTGAAACTCCAATATTTTGGCCACCTGATGTGAAGAGTTGATTCATTGGAAAAGACCCTGATGCTGGGAAAGACTGAAGGCAGGAAGAGAAGGGGATGACAGAAGATGAGATGGTTGGATGGCATCACTAACGTGATGGACATGAGTTTGAGTAGGCTCCGGGAGTTGGTAATGAACAGAAAAGCTTGGCGTGCTGCAGTCCATGGAGTCACAAAGAGTCAGACATGATTGAGTGACTGAACTGAACTGAAACAGTATTATAAATGTCAGTAATGATAGAATTATTTAAAAATTCTTATTTTCACCATAATCTATAGTATCTTTTGCTTTGGTTTTAAGTAAAATATATTGAATAAATATTTTCCATGATATTTGTTTATAAAAGAAAACTTTGTACTAAAGACTCAAATATATTGAGTAATGAAATAAAGCATATTATGCCACCACTTAGACCATCCCTCACTGTTACTCACTGGACTCTTTATTACTCACCCATGTCAAACTCTTTCTCTGAAATACACTGAAAATGTCATTGCTGAAATAAATTCCCCGGAGGAGGAGTTGTTCAGTCATTCAGTTGTGTACGACTCTTTGTGACCCCATGGACTCTAGCACGCCAAGCTTCCCAGTCCTTCATTATCTCCCGGAGTTTGCTCAAATTCATGTCCATTGAGTTGATGATAGCCATCCAACCATCTCATCCTGTCTTCTGCTTCTCCTCCTGCCCTCTATCTTTCCCAGTATCAGGATCTTTTCCAATGAGTCAGCTCTTCACATCAAGTGGCCAAAATATTGGAGCTTCAGCTTCAGCATCAGTCCTTCTAATGAATATTCAGGGCCCTGGAGTACAGCTATGATAATGTCACTTCTACTTGTAAACATCTTAATAAGTTCCTCATTTCCTGTGGAACAAATCCAATCATTTTAGCCTAGAATCTGCTGCTTCCCACAATATTATCCAAAACATAATCTTTAGGTCTGTCTTCCATTTTATCTTTTTAAACAATCATCCTTTGTGGAAATATTCCATACATCCCATAAACACCTGACACTTTTAGTCCTCTCTACTAATGAAGTTGTTTTTGCTTAGACCAAGCACCTCCCCTCATCTCCCCTTACATGCACTCCCCCTCAACTTCTTCTTTTTCTTCTACATATTTTATTATTCTGCAAAAGGACCTATGAAGTGCCACCTTCTCCATGAAGTGTGGCCAAACACCAATATTTTAATAAACTTATTTCTATAGGTCAGGTCTTAAGTAGTTTGTATATCCATTACTCTCATACCACATCATACATTTACTAAATAAATAAATTTTATTTCATTTTAATTTACTCACACTACTTTGTATTTTAAGTAGATGTGATAAATATTTATTGAATTAGTAACATAATATTTTGTCTTCTCTATGATTTAATGCTCCTTGGAAGCAAACTTGTATTGTTAAGAGGTGAAGAAGCATATTTAGGCTCTCATTTTTTACTTCCAGTTAAAATCTAGTTCCAGACAATAGGAAGTAAATGGTATTACTACTTGAAACCAAATGAGTCATTCATAAACTGATTCAGAATCAGCCTTACATCTTTTGCGAGGACACCAGCAGTAGCAAAAATATATTACAAACTACACATATTCTGTCCTCATAAAGAATGTATCTTTATTAGTCATTCTTTAGCATTCCTTCAGCATGATAGTTCCTCAGTGTGACAGTTTAAATTTATAGACAAATCTATTTTCAGCAGTCAAAAAAAAAAAAAAGTTGGGTATTGTGTGTTTGGATAAACCTGATTAATATCAAGTTTGGGCAACACTCAGAATGGTAATTAAGCTTGTGAATACTTAGATAACTTGTGAATGCACAGAATAAAATGTGGTAGTTATCAGAAGGTATAAACTACAAGTTATAACAAATTAGATTTGCTTTCTCTTTCAGTTAGCATAATGGAAAATCAGGGAAACATTATGTGCACATATATCTTGATTTCTTTGTTATTTGAAAGTATTCTTTATGAAATGTAGAACAGCAATAAAAGAAATAAAAGAGAGACAAAAGTCACCACCTAATAATCACTTCTCTTGGTTTTTCTAAATTCTCTCCAGTTCATTTTCATTATCTTATTTAGTCACCCAATGTCTGTTGAACATGTTCCCTCACCTCACCTCCTCTCACCACCTCTGGACCCCTGGCAACCACTAATCTTTTTATCCTGTCCATAGTTTTCCCTTTTCCAGAATGTCATGCAGTTGGACTCACACAGTATGTAACCTTTTTAGATTGACTTCTTTCACTTAGTAACATGCATTTAATGTTCCTCCATATCTTTCAGCTTGATAGGTCATTTGATTTTGTGCTGAATAATATTCACTGTTTGGGTGTACCACAGTTTATTTATCCATTCCTCTACTGAAGGATATCTTGGTTGCTTCTAACTTTTGCTGAGTATAAATGAAGCTGCTGTAAATATTTTGGGAAAGTTTTTATGTGTACTTAAGTTTTCAGCTCAATTGGGTTAATATCAAGGAGAACAGTTGCTGGACTTTATGGTAAAAGTGGCCTTAGTTTATAAGAAAGCACCAAGCTATTTTTCAAAGTGGCTGTACTGTTTTGCACACCCACCAGCAATGAATGAGAATTTCTATTGCTTCCAAGCTCACCAGCTTTTGGTATTACCAGTGTTCCTAGATTTTGGCCATAATAGGTGGGTAGTGGGACTACTTACTTTTTCAAAGACTGCTGACACTGTTGATTATGCCTAATACATACTTCCTTGGCTGTTATAAATTCTGAAACAGCATGGTCCCAAAGCACCTGTCAATTTTTGTTCATCAATCCTTTGCAGTCTTAGTAACCAAGTTTAGACTAACAATTGCCTTTATTGTTTTCTCTAAAATCTGAAAAATGATATTGTCCGGAAAGCAAGGCAAATTTTATGAGATAAACTGGTTTTTAGAAGACTGTATCTTTACAGGATATCTGGGTAGTTTAGAGCTTCCATTATGTGTATCTTTTGTTCCTGGGCAGTTTTGTGATTTGCCTTTCACTCCTATATGATTGAACAGTCCATAGATCTAGCCCCAAATCACCATCATTCATTTTTATCCTCATCAAGACAAAACCTTATCACTCTATTCTTAGAGGACATCCAAAGTTTGCTTCAAAACCAAGATTCTATAATTTTTGTTTTATACAATTAAGAGCTAGAGGGAAATGTCCTGAGTGAATAGCTTTGGTATTTATTTATTTGTAATTTTTTCCTTAAATAATAATAGTTTTTAATTATATAATTATGTTGGAACAGAGAAGTGGTAGCTGCAGGCTTAACTTGTTAAGGATTTTTAAAAGAACTACTATCTGTTAATAGCACCTGCACATGTAAATATTTAATTAAATTGTCCTAAATGAAATTTTTGGTGAATCACAAAGCAACCCTTACTACACTGAGAAAATTTCAAATTTATATAGCCAGAAAGGCACCCTAGATTTAACCCCTAGCTTCCCTAGCTGAACACAAAGCCCTAGTTCTGTTATACTTTTTGCAGTTCCTAGGGCAGAAAGTGCAGGTTAGATGTTACTCGTGATCAGACCCTTTTCTATGTAATTTGAATAGCCTTTATCCAACCAACAAAGAGAGAAGAAAAAAAATCCCTGGCAAATTCAGAATTATTTGTGATATTATAAAATAATGGTCAATATCAACTGAGTCTGTGGACATACACAGAAGAACTAGTTTCCAAAGCAACAGTAACCAAGTTGCCTTTATAAATTCAGCTATGTGAATTATTTATTTCTAGAGATTTTTCAGTACGGATAATAAACCAAGTACACAGTAGCTATTCCATATTTTCAGCAGCTGCCATTTAAGAAGAAAATCATGAGGCATTTAGAAGAAATAAATTTTCTGAACCAGCACATTTGTGTGTTATTCTTCCCATTTACCTCATTTTCATGGTATGGGAAAAATTGTGCACAGAAAGAAATGAAAGGTGACCTTTTTATGTCATGTACAGGTTAAGTAGGCATGTTTTCTCAACAGATACACAGCTAATGAACATTGTCTAAGCACCATCCCACCAGCAAGACTCTCTAGATATTTGAGCAGAGAGATAGCTCTCGTTGTCCATCAGACAAGGTCCCTTTCTCTATTCTTTCTGCTAATAAGTGGGCAGTGATTCACTGTGTAATAGGACAGAGGTGATTCCATCAGCTGGGGTCACAAAGACTCAAGTTTCATATGCACTTAAGCAACTTGTGACATCCACCCACCATCACTGAGAGATGTTTTTGTTTATTGTCCTTCCACAGGTCCCTTAGAATGATCTCTGGGCATGTCTTTTATTCTCTTCAAGCCTGTCTTACCTTCCTTATTTAAATCTGCTTCCTCCACAGGCAAAGCTGAATGGTGGTATTGAGTATTCGGTACTTCCTGCATTGGCATCCCTTAGGCATAGGCTTAAAATGTTTGTCTTTCTATTTACTGTCTCCTGTCTCTCAAAGTCAAGCACAAAATACACAATAGCATGGAGGGTGTCTTGCTTGGTTTTCCCAGGATTATGAGGCCATGTTTCCCCAGGTTGCTAGGGTTTTCCCACAGCTCTGTCAATGGTTCACTACTACCAATAACAATATGTAGAAAAGGTTGATTCAATGACTTCAGTCTTGGATATTCTCTTTTGTACAGAAAAAAGTAAAAATGTTGGAGACATAGCATCACTGTTCAGTAACATTTCATGTATATCTGTCCTTAAGAATGTAGTTGAATTGAGCAAAATCAAAACCTGTATCTTTGCTGTACCCATATACTGAAAACATGGATAAATTATTAGAATTGATTCATATTTTGTAATTTTTAAAAATTTTCTCTAAGATACAAAATAGGACATAGACATTTATTTAAGGAGATTTGAGCTCTATTTCTTCTCCCTCAGGTGACACTCAGTTTGTAATTATTTTTGTAAAGCATATATATTGACATTTAGCAATTACTTAGTTTGTGATTGTTTGATCAATTGAGACTCTCCAATATGATGATGAATAGTTGATTTTGAATGATAGCTAAATTCCAGTGAAATGACAAGACTTTGATACTTAAATAAAAGGTAGTAAACAGGTTGCTATCTCACTACTAGAGTGCACTCACTCCAAAAACTTAAGAATTTCTGACTTATCAGCTTATAGGTTCTGGTTTTTCTCTAAATTTCAGTGGCTGGGTATGACAACATGAAAAAAGTGGGTCCAAATACGAGTCCTCCTCTACTCCTGGACATAGAATCTCAGGATTGCTCCTGAGGAAAGAAAAAGATCTGAAAACCAACTCCTAATCTTTTTTCTAAGGATGCATCAGTATAGAGGTGTACTAAGCTTTATCATCAATGGCTTCTGCTATCTGTCTTATTCCAGTACATTTTGCATGCATTATTTTAAAACCACAGCAAAGAGGTAAGTGCATGAGTAAATGAGTATTAGTCACAAGTACTTATCCAGTTTACCACCATTAGACTGCAACAAGTGTGAAATAAATCTGTTTTGATTTAATAATCTGAATTAGCTCAGTTAAGTTCAAGATGGCAGCACAGGGTAAGTGTTCAGTGTTGAGAAGAATGTCAGGAAGAGAAGGGCACCCAGGGAGAGACATGGAGGCCAAGCTAGGGAATGTTGGAGGGGATGACAAAAGTCTACTTCTCCTGCTGAAAATGCTTGGATTGAGGAGAGAGTAGGGAGCCATATAATTGCACATATTAATCATAGTTGTAACAAATAACTCATACAAATATGAATGAAGTGAACTGAGAACTTCCAGATGTTCAAGTTGGATTTAGAAAAGGCAGCGGAACCAGAGATCAAATTGCCAACATCCGTTGGATCACAGAAAAAGCAAGAGTATTCCAGAAAAACATCTACTTCTGCTTAACTGAATATGCTAAAGATTTGACTGTGTGTATCACAACAAACTGGGAAATTCTTCAAGAGATGGGAATACCAGACCACCTTACCTGCCTCCTGAGAAATCTGTATACAGGTCAAGGAGCAATAGTTAGAACCAGACTTGGAATAACGGACTGGTTCCAAACTGGGCAAGGAGTACGTCAAGGCTGTATATTGTCACCCTGCTTATTCAACTTATATGCAGGGTACATCATGCAAAATGCTGGGCTGGATGAAGCACAAGCTGGAATCTAGATCACTGGAAGAAATATCAATAACCTCAGATATGCAGATGACACCACCATATGACAGAAAGCAAAGAGGAACTAAAGAGTCTCTTCATGAAAGTGAAAGAGTGAAAAGCTGGCTTAAAACTCAATATTCAAGTAACAAAGATCATGGAATCCGGTTCCATCACTTCATGGCAAATAGGTGGGCAAACAATGGAAACAGTGACAGACTTTATTTTCTTGGGTTCCAAAACCACTGCAGATGGTGACTGCAGCCATGAAATTAAAGACACTTGCTTCTTGGAAGAAAAGCTATGATCAACCTAGACAGCATATTAAAGAGCAGAGACATTACTTTGCCAACAAAGGTCTGTATAATCAAAACTGTGGTTTTTCCAGTAATCATGTATAGATGTGAGAGATAGACTATAAAGAAAGCTGAGCACCGAAGAATCAATGCTTTTGAGCTGTGGTGTTTGAGAAGACTCTTGAGAGTCCCTTGGACTGTAAGAAGTTCAAACCAGTCAATCCTAAAGGAAATCAGTCCTGAATATTCATTGGAAGGACTGATACTGAAGCTCCAATACTTTGGTCACCTGATGCGAAGAACTGACTCATTGGAAAAGACCCTGATGCTGGACAAGATTGAAGGCAGGAGGAGAAGGGGATGATAGAGGATGAGATGGTTGGATGGCATCACTGACTCAATGGACATGAGTTCTAGTAAGCCCCAGGGCCTGGTTTGCTGCAGTCCATGTTGTCGCAAAGAATCAGACATGACTTGAGTGATTGAACTGAACGGAGATATAAATGTAAGCCTTATTTATTCACTTAAACTCCAAACTTTCTCATTTTTCTGGCTAACCAAATTTCACCCATTGTGTGAGTCTGTAGTTTCATTTGTTAATTCATTCACAAATTTGAAGAGCCTTCCTGTTTATCAGGAATTATTCTAGACACAGAAAACGGGGTACTAATTTGCCCAAGATTTGCAGTACAGTAAAAATATTGTATTAAAGATCAGCACACGAATGGGGAAAAAGAATACGAAACTGGGGAAGTTTAATTTAGCAGGAAGCATTTGAGCTGTGAAGAAAGGGGAGGGCATTTCAGTCTGAGAAAACCATCTGATGAAACCCAGTGATATACATGAAGATGGTGTGCTTGAGAGTACCCCCATATGTATGGTTGCTTGGCAGGTCTGAGGACATAAAGAGAAAGAAAGAAAGAAAATGAAGATCTACAGGCAGGCTGGAGAGGAAGGACTCTGCAAGCTAGAGTTTGGCGTTTTGGATTTTTCACTTGAACCCTTAGGGAGACCCGGAATTTTTTTTTTTTCCAGAAAAACATCTATTTCTGCTTTATTGACTATGCCAAAGTCTTTGACTGTGTGCATCACAATAAACAGTGGAAAATTCTTTTTTTTTTTTTTAGTGAGTTCCAGTAAGACTTTATTATTTTTTTTTCCATTTATTTTTATTAGTTGGAGGCTAATTACTTTACAATATTGTAGTGGTTTTTGTTATACATTGACATGAATCAGCCATGGATTTACATGTATTCCCCATCCCGATCCCCCCTCCCACCTCCCTCTCCACCCGATTCCTCTGGGTCTTCCCAGTGCACCAGGCCTGAGCACTTGTCTCATGTATCCAACCTGGGCTGGTGATCTGTTTCACCCTAGATAATATACATGTTTCGATGCTGTTCTCTCGAGATATCCCACTCTCACCTTCTCCCACAGAGTCCAAAATTCTGTTCTGTACATCTGTGTCTCTTTTTCTGTTTTGCATATAAGGTTATCCTTACCATCTTTCTAAATTCCATATATATGCGTTAGTATACTGTATTGGTCTTTATCTTTCTGGCTTACTTCACTCTGTATAATGGGCTCCAGTTTCATCCATCTCAATAGAACTGATTCAAATGAATTCTTTTTAATGGCTGAGTAATATTCCATGGTGTGTATGTACCACAGCTTCCTTATCCATTGTCGGCTGATGGGCATCTAGGTTGCTTCCATGTCCTGGCTGTTATAAATAGTGCTGCGATGAACATTGGGGTGCATGTGTCTCTTTCAGATCTGGTTTCCTCAGTGTGTATACCCAGAAGTGGGATTGCTGGGTCATATGGCAGTTCTATTTCCAGTTTTTTAAGAAATCTCCACACTGTTCTCCATAGTGGCTGTACTAGTTTGTATTCCCACCAACAGTGTAAGAGGGTTCCCTTTTCTCCACACCCTCTCCAGCATTTATTGCTTGTAGACTTTTGGATAGCAGCCATCCTGACTGGCTTGTAATGGTACCTCATTGTGGTTTTGATTTGCATTTCTCTGATAATGAGTGATGTTGAGCATCTTTTCATGTGTTTGTTAGCCATCTGTATGTCTTCTTTGGAGAAATGTCTGTTTAGTTCTTTGGCCCATTTTTTGATTGGGTCATTTATTTTTCTGGAGTTGAGCTGCAGGAGTTGCTTGTATATTTTTGAGATTAATCCTTTGTCTGTTGCTTCATTTGCTATTATTTTCTCCCAATCTGAGGGCTGTCTTTTCACCTTACTTATAGTTTCCTTTGTAGTGCAAAAGCTTTTAAGTTTCATTAGGTCCCATTTGTTTAGTTTTGCTTTTATTTCCAATATTTTGGGAGGTGGGTCATAGAGGATCCTGCTGTGATTTATGTCAGAGAGTGTTTTGCCTATGTTCTCCTCTAGGAGTTTTATAGTTTCTGGTCTTACATTTAGATCTTTAATCCATTTTGAGTTTATTTTTGTGTATGGTGTTAGAGAGTGTGCTAGTTTCATTCTTTTGCAAGTGGTTGACCAGTTTTTCCAGCACCACTTGTTAAAGAGGTTGTCTTTTTTCCATTGTATATCCTTGCCTCCTTTGTCGAAGATAAGGTGTCCATAGGTTCGTGGATTTATCTCTGGGCTTTCTATTCTGTTCCATTGATCTATATTTCTGTCTTTGTGCCAGTAGCATACTGTCTTGATGACTGTGGCTTTGTAGTAGAGTCTGAAGTCAGGCAGGTTGATTCCTCCAGTTCCATTCTTCTTTCTCAAGATTACTTTGGCTATTCGAGGTTTTTTGTATTCCCATACAAATTGTGAAATTATTTGTTCTAGTTCTGTGAAAAATACTGTTGGTAGCTTGATAGGGATTGCACCGAATCTATAGATTGCTTTGGATAGAATAGCCATTTTGACAATATTGATTCTTCCAATCCATGAACACGGTATGTTTCTCCATCTGTTTGTGTCCTCTTTGATTTCTTTCATCAGTGTTTTATAGTTTTCTATGTATAGGTCTTTTGTTTCTTTAGGTAGATATACTCCTAAATATTTTATTCTTTTTGTTGCAATGGTGAATGGTATTGTTTCCTTAATTTCTCTTTCTGTTTTCTCATTGTTAGTGTATAGGAATGCAAGGGATTTCTGTGTGTTAATTTTATATCCTGCAACTTTACTATATTCGTTGATTAGCTCTATTAATTTTCTGGAAGAGTCTTTAGGGTTTTCTATGTAGAGGATCATGTCATCTGCAAACAGCGAGAGTTTCACTTCTTTTTTTCCTATCTGGATTCCTTTTACTTCTTTTTCTGCTCTGATTTCTGTGGCCAAAACTTCCAACACTATGTTGAATAGTAGTGGTGAGAGTGGGCACCCTTGTCTTGTTCCTGATTTCAGGGGAAATGCTTTCAATTTTTCACCATTGAGGGTGATGCTTGCTGTGGGTTTGTCATATATAGCTTTTATTATGTTGAGGTATGTTCCTTCTATTCCTGCTTTTTGGAGAGTTTTAATCATAAATGGATGTTGAATTTTCTCAAAGGCTTTTTCTGCATCTATTGAGATGATCATATGGTTTTTCTCTTTCAATTTGTTAATGTGGTGTATTACATTGATTGATTTGCAGATGTTAAAGAATCCTTGCATTCCTGTGATAAAGCCCACTTAGATCCAGAATTTTTTAATGTTGAGGATTAACCTGCTCAGATTTGTATCTTTGAATGAAACATAGGTTGGAAAGAGGGAAAAATGAATAAAAAGAGACCAATAGTCAGATTAAATATTTTTGTTTCTTAACTGTTGCCCTGAGTGTTTGAGGAAAAAATAAATATCCACTGAGAAATTAAAAATATTGATGTGGGACTCAGAAAAAAAAATGGAGGTATATAGGGGTGACCAACAATATCAGTTGGGTGAGATGCCTAGGAGAAAATAGGATGGGCTCTAGAAAACACCAGTGTTTAGAAGTAAGCAGAAGACAAGAAACCAGCAAAGAGTCTAGTGGAATGGGAAAAAACCAGGAGAATTTAGTGTCCATGATCCTGATGGAAGTACATTTTAAGAAGGAAAGAAAAAATGAACAAAATAAAATTATTCATCAAGGTGCTGCCTGATGACCATTGGTTCTGTCTTTAGAAGCTATTACTACTCAGAGTGACAGCAGAGGGAATCAGTCATGGGTGAAGAGAGGAGAAATAAAAGGTGACGATGGGGGTGGAGGGAAGAAAAAGGTGGGATTGTAGCTGAAGTAGAAGGTAGTGTTAGGCCTTGCTTTTAAGCATGCGTTCTTAGTCACTCAGTCATGCCTGACTTTGCAATTCCCTGGACCGTGGCCCACCAGGCTCCTCTGTGTATGGAATTTTCTAGGCAAGGATACTGGAGTGGGTTGCCACGCCCTCCTCCAGGGGATCTTCCTGACCCAGGGAATGAACTCTTGTCTCCTGCTTTGGCAGGTGGATTCTTTACCATGGTGCCACCTGGAAAGTCTTTTTAAGCATGAGAGCAGATAAACTTGTTTATAAATTTCAAGTCAATAGAGAACTTCAGAAGAGAGAAAGACAGAGAGAGAGTACTTATGGATCAAATCCCAGAGAAGCCCCCAAGCAAGGAGATGTCACTAAATTGGTAAGGATGCTTTTATGAGAAGAACTTCAGAGTTAAAAAATTCTTAAAGTGGAGGAAGGGTAGGGTTTGCATTGGAAATTTATTCATACATCTGCCATCAAAAAGTTGATCCAATTAGTAGGAGGGGATAAAATACTCAATTTCACTCAATTTGAAAAACTACTATTTGAAATTATTTGTAAATTCACAGATTGTAGATTTGAAAGGGGTTTGAAGAATCTCATAAAGTTTCTGTCAGGTCAGTAAGGTGCTGAGAAAGGAGGAAAGTCATGACTTGGGGCCTGTTTTTGTGGATCTTGCTTCTAGTGGCTGCAGTGGTTAATGGAGGAGGGGTGCACCTTTCTGCTTCCTCCTGCTGCTCCCGTCACCGCAGGGAGGTCCAGATGGTAGGTGGGAGGGGATGGGGGCTGAGATGGGCCTGGATTCTGCTTGCAAATGTGTTGAGGACTTATTTTCACTGCTTATGATTGGTGGTCTCTCTGCAAAGTGATACAAGAGTCATTTGAGCCAAATAGCTGATAATCAAAAGCACTTTTTAAAAAAGTTAAGTTGGAATGAGATATTATCAAATTATAAACCTATAACATAGAAGTGTCAGATGCAAGTAAAGTAATGACACCATAGCACCTCCTTTTATGCACAGGAACCTGTATTTAACATCAGGACTGTCACAAATACTCAATATTTCAAGAAGCTAAACATTAGTAATAAACAATTAATTTTGATGCCACTTCACTTAAAAATCTGGAGGAGGAAGTAGCAACCCACTCCAGTATTCTTGCCTGAAAAATATCCCATGGACAGAGGAGCCTGGTGGGTCGAAACGAGTCAAGTGCAACTGAGCATGCACACACTTTAAAAAATGTATTTGTATTAAAAAATATGTACTTCTAAGATGACTTTTAACTCTGAAAAATAATTGGTGTTTGATAGTTCATGAACTGCTTTGCAATTTGAAAAGAAATAAATTTTTCTTGATTATAAAAATAATGTATACTATAATTAAGACATTAAAATACATAAAACATTTAAAATTATATAAAATGTTACCACCTAGAGATCAGTCTTGTTCATATTTAGGCAACCATCTCCTCAGATACCTCTGTAAAAGCACATATGCACATATATGCTTATCAAATTTTCATTAAAAAATTCTATATTTTTAAATGGTGTCATAAAACTTGATTTTTTAAAATTTATTTTAAATTTCAGAATTTAATTTCCAGGAATTGGAAACCATGGCTTCTAAATGTTCTTTGTACTTTAGCTTACACTGCAATATAGATAAACAGATACATTTAGTGAGTTAGAGGAAAGTGAAGCAGAAGGTGGATGTGGGAGCCAGCGCCCTCAATCCCAAGGACCTCTAATTCCCTCCTCTGCTCAAAGGGGCCAAGTGCCCTGTCCTTGTTCCACCCTTGGAAACCATTGTTCCTTCTCATGGGGTCACATGGGTTTGTCCCATGTGTTCTTGTGTGTACACTGCTTTGACTTGCTTACTGGCCTTGGATTCCTGTTTTTCTGTTAACCTTTCTTCTGTTTTCCAATGAAACCAAGATTATACACCTTAGAGATGATTATCTGGATAAAAATAGTTGAAGGAGACCAGATATCCCGAATGGCCAGGGTAATATCATGTGTCCATCTAAATTTCCTTTCAGATCAAGTCTCCTGACTTCTACCTGGAGCCAAATGAGCACCAGGCAGTGACCTTAATCCCCCCTGAAAAGGAAAGTATACAGGAAACCAGAGGAAGAAAATAAGGGCAAAAATTACATCTTGGTTGCAAACCTGGGATATATCATCTATCACTGGTTTTAACACCTGGTATCACATATTTTGTCAATATTTACCAGTTTGTATTATTATTATTATTTTTTTTTAAAGAGATACTCTCCAAAGGGTCTATTTGTTAATCAGTTCAGTTGCTCAGTCATGTCTGACTCTTTGCGACCCCATGGACTGCAGCACACCAGACTTCCCTGTCCATCACCAACTCCCGGAGCTTACTCAAACTCATGTCCATTGAGTTGGTGATGCCATCCAACCATCTCATTCTCTGTCATCTCCTTCTCCTCCTGCCTTCAGTCTTTCCCAGCATCAGGGTCTTTTCCAGTGAGTCAGTTCTTTACATCAGGTGGCCAAAGTATTGGAGCTTCAGCATCAGTCCTTCCAATGAATATTCAGGACTGATTACCTTTAGGATGGATTTGACTGGATCTCCTTGCAAGTCCAGGGGACTCTCAAGAGTCTTCTCTAACACCACAGTTCAAAAGCATCAATTCTTCGGCACTCAGTTTTCTTTCTTTCCCAGCTCTCACATCCATACTACTGGAAAAACCATAGCTTTTCCTAGATGAACCTTTGTCAGCAAAGTAATGTCTCTGCTTTTTAATATGCTGTCTAGGTTGATCATAGCTTTTCTTCCAAGGATCAAGTGTTTTTTAATTTCATGGCTGCAATCACCATCTGCACTGATTTTGGATCCCAAGAAAATAAAATCTGTCACTGTTTCCATTGTTTCCCCATTTATTTGCCATGAAGTGATGGGACAAGATGCCATGATCTTAGTTTTCTGAATATTGAGTTTTAGGTCAACTTTTTCACTCTCTTCTTTCACTTTCATCAAGAGGCTTTCTTGGAAAGTGAAGATGAGTTTCGTTTTTACTACTGTACATTAGGAAGGAAAGTGGCCCAGTCTTGAAAGTGAAAGTCACTCAGTTTTGTCTGACTCTTTGCCACCCCATGAATATACAGTCCATGTCATTCTCCAGGCCAGAATACTAAAGTGGGTGGCCTTTCCCATCTCCAGGGGATCTTCCCAACTCAGGGATTGAACCCAGGTCTCCGACATCGCGGGCAGATTCTTTACCAGCTGAGCCACCAGGGAAGCCCAAGAATACTGGAGTGGGTAGCCTATCCCTTCTCCAGGGGATTTTCTCAGCCCGGGATTTGAAGCGGGGTCTCCTGCATTGCAGGCGGATTCTTTACCAGCCTAACTGCAAGGGAAGTCCATTTTGTTAATAGCTAGTCTTTTTTTGTATTATACTTTCAATTCAGTGGTACCTTTGAAGTATAATAGCTTTAACATGTGCATTTCCATCAAATCAAGACAACAAAAAAAGCACTTTCTTTTCATTTGCTGGTATATGGGGAAGAAACTGTTTTTGCTTTTTATAGAACTAAAATTAAAATTTAACCTTTTGGACCTTTTGCAGAATAGCTAAATTATGCTCTAAGATTAGCTTTACTGCAGGGTTAATAACTCTGAGAATACCCCAGAATGTAATCTTATGTTCTAGGTTTGATCATTTCTCTTCTTTTCCTTTTTAAGAAATTTTATTTATTTATTTGTCTGCACCAGATCTTAGTTGCAGCAGGCGAGATCCTCAATCTTTTTTGTGGCATGTGGGATCTAGTTCCCTGACCAGGGATCAAACCTGGCCCCTCTGCATTAAGAACCCAGAATCTTAGCCATTGGGCCACCAGGGAAGTCCTTTGTATGTTTTTTAACCCATATTTTTTTAAAAATTATTTTAATTTTTTAGTTTTTATTTTGTATAGTTGATTTACAGTGTTGTGTCAATATCTGCTCTACAGCAAAGTGACACATTTATACACATGCATACATTCTTTTTTAATATTCATTTCCATTATGGTTTGTCCCAGGACATTGAATATAGTTCCCTGTGCTATAGAGTAGGACCTTGTTGTTTATCTATTCTAAAAGTAAGTTTGCCTCTACCCAACCCTGAACTCTTAGACCATTCATTTCCCTTCCCCCTACCCCCTTGGCAACCACAAGTGTGATCTCTATATCGGTGAGTCTGTTTCTGCTTTGTGTGTGCATGTGTACTAAGTCACTTCAGTCATGTCCGACTCTTTGTGACCCCATGAACTGTAGCCTGCCAGGCTCCTCTGTCCAAGGGGATTCTCCAGGCAAGAGTACTGGAGTAGGTTGCCGTGCCTTCCTCAAGGGAATCTTCCCGACCCAGGGATCGAACCCATGTCTCTTATGTCTCCTGCACTGGCAGGCACGTTCTTTACCACTAGCGCCACCTGGGAAGCCCCTTCTGTTTTGTAGATAGGTTCATTTATTTCATATTTTAGATGCCACATATAAATGATATCATATGATATTTGTCTATCTCTTTGGGGCTTATTTCACCTACTATGATAATCTCTAATTACATCCATATTGCTACAAATGCCATTATTTTGTTCTTTTTAATGGCTGAATTGTTTCCCATAGTATATAGGTACCACATCTTTATTCATCTGTCAATGCATATTTAGGTTGTTTCTATGATCTGACTATTCCAAATAGTTCTGCTATGAACATAGGGGTGCATGTATCTTTTTGAATTAGAGTTTTGTCTAGGTAGGCTTCCCTCATGGCTCAGATGGTAAAGAATCTGCCTGTAGCATGGGAGACACAGATTCGAAAACTGGGTTGGGATGATTCCCTGGAAAAGGAAGTGGCAACCCACTTCAGTATTCTTGCTTGGAGAATTCCATGGACAGAGGAGCAACTGGACTACATTTCATGAGTCACAAAAAGTTGGACACAATTGAGTGACTAACACTTTGTCCAGGTATATCCTCAAGAGTGGGATTGTTGGATGTATGGATTCTATTTTTAGTTTTCTTAGGAGCCTCCCTACTATTTTCCCTAGTGGCTGCACCACCTTAACCCTACCTCTAATAGTATAGGAGGGTTCCCTTTTCTCCACACTCTCTAGCGTTTGTTAGTTGTAGACTTTAATGATGGCCATTCTGGCCCATGTGAGGCATACCTCATTATAGTTTTGATTTGCATTTCTCTAATTACTAACAATGTTGAGCATCTTTTCATGTGCCTACTTGCCATCTTTCTGTCTTATTTGGAGAAATATCTATTAAAGTCTCCTACCTATTTTTTATTGGATTGTTTGATTTTTGTTGTTGAGTTATATGAGCTGTTTGTATATTTTGGAGATTATAGGCTTCATCATTTCTTTTTTTTTTTGATAGTGGAGTACAGTTTATTATACTGGTGGGTCCGAGGCTTTATCATTTCTTAGTTTAAGGGATGATTCAGCCTTCTTTAATCTATGGCCTTTACCATTTTCTTCCTTTTCTGCAATATGCATTCACATTGAAAAATTATTTTCTATATAAAATGTTATGAGATAATTATTTCTTAAAAAATGACTGAAAATAAATGAAACAATATTATCTATCAGTTCTTCTGGTTGAAGGAAATATTAGTGTCTGTAATGTTATTCTCTATGCTTTCTCAACATTTTAAAATATTTCACAAAAGAACTTTTTCCTGTAATACTTTTATTTTGACATAATTTAATATTTACTTAAAAATAACAAGAATAAAACATAGAATTCCTACATACCCTTTGCCCAAATTCTCAAAATTTAATACTTTACCACACTACCTTTACAATTCTGTCTTTCTACATATACATGTTTGGTTTTGTTTTTTTTTCTGAGTCATTTGTAGTAAGTTGCATGTCTGATATTCTTTTACCCCTCAATTCTTCAGTGTACATTTCCTTAAAATCAAAGACATTTCTTACAGTACATTTACCAGAAATTAATACAATTTTTGGATTGTATTGATACAATACTAGTTGCTATTCCAATTTTCTTAATAATACCCTTTTTTAGGGGAAGGAAAACCTGAACCCATGTTGGCTGTCGAGTCTTCTTAGTTGTCTTAAGTTTAGAAGCATTTTTAGTCTGTCTTTCTTGTTATGAACTTGGCATTTTTGATGAGGCTAGATCAGCTGTCTGCAGAATGTTCTTAGATTTGGGTTTTCAAAAGAATTTTTAAAGATTTTAGAGACTGTGTATTTTCTATTTCTCAAACTAACTTAAAACTGCATCTAACTCTGAACTCATTTCCCCTTAACCAGCCCTGGTTCTCCTCTGCATCCTATTTCCATAAAAGGTGTCATTATTTACCAGTTTTTAACTCAGAAACCTAGGAGTTGCCCTTCTCTTTCTTATGCAGGTAACATGATGGAAATATAATCTCATAACATTTTATATAGGAAATAATTCTTGTGTATGTGTGTGTGTGTGTGTGTGTGTATTGCAAAAAAAGAAAGACAATGGCAAAAGTTGTAGACTAAGTTTGTAGGAGTCCCTCTTCTCCATCCCCACTGCCATTCCTGAGTCCAAGCTCTCTCTTACCATAGCTCCCAGCCATCTCCACACCTCCACAGTCTTTCATCCTTAAATCTCCCCCAAACAAATCTTAAACATAAAATATAAATCTTTCAGTGCTTCTGTGTTACTTAAGTAATTCAAAAATCACACAGTTTATGGGCTAAATCACCAGTGTCTTTCAGTGTATCAGAGCCTATGTTCTGGCTTTAACTCCCAGCCGTCCCTCTCTTGCCTCTTATGCTCCAGTCACATTGAAATACTTGAAAATTTCCAAACAACCCTATTGGCTCTTGCATTTGGGCCTTCACATATACCCATTCCCTTAGTCTTAAGTACACTTCTCCCTCTCCATTCATACATTCTTTTTTATTTAGCTAGTAGCAACTTGTCTATTAGAACTCAGCTCAGGTGGTTCCTCCTCTGACAAGACTTCCCCAACCTCATTATCCACCTTGAGCAGTGGGATTTTGTTTTCTCTATGATCCCTGGGAAAACAAAACAAAACCCTGAAACAATTATAACTACTGTATAATACTTTCTGGTGCAAAACCATTCCTGAACCAAACTAACAGTTCAGAAGCCAGAACTCAGTATGCCCCCCTAAGGAGGATGAATGATTCATTTGCTTTACTCTCTTTGTTTTGTCCTGCAGTGGTTAGCTTCATCCCTGACTGCTCTAAGATATTTAGTTGTATGACTGGCTATGTGAAGTTTCTTATGATTCTTTATTCCAGTTATAGCTCTCAAACTGAGGCTTTTCCTTCTGAGAGTGGACGGCTGGCTATTTTTTTTCAAAATCACATCAGTGCTAATTATATGTATATAAATCATAAAAATTGGCAGTGTAAGAATAAAGCCTTTGACTCTGTGGATCACAATAAGCTGTGGAAAATTATGAAAGAGATGGGAATACCAAACCACCTGACCTGCCTCTTGAGAAACCTGTATGCAGGTCAGGAAGCAACAGTTAGAATTGGACATGGAACAACAGACTGGTTCCAAATAGGAAAAGGAGTACGTCAAGGCTGTATATTGTCACCCTGCTTATTTAACTTCTATGCAGAGTACATCATGAGAAATGCTAGGCTGGAAGAAGCACAAGCTGGAATCAAGATTGCCGGGAGAAATATCAATAACCTCAGATATGCAGATGACACCACCCTTATGGCAGAAAGTGAAGAGGAACGAAAAAGCCTCTTGATGAAAGTGAAAGAGGAGAGTGAAAAAGTTGGCTTAAAACTCAACATTCAGAAAACTAAGATCATGGCATCTGGTCCCATCACTTCATGGGAAATAGATGGGGAAACAGTGGAAACAGTGGCTGACTTTATTTTTCTGGGCTCCAAGATTGCTGCAGAAGGTGATTGCAGCCATGAAATTAAAAAACGCTTACTCCTTGGAAGGAAAGTTATGACCAATCTAGATAGCATATTAAAAAGCAGCAACATTACTTTGCCAACAAAAGTCTATCTAGTCAAGGCTATGGCTTTTCCATATGTCATGTATGGATGTGAGAGCTGGACTGTGAAGAAAGCTGAGCACCAAAGAATTGATGCTTTTGAACTGTGGTGTTGGAGAAGACTCTTGAGAGTCCCTTGGACTGCAAGGAGATCCAACCAGTCCATTCTAAAGGAGATCAGTCCTGGGTGTTCATTGGAAGGACTGATGTTGAAGCTGAAACTCCAATCCTTTGGCCACCTCATGCGAAGAGTTGACTCATTGGAAAAGACCCTGATGCTGAGAGGGATTGGGGTCAGGAGGAGAAGGGGATGACAGAGGATGAGATGGCTGGATGGCATCACCAACTCGATGGACATGGGTTTGGGTGGACTCCGGGAGTTGGTGATGGACAGGGAGGCCTGGCGTGCTGCGATTCATGGGGTTGCAAAGAGTTGGACACGACTGAGCAACTGAACTGAACTGAACTGAAGTGAACAATAATGAATGGTAGCAACGTTACTACCATAAAGATTAACTGCCCAGGAGAAAAAAAAAAGATTTTGATGTGATGGTTATTATCAATGTGTTCTGGAGTTCTGGAAAATGCAATAGTTGGTACAAACAGTTTCTGGGCCTCTGGCTAGGCTTTCTCTGCTCTGGGTCATTCTGTGAGTAGCATGCCGCCTGGACCTCAGTGAATATTTATGAAATAAGCAGTGGTTTTGTCAAACCTAAGATATAATCAGGCCTGTGAAGGATTGAGGAAACTATTATTCAAGTTATCTGCTTCAAAGAAAAGACTCAGCATTTAGTACTACAGGTTTCAAAACTAATTTTGACATCATTTCACCCAGGTTCCCAAGACCAAGTTCAGAGCCTTGCACTGAACCCTGTTACAGCACGTATTTTCTACAAAGTTACTCTAGCCTATGTTTAGTTTCTAGTTTATATTCTTGTAAGTCAGTGATTTTTCAAATCTGCCTTCACATAAGAATCTTCTGAGATGGTTTGAAAAAATACAGATGCCTGGGACCTATCCCCCAGAGGTTCAGATTTAATTATCCCTATTTATTTTTGGAAATTAGGTGTTTTAATATGAAGTGCCAGTTGGTATTGGGGGGAGCAATCTTTTTTATTTCTGTCTAATGTCTGAATAATTTTTGTTTAATTGGACCTTTATATACTTTTTTCCCCCCAGATTACATGAGGCTGTTGAGCAGGTTATAACTTGTGTAATCATTTTTATATAGAATTACTATGTTTGGCGTATATTTTCTTCAGAGAATAGCAACATGTGGGATTTAATAATTTACTTATTTATTTATTTATTTTTCCAGGTTGGAGACTGATGATTTTTTTTTTTTTTTATTAGTTGGAGGCTAATTACTTCACAACGTTTCAGTGGGTTTTGTCATACATTGATATGAATCAGCCATAGAGTTACACGCATTCCCCATCCCGATTCCCCCTCCCACCTCCCTCTCCACCCGATTCCTCTGGGTCTTCCCAGTGCACCAGGCCCGAGCACTTGTCTCATGCATCCCACCTGGGCTGGTGATCTGTTTCACCACAGATAATATACATGCTGTTCTTTCGAAACATCCCACCCTCACCCTTCTCCCAGAGTTCAAAAGTCTGTTCTGTACTTCTGTGTCTCTTTTTCTGTTTTGCATATAGGCTTATCATTACCATCTTTCTAAACTCCATATATATGTGTTAGTATGCTGTAATGTTCTTTATCTTTCTGGCTTACTTCACTCTGTATAATGGGCTCCAGTTTCATCCATCTCATTAGGACTGGTTCAAATGAATTCTTTTTAATGGCTGAGTAATATTCCATGGTGTATATGTACCACAGCTTCCTTATCCATTCGTCTGCTGATGGGCATCGAGGTTGCTTCCATGTCCTGGCTATTATAAACAGTGTTGTGATGAACATTGGGGTGCATGTGTCTCTTTCAGACCTGGTTTCCTCAGTGTGTATGCCCAGAAGTGGTATTGCTGGGTCATATGGCAGTTCTATTTCCAGTTTTTTAAGAAATCTCCACACTGTTTTCCATAGCGGCTGTACTAGTTTGCATTCCCACCAACAGTGTAAGAGGGTTCCCTTTTCTCCACACCCTCTCCAGCATTTATTGCTTGTAGACTTTTGGATAGCAGCCATCCTGACTGGCGTGTAATGGTACCTCATTGTGGTTTTGATTTGCATTTCTCTGATAATGAGTGATGTTGAGCATCTTTTCATGTGTTTGTTAGCCATCTGTATGTCTTCTTTGGAGAAATGTCTGTTTAGTTCTTTGGCCCATTTTTTGATTGGGTCATTTATTTTTCTGGAGTTGAGCTGCAGGAGTTGCTTGTATATTTTTGAGATTAATCCTTTGTCTGTTGCTTCATTTGCTATTATTTTCTCCCAATCTGACGGCTGTCTTTTCACCTTACTTATAGTTTCCTTTGTAGTGCAAAAGCTTTTAAGTTTCATTAGGTCCCATTTGTTTAGTTTTGCTTTTATTTCCAATATTTTGGGAGGTGGGTCATAGAGGATCTTGCTGTGATTCATGTTGGAGAGTGTTTTGCCTATGTTCTCCTCTAGGAGTTTTATAGTTTCTGGTCTTACATTTAGATCTTTAATCCATTTTGAGTTTATTTTTGTGTATGGTGTTAGAAAGTGTTCTAGTTTCATTCTTTTACAAGTGGTTGACCAGTTTTCCCAGCACCACTTGTTAAAGAGGTTGTCTTTTTTCCATTGTATATCCTTGCCTCCTTTGTCAAAGATAAGGTGTCCATAGGTTCGTGGATTTATCTCTGGGCTTTCTATTCTGTTCCATTGATCTATATTTCTGTCTTTGTGCCAGTAGCATACTGTCTTGATGACTGTGGCTTTGTAGTAGTGTCTGAAGTCAGGCAGGTTGATTCCTCCAGTTCCATTCTTCTTTCTCAAGATTACTTTGGCTATTCGAGGTTTTTTGTATTTCCATACAAATTGTGAAATTATTTGTTCTAGTTCTGTGAAAAATACCATTGGTAGCTTGATAGGGATTGCACCGAATCTATAGATTGCTTTGGATAGAATAGCCATTTTGACAATATTGATTCTTCCAATCCATGAACACGGTAATCATTTTTATATAGAATTACTATGTTTGGCATATATTTCTTCAGAGAATAGTAACATGGGGGATTTAATAATTTAAACAGCATTTAGTGATTTGAATTCCCACATAGGATTCCTAGGAAAACATAGGTATAACTGATGATGCTGAAGTTATCGATACAAAAGTAAAGACTTGTCCTTAGCTGCTACACTGTTGTGAGTGGTGATATGAAAACTACTAATGCCATTTTCCGTGAGTTCCAGGAAGAATAAAACAGATAGGACTCTTGTAGCTAAGACTCTGAGTACAGTTTAAAGTAAATGAATGGTCTTCAACTTAAGAATAATTGAGTCATCTAGTTCTTCTTTAGGTGGCCACATGTCTAATATTTTCATGAAATAAAGATAGCTTTCACTGACACAACAGTAAATTAAAATAATTAACCTTTATTTTAAACCATCATATTGCATAATCATTGCCACCATGGCTTGGCTACTTCACTAATGTATAGTTTAGATGTCAACTCAAAACTTGAAATCAGGAAACATGTTCTTTTTATTAAATGTTGGTTTTCCATATTGTAGTTGCTCTTTTGTTTCTAAAATCTTAGTCTAAATTCAGTATATTTTGATAGGGCACATGAAATATGAAAGAAAGGCTGAAGAGTTTATGTTATTATCATCTAGCTTGTAAAAGCTTTTATCCCAGATAAGTATATTAAAGAGTAAAATTAGGGTCATGAAAATGTTTTCATTGTATTTAAAGTGACTGAAACCCTTTGAATTGCAGAGAGAAGAAAGGGCAAGAGTGCTAAGAATAACTTAAAACAGACCAGATTCCAGGCCCTCTTTCTAAGACATTAGGACAAAAACTACTTTTGACATCAACTCTTGCAAAATATTATTAACATTTAAGTGTAAATGAGTTTGAAACATGTTCACTCTGTTTTGCTTAAAATACAATTATTAAAACACTGGCAAAAGTGTGGTGAACAGAAGTCTCCAAGCACCACCTGTGCACAGGAATATGGGCCTTGATTCCACTTTTCACATGGGCCCAGGCTTCCTAGCATGATGTTCTAGCAGGAAGATTGTTCCTAAGTATTATCTCCAGCAAAAAGGAAAGTATTGCACTGGGAAGACCCAGAGGAATCGGGTGGAGAGGGAGGTGGGAGGGGGGATCGGGATTGGGAATACATGTAAATCCATGGCTGATTCATATCAATGTATGACAAAACCCACTGGAAAAAAAAAAAAAACAAGTCAAAAAAAAAAAAAAAAAAAAAGGAAAGTATTAGTAAGCTTGATCAGTGGTTTGCAATATATGTACTATTTATAAAAATAATGGGAAAGTCTTAAATGTGTCCTAACTCATACAGGAACATAATGACCATAAACCAAATAAAACAGCTGCCTCAGAAGTTATCCGGATCCCTACGGTGGGAACTTGCCAATATGTACACAGTGGGAACTTCCTTGCTTGTCACCCAACTATCTTCCCTTTGGCTCTGACTTTATGACAGAGACAGTTTATGACAGACACTTTATGACAGTGACAGGGACAGTTTGATACTAGGATTTTAATTCTTTTGTTTTTTCAGTATTCATTTATGAGAAGACATGCTATTTCTGTGGCTCAGTTTCCTCATTCCCTTTTATTTGAGTATGCAAATATCCCCTTTACAATGATCTGTAAAACAGTGATGACTATCACACAGGGAGCATAAGGATAATACTTTACTTCCCAACAGCACTAAGAACCTTGATTTAGGTCAAGTAAATATAACTAGCCAAACTGAAGACTCCATAACCTGTGGTTGTTGTTGTTTGGTCACCCAGTCGTGTCTGGCTCTTTGCATCGCTGTGGACTGCAGCATGCCCGACCTCTCTGTCCCTCACCATCTCCTGGAGTTTGCCTAAGTTCATATTCATTGCATCAGTGATGCCATTCAGCCATCTCATCCTCTGATGCCCTCTTCTCCTTCTGCCCTCAATCTTTCCCAGCATCAGAGTCTTTTCCAATGAGTTGACTATTTGTATCAGGTGACCAAAATATTAGAGCTTCAGCTTCAGCATCATTCCTTCCAATGAATATTCAGGGTTGATATCCTTTAAGATTGACTGGTTTGATCTCCTTGCAGTCCAAGGGACTCTCAAGAGTATTCTGCAGCACCACAGTTCAAAGGCATCAATTCTTTGGGGCTTAGCCTTCTTTACAGTCCAGCTCTCACAACCATATGTGACTACTGGAAAGACTATAGCCTTGACTACATGGACCTTTGTCAGCAAAGTGATGTCTTTGCTTCTCAACACACTGTCTAGCTTTGTCATAACCTGTGGATCAAGTGTCAATTGACATTTATGATGAAGAAAATCATGCCTTCCAGGCACACATTTTTCTTTTAAACAACAGCATGGTCACACTTGGATTTCTCTGTGTTTCTGTTGTCTGGCTGTGGTGGGAGTGAAGCAAGGATTGTCACAATTCCTACTTGCTGAGAGTTTCTGTTGGAAGGTACCATAGTTTTCCTTCATCTGTAATCAGGGAGAATTGTTTAAGACCAGCAGTGATATAAGTTAATGGCTTTGGAGAGTGCCATAGGAGATATCTTGGGGGGTTCCTCGGTCTTCATAGGGATTGCATATTCAGACATGGCTTAGAATGCTGATCTAGAAACTGGCGGGGAAAGGAGACAGTTTCCATCAGTCTGTATGTTCATTCACCCCATATCAGTATGATACTATAGAATGGAAAGCTGTCAGCAGCATTAACTGGACTTATTTGCTTGAGAGAAGTGGATACAGTTGCGACAAGTCATTTGAAAGTGACTTTGTTGAAATTTTCATTCAGCTGAAGGCCAAGCAGACTTGCTGCTTTTCAAAGAGCAGGAGATTAAGAAGACTATTGCAGCCGGGGTGGGGCTCAGATGCTCAGAATATAGAAATACTCCATTTTCCATCTCCAGAGTTTGTAAAATTGTATAGGTTATATCTTGATCAGTATTTTAAAAAATAAACTAATTTCAAGAAAAGGTATTATTTGGGTGGTCTGAGGACATAAGGCTAAACCTTCAGATATTGTAGCACATTTTGATGGTACAGGAAAGGACTTCTTTCCTGTGACATCACTTTCATCACCAGAAAGTGTGGCCTCACTTGCACAGATGGAAAGAATGGGTCAGCTTTACACAAAACTCTCAGGCATTTCTTGTGTTTGGAATATGGAGTATTATGGGATTTCAGTCTATTCGAATGAGAAATAATGAGTACTATTGTATTATAAACACTTAAAAAAATAGGAGATCATTTCCTAAAATTCTTCCACTGTCTGTTGGTGGTCTGCTCACCACTCTGGTTAAAGAAAAAAAGAAACAGTTTTGTTAAAAGGGTGCAGTCTTTATCTTGTCTATTTTAAAATAGATTTATCCCAATATGTTTTTCAAGTACTCCAGCTACCTCCAGATGAAGCACCCTGAAATATTATGAATTTGTATATCATGTAAATTTGAACATAATATGATCGGTGATTAGTTTACTGTCACCAGACATCTTATTTCATTAACTTAGCAAATTGTTGCCCCATTTATACAGTTGAAGGTTTTGGACCCTTCTTAACAGTATATGATGGATTTTTACTCTGTAGTTAAACTGTGTTTCAGAACTAAACAGTAAAGCTTAGGACCCTACATATTCCCCATTTTCCTCTGAATATATGTGGAAAGGAAGAAGTTATTAAAGGGAAACTTATCAGATTTATAGGTACTATGATTCACATGGGAGAATGGTAATGACAGTACTGAGGCTGAGCTCAGCTTTCTTTGAAGACCTTACCTCTGTATGTGGGGGCAAAGGGTGAAGAGGACTGGAGACACTGATGGTAGGTATAAGAACCTTGATTTTTCAAATTAAAGGTGTTTGTATTTTTGAAAATTTGTCTCCTGTATACTAACTTTTTTGGTGGTGGGAGGGGTAGAATAAATGCTCAGTTTCTCAAATTTTCTTTCCCCTCCCTTCTTCCTTCTCTTCTTGCCAGATGGCATACGGGCACCCAGAAACCTTTGAAACCTCATGGCATCAGAGGGAGAGTTGTCTGGTCTATGTGCTGACCTGGAGAGTTCTCTAACATCTCTGAGTGTGTTTCATTCTCTGTGGGATTTATGATACTCTAAGTAACAAGTTAATCCTAAAGGAAATCAACCCTGAATACTCATCAGAAGGACTGAAGCTGAAGCTGAAGATCCAATACTTTGGCCACCTGATGTGAAAAGCCAACTCACTGGCAAAGACCCTGATGCTGGGAAAGACTGAAGGCAAAAGGAGAAGCGGGAGGCAGAGGATGAGATGGTTAGACAGCATCACCAGCTTCATAGACATGAACTTGAGCAAACTCCAGGAGATAGCGGAGGACAGGAAGGCCTCGTGTGCTGCAGTCCATGGAGTCACAAAGAGTCGAACATGACTTAGTGACTGAATAACAGCAAAGCAGTGGGTTCTGTTTGTATTTAGGGCAAGTCAGCAGCTGTTGCTTCCCATGTCTGTAATCCTTGTGATGGCTTCTGGCCACCTGCCTTGCGAATCTATGACTCCATGCACCTTCTCAACATTTTTCTTTTACTAGTTCTCCCTGGGTGGACCTTCTGCATCTTTCCTTGAGTTGCATAAATCCTGAATAATCCAAAGCAAATTCTCATTTGAGACCTTTCTTTTTATCTGAACACAGCTAATTGCTGTATGTTCCCAACAACAGTTACCCAGTATCGATGCAGAGCACATCGGTATCCGTTGTAAGAGAAGTGTAATTACTATTGCCCTCAGATCTCACCAACTCTCTTTCCCTCCATCCCCTCCCTGTTCTCAGCCAAGGTTTTTATGGTGGGAGAGGGGCAGGGCCGAAACAGTAACAGAGGCTCCACACTCACCTCCCCTTTCTCTCATCTCACCTCTCTCCAGGTTGTCACCTCCTATATGACAAGAAAGGTCTCGAGAAAGATTACGGTCTGCATCCTTTCTTCCCCATGGCTTGTAGCAAATCTCTGTGCTTTATGATTATTGATCTTTAAAGGAAAACTTTAGGAATTTAGGAAACCCTTTTCTTTCTCAGGTGCAAAGCTTTGCATTAAGCCTATGCTTTCAGGACCAACTGTACCTAACTTTTATAAAGTTTATTTTGAAACCTGAAAATGAAAACTTTCTTCTTTGTTCTTACCTGGTTCTGCTTATGCTCTGAAATAATGACCACTTCATCCTTGATGGGTAAAGACTTGGATAACAGGAATTATCCCAAAAGTGAAAATGATATCAGATGGTATTTCAAACTATTACCCTATTTTACAGTTATTAACAATTTCTAGTTATTTCCAAGCATAAGTATATTCTTTTCCAGGACCAGCATTATAGGCAAGTTATAAGAAATGAAGGAGTATTCCATGATAGAGTGAAATTATCCTATGAAACAAGTTTAAGGAATATAGATTCTTCTACTTTTTAAATCACATGAAGAGAGGGGCTGAGAAGCAGATTGAGTTGATATGTTGGCGGTATCACACAATAAGTTATGAGTTATAAATCATAAATTTATATGTTGGTGGTATTACATGACTGATATTACTTCTGCTCTCTCAAAACCTCTCTGCGGTGCTCTAACATCTAGATTTGGTGGCAGACAGCTGAGAACAGCAGGACTGAGTTACTCATTAGGAATAACTCTGGTAAATCAGATTCAAGTAAGGGCTAACTTCCTGGCAACCATCTTTGCCACCACTGTGTGCATGCATGCTAACTCACTTGAGGCTTGTCTGACTCTTTGTGACCCTGTGGACTGTAGTATGCCAGGCTCCTCTGTCCATGGGATTCTCCAGGCAAGAATACTGAAGTGGGTTGCTGTGCCCTCCTCCAAGGGATCTTCCTGACCTAGGGATTGAACCCACTTCTCTAATGTCTCTTGCATTTATGATCAATGTCAAGATGAGAGTGAAAACAGAAATTTGCTTCGAAATATCCAAAAGCATTTTAATCTCTCCTTTTACTTTGCAAGTACTTCTAAGCAGCAACTTGACTTGTTCTGAAAGGATCAAGAATATGTACTCAGAGTGTCGATGTTTTCTGATTGCATCACAGTAGAAGTTTTTGTCTTAATAATTAGATGGAGACTTTAAGAGGAGTGGCTATGCCACAGATATGTCATGTATCTCTGATAATGTATAAGCAATATTAGCTATGTTCTAGATAAGTTAGTATATTATACTCAGTAGATTAATCTTATATAATTTCATGGTACAAACTCACAGAAAAAGATTTAATAATTTTGCATGGTATATGGAATTTAGGATTTCCTTTGAACTTTGCAAATGGATGGGCATTAGTTAAGGAGGGAGAAAAAGGTTATATTCAGTAGGAAGGCTAGTGAGAGTGAATATAATGATTATGAGAGGGTGAGCACATCCATTTGACTGTATTAGAGACTGAAAATAGAAGTGAAAGCCAAAGGCTGGATTACTCAAAAGCAAGCAGCAAAAGTAGTGAAGTGACATTGTGGAAGCAGGTGAGGTCTATACTTTCTTCCACCCAGTAGCACAAAATAAACAAATTGGATGCTCTCTGACTTTGGTTCCAGCTCTCCTTAAATTATTCAAGAAGACTCTAGAGTGTATCATGAGTGACTGGGTTTTATCCTGCCAATCTTGTTTTCTATCTAACTCCCCATGATGAACCCGAACAATGGCTGCATGTGTCCTCTGTTGTTGCCATGACAACATCTCTCATCTCCAATGTAGATGTTGTGGCTTGGCACCCAGGTCATGGTCCTATCTCCTGCTCTTTTTTGTGCTTCTAATGTCTATAACATTCAAATCTTCATGGTCCTATGGCTAAAGTGGGACTACTCCCACTTACGTTAAACTCTGTTACTTGGTTAATGAAGCAGCAAGCTCTCTTTTCTCAGGGCCTTGCCTAAAATTGTTGTTCAGTTGCTCAGTCATATCCAACTCTTTGCAACCCCATGGACTGCAGCACGCCAGGCTTCCCTGTTACCATCTCCCGGAGCTTGCTCACACTTATATCCGTTGAGTCGGTGACGCCATCCAACCATCTCATCCTCTGTCATCCCCTTCTCCTCCTGCCTTCAAATGTTCCCAGTATCAGGGTGTTTTCCAATGAGTCAATTCTTTGCATCAAGTGGCCAAAGTATTGAAGCTTCAGTTTCAGCCTCAGTCCTTCCAAAGAATATTCTGGACTTGACTGGTTTGATCTCCCTGATGTCCAAGGGACTCTCAAGAGTCTTCTCCAACACCACAGTTCAAAAACATCAGTTCATGACTCCCAGCCTTCTTTATAGTCCAACTCTCACATCCATACATGACTACTGGAAAAACCACAGCTTTGACTATACAGAGCTTTGTTGGCAAAGTAATGTCTCTGCTTTTTAATATGCTGTCTAGGTTAGTCATAGCTTTTCTCCCAAGGAGCAAGCATCTTTTAATTTTATGGCTGCAGTCACCATCTGCAGTGAATTTGGAGCTCAAGAAAATAAAATTGCCTAAAATTATCACAGCCTATTTCCCCATGTGCTCTGACCACAAATTGTAGAGGGTAAGGGAGAAAGCCAGAAAACAGTTTTGATTTACACACACTAAACTGTTGTATTAGTTAGCTACTGCATAACACATTATTCCAAAACTTAACCACTTAAAGAAAAATACTATCACATGGTTTCTACCAGTCAGGAATCGAGGCATGGCTTAGCTGGGTCCTCTGGCCCAGCGTTCCTTATCAGGCAGAGTCAAGGTGTCAGCAGGGGTCTCATATCAAGGCTCACCTGAAGGAGGTCTCAGGTCTCCTGCTAACCAGCTCCTCGTCAGATTGGCCTGTCTTAGGGCAGCCCAGAACATGGTGGCTGGCTTCTCTCAGAGCACATGAGGGAGAAAGCAACTGAGAGCTAGCAAGACAAAATTCTCTTTCTTTTGGAAACTAATCTCTGAAGTGACATCACTTTTGCTATATTTTATTTGTTAGAAGGAAATCAGTTGGTTTAGGCCATATTCAAGGGGAGGGAATTACCAAGGACATGAATGCCAGGAAGGAAAGATCACTGGAGCCATTTCAGAGGCTGCCTTCCCCAACTTTTGAGAATTTATCATCTTTTCAGGTGATTGTATCCTTTTGTTTCTTGAGGTGATTGTATCTTGAGTTTCTTGTACAAGTACTGGGCAAACTCAGAAATATCTGACTTTGTATAGGCTCTCAGTCTCAGATTTGCTTTGTAATTACTTCAGAAAAAAAAGATCTGGCAGCAATATATTAGGTGAATTAAAGACTGTGTGTGATTGAAGCAGTAAACTAAAGGACTATTGTAATAGTCCTGACAGGAAGTAATGAGTCTAAACCAGAATGGTGATAGGGATCTGAAAAGGAGACTGTACATGCAAAACAGGCAGAAAAGAATGAATTGAAAAATCATTGCTTCCAGTCTGGATATCAAAAGTGAGAAAAAAAGGAACAATGATGAGTTGGATTCACAGATGGCTCCAGGGTGTTGATGACGTTTATGAAAAATTGGAAAACTTGGAAAGAAATCAGGTTTGGGGGAAAATGGTTAAAATGGATATGCTAAATTTGAGTTTATGTTTAAATTATGAGTGAGCAAATATGGCTGGTCTAGTTTTGTGCTGGTTGGCCTCACACATGCAAAATTATAGAAAAGAGTCCCATGACCTTGAGGTTACATAAGTTCTAGAAGGCCAGGGAGAGTGACTGAAGCTAGGGACAGGGGTCAGGACAGGAGTTGTGGACTTACTATTTTTCAATATAGAAGCCTTGAGAAGAGATGGAGTCAAAGGGAAGGCTCCAGTTCGGCTAACAGGACACAGAAGAGCCCTCAGATAAACCTTAGATTTGACATCACTTTGTGGTTTACACACTGCTCTGACTTATGCTCCCCTTTTACAGCTTTGCTGAGCAATTGCAATCATCTCCGTTTATGCATGAGCAGAGGAAGGATGGACCAGACCTTAACTGACCCGCCTAAGATTATACAGCTTGTAAGTAAGAAAACTGAGATTTCATTCCAGATCTTTTGATAACCTGTCCACTTCCTTAGAGCTGCTTTTTAAAATATGTGACATAGTAGAAAACAGAGAAGCTTTAGACTAATATGGCACTGTGAAAAATCCAAAAGCAGAGATTTTTTAAGGAGGTTATTGATAATCTCAAACACTGCAAAAAATTTTTAGAGAACTGTTATGGGAAAAAATGGAAAATAAGAATTTTATACTTGAGGAGTAAAAAGAATCAAGCTTTTTGCACTTGTGAAGAACTGCACATTGGGAGCGAGTCGTGAAAGCTTTTGGCCATCCTCGATCCTTAGGAAGAGTAATGTTTCCAAGAGAGTTGTTAGAGTTCTAAGTGGTTAAGTCAAGGTTATAAACAGCACATTCAAAGAGTGACTATGCAATTCGATGTTTTGCATCAGAATAGCAAAATCTCCATTTACAAGCCACACCAATAGAAATCCATATTTCACCAATTTTATAACTTGAGGCTGAAACCTATCTTATGAGCTGAATCAGTGAACATTTCTGTCACTTTTGATACTTTAAGACTGGAGTTTCTTCCTTCCCTCTTTCCCTCTTTCTTCCTTTCTCTCTCTCTCTTTCCTTTCTATTAATTGTATTTGGCCACACTGGGTCTTAGATGCACCATACAGGACCTTTGATCTTCGGTGTGGCATGTGGGACCTGTAGTTGCAGTATGTGAGCTCTTAGTTGCTGTATGTAGGATCTAGTTCCCCAACCAGGGATCCCTGCATTGGGAGCATGGAGTCTTAGCCACTAGACCACCTGGGAAGTCCCTAGAATTTCTATGGAAAAGTTGGAAAACCTTGTGTATCCTAAATCTTACATAATTCATGATTCTTTGTATTTTATTGACATAGAAAGGACACATTTCTTTTTTCATGGTGTTGAGGTTTATTGTGTCAGACTATAATAACATAAAATGAACTTCCTTGAAGTTTCTTGGCATTTCTAACAATGCCTTCCCTAATTAGAGATATTACATTAACAAATGTGGCATCATTTTCTCCTTTTGGGCATGAGGAAGTTTTCATATAGAAGTATGTTTAATTTACTCTGAAGAGTGGCTTATTTATCACTATCTCTGAAACAGCATCTTCTGATTTTAAAGGTTGTATCAAAGTCTGGGTTATGAAAATCATTTTTGTATAGTTCTTCTGTGTGTTTTTTGCTACCTCTTCTTAATATCTTCTGCTTCTGCTAAATCCATACCATTTCTGTCAAGTCTGTACCATTTCTGTCCTTTATTGTGCCCATCTTTGGCTTCAACAGTATGTGAACTGTGAGCTTCCAGATGTTAAACATGGATTTACAAAAGGCAGAGGAATCAGAGATCAAATTGCCAACATCCGTTGGATCATAGAAAAAGCGAGAGAGTTCCTGAAAAACATCTACTTCTGCTTTTTTGACAACACCAAAGCCTTTAACTATGTGGAACACAACAAACTGTAGAAAATTCTTAAAGAGATGGGGATACCAGACCACCAGGCCTGCCTCCTGAAAAGTCTGTATGCAGGTCAGGAAGCAACAGTTAGAACTGGACATGGGCACATGTATACTCATGGCTGATTCATGTCAATGTATGGCAAAAAACACTACAACATTGTAAAGTAATTAGTCTCCAATTAAAATAAATAAATAAATAAATAAAAGCACTGGACATGGAACAACAGACTGTTTCCAAATAGAGAAAGGAGCATGTCAAGGCTATAAACTGTCATCCTGTTTATTTAACTTATATGCAGAGTACATCATGTGAAATGCTGGGCTGGATTAAGCACAAACTGGAATCAAGATACACACACACATATGGTGTGCTATGCTTAGTCACTTTAGTTGTGTCTGACTCTTTGAGACCTCAATGGATAGTAGCCTGCCAGGCTCCTCTGGTCTATGGGATTCTCCAGGCAAGAATACTGAAGTGGGTTGCCATGTCCTTCTGGAGGGGATCTTCCCAACCCAGGGATCCAACCCGCATTTCTTGTGTCTCCTGCATTGGCAACTGGGTGTTCTTACCACTAGCGTCACCCGGGAAGCCGTATAGATATGTATATACATATACACATACACATATATTTGTCATTTCATGTTATTTTAAACATAAGTATTCTTGTTTTCAAAGTGATAAAAAATTTCATTATTTAAACAATCAAATTCTGAAGCAGTTAGAACTTTATTGCAACGAACATTGACTTAATTCTTGCTTGTCTGCACAAAGAGGAAAGCAAGGCCAGTCTGCAGATTGCAGCCTCCTCTTCCCTGTGAGCTGGTTAGCCTGCGATTTATGGTGGGGCAGGGTCACTTCTGTCTAGCAAGTCACTCATCAAACGAGTGGACTGCAAACACGACAGCCTTGACATTGACAATGCTAGCGTTGCATGACCGCTCCACCTGCTGCAGGGAAACAAAAGAAGGTGAAGAGAAGCAGAAACTCTTTATCTGAAAGATCTACAGTTTGCTACAATGGGAAGCTTTCGGTGCTTACAACAAAAGGAAATAAAACGACTTTTACTGTTAAAACCCAAATCCAACAAGCAAAAATGAAACCAACCAAACAAAAAAACCCCAAAAGTTGTTTAAAAAAAAAAAACACACACACACTTCAAAATGATCAAACAAGAGATGTGGTGATTTAAAGAAGTCTGAAGCAAGGCATTTTGATGCGGCTTATTTTCTAACTTCTCCCCTTTCTCCTCTTTCCTCCCTCTTGACCTTTATTATTTTCTCCCCTGTTCCCTCATTTCCCCTCTTCCATCCTCATTCCTCCTCTACCTCCCTACCCCTCTTCCCTGCAGATTTCTAGCCTTCAGTTTCTATATCAAATTTTTTCAGTTTTAAGAAATGGAAATTTATCACAGGAATTGGGAAGTCTAGAGAAATGGAACAGAAATGCCTGCCGACTGTTTTAAGAATCATCCATAATTTGAATTTAAAAATTGCCACAAGCACAATTTTATTGTCATGATGCTTTCTTTTGTTTCTTCTTTTTGTTTTCTTTTTCAATTTCAGCCACATATTTCTTAGTTTCTTCAGGATTTAAAATCTTGAGAGATTGATCTCCCCTCGTGAGAGCAAGTTCAATGTTTCTGCCACCTGTCCGAATCATCCAGAAGGGCCTTGATGACCAGCTTAATGATCAAATGGTCCATTTCAGTGGTTTAATCTGTATAGTTTTTCTCTAGAAATTCATTCTGTGACTTGCCACCTGGTCTACGACATTGGCCTTCTGGCATGGTATGTGCCTGAGGGATCAGTCTCCCAAGTGATGGGAGGGTGAGGGTGAAGGGGGTTGAATGAGAGCTAGCCCCTCCAAGCAGGAATGAAAGCCAGACCAAATGCCCAGGAGACCTGTGGGGATAAGACTCCCAACCCAGTCCTGGCATCCAGCACAGAGAGTTCTCTGTTCTCTCTGAACTCGTTTACATTAGAGTCAAACAAAGAGTAAATAAAACAAAGTACTTTCTGGACAAATATAAATCAAAACTACTGTAGAATTTCTGTTGTGTAAAATGCTATAAAGGTGGCTATTTCATTGCCAGTTTCTCTTGCAACTGAGGATTGTTAGTATAAGGAATATTCTTTGGAAAGCTTGTCTTTTTCTAAATTAAAGTCTTACAGAATATGGAAATGACCAAAAGTATTAACATAAAGTTTGATTATGGATATTTTGTAGGAAATAATTCAAAATGTCAAAAGAATTTTTATCCCAGAGTTGTTAGTATAGCAAAAATGTGTTACAGAAATGTGTAAAAAGGAAGCTATGGCTCCATAAATCATGGTGTAAACATGCAGTGAGATTTTGTGCAGCTACTAAAAATGATTCTTTCCAAGTTTTCAATGATATATGGAGATGACTTAGAAAAAAGCCACCGTATATCTTGGCAGCAAGTGAAGGAATGTGGTCAATCTATATTTATTGATATGGAGCCATCTTCAAGACAAATGAGGTAGCAAGTAGGATTTTTCATAGTCACAAGCTTTGTTGTATGAAAATATAACTTCACTTTCCTTACCATAATATCTGAATCTTACTTTCCTTATCTTTAATGGAGGAAGACATAATCAAGTCATTTCTTAAGTAGACTCTGTCATATGCAATGACTTCTTAGTCATTATAATGTTTGGGCTGAAACAAATCAAGTATTGGGTGCTAGAACTCTGCTACAGTTGATCTTCAAAATCCAGATGCCTTTGCCACAGTGTTTGCTGCAAGGTGTGTGTTCATTACCTGCGCACTCAACTCTGTAGCCAAATCTCACTTTGGTTTCAGCTGCCTGGCAAACAAGTGACATTGCTTTGCCAACAAAGGTCTGTCTAGTCAAAACTGTGATCTTTCCAGTAGTCATGTATGGATGTGAGAGTTGGACTATAAAGAAAGCTGAGCACCAAAGAATTGATGCTTTTGAACTGTGGTGTTGGAGAAGACTCCTGAGAGTCCCTTGGACTGCAAGGAGATCCAACCAGTCCATCCTAATGGAAATCAGTCCTGAATATTCATTGGAAGGACTGATGCTGAAGCTGAAGCTCCAATATTTTGACCACCTTAAATGAACTGACTCATTGGAAAACACCTTGATGCTGGGAAAGATTGAAGGCAGGAGGAGAAGGGGATGACAGAGGATGAGATGTTTGGATGGCATCACCAACTCAATGGACATGAGTTTGAGCAAGCTCCGGGAGTTGGTGAAGGACAGGGATGCCTGGCGTGCTGCAGTCCATGGGGTCGCAAAGAGTCGGACATGACTGAGTGACTGAACTCAACTGATTCAGAATTTCCAGGAATGTTAGAAATGTAATTTGTTCTTTTGTTATACTTTCCAACCTCGCTGGTGTGTAATGGAACACATATGGGGTTGGAGCTATTTGGAAATGGAACTGTAATGCAGCATCATCCCCATAAAGGTGGCCAGATTGGTCTACTGTTTGAGGTTATTGGCATAGTACCAGCACTATGGTAACTGTTAATTGATTTTAATGATGTAATTTCATTATTTAACTGATTGGAAAAAAGAATGACTTTAGGAATTAAGTTCTCTTTCCAATGATGTCAGACTTACCCATGTGGAATTGCAAATATCCCTCAGAATGATAACAATTGTCAAATGAGACAGTGCAGTCGATTAGCAGTCATTCAGAATACGCATTGAGCACCATGTGCAAGACAATCAAATGGAAATTGATCATGTGTTATATTTGCACAATGCCTCATTTTATAGGACCTACCTGTGAATTTTCTTACTTGATCCTAAAAAGAAGTTTATGAAGTAAACTAAGAGAGAGTCTCATATTATAGGTTAGAAACAGGAGTTCAGAGTTGAACTCTTTGCCCTAAAATACACTGGTAAATGGTGAACGTGGAACCAGTACTCAGCTGATTGGACCTGGGGTGCTGTTTCTAATATTCCACATTGTCACACTTTCTGTTAGCTTTGTAAAGAGGCTGCGGTAGGGAAACTGGACAAACCCTCGGGAGTGTGAGAGTGATGCCTCTGGGTGTGGAGGTTGCAGGAGAGACTTCTAAAAGATAAGGCTAGTGGAGCTAAGGGCTCCTTCTTTCATCAGCTTCTCCAAATCACCTAGGACCAGCCCTCTGTGCATGCATGTGTGTGTACTAAGTCACTTCAGTCTTGTCCAACTCTTTGTGGCCTATCGACCATAGCCCACCAGGCTCCTCTGTCCAAGGAATTCTCCCAGCAAGAATACTAGAGTGGGTTGCTGTGCCCTCCTCCAGGGATCTTCCCAACCCAGATATCAAACTCATGTCTCTTACGACTCCTGCATTGGCAGGTGGGTTCTTTACCACTAGCACCACCTGGGAAGCCCCAGCCCTCTGTAAGTACATTCCAGCTCAGGTTTTTTTTTTTTTTTTAATCTCCTACCCCATTTTTTGGGGGGGTCTCCCTGGGTTTCTCTGGTGGCTCAGATGGTAAAGAATCTACCTGCAGTGCAGGAGACCCAGGTTCAATCCCTGGGTCAGGAAGATACCCTGGAGAAAGGAGTGGCCTTCTGGTGGGTTACAGGCCATGGGTCACAATGAGTCGGACACGATTGAGTGACTAACACTTCTGGTCAAAAAAAAATACCCTGACCATTAGAAAAAAGTTACAAGTTGTAGGTATCAGTTCCCCCAAGATGCCATTCATCAAACAACACTATCAGAAGCTGTAGCACTTAGGCGTTTCTTCATCTTCAGAATAACTCAGTGACCTTCTACCTCTGATTTGCAAACAGAGCATCTCTTTAAAGCTAGAGACCTCATTAGTGCACGTCAAAGGATGACAAAGAGGAGGAAAATAGACCCAAAAGTCTTCTGAAGACCTAAAAGTCACAGCTTCCCTGCTAATATATTGTATTGTTAATATTTGCCACAGTATTTGGGAATCATTCAATAAGCATTGATTAGATTTACACAAAGACAGCAGGCTTCCTGAAATCCCAAGTGAGGAGTGGGTGGGAAAAGGACAAAACTGTCTGTGTAACAGAGTATGAGCCAAACAAGAAATCCAATACACCTCTTCTGCCAGTTTTTAGCATAAGCCCAACATCCAATGTCAACAAAGGAAAAGAACAAAGGAATGAAAACAAGAAACACTCATGTCTTTCACAGTAGAAAGCAATGAAGGTAAATATTATGCTAAACAATTTTAGATGTATTCTGTTAGCCTTATGAAGGAAAAGCTTGCTGTTTAGAACATCATCAGGCTTCTCTTCGTCCAACAAGCTTGGCAGTGGGGCTTTTCCCCATGTGTCTCTGTTGGAAAGTGTTTTCGTATTGGTGGCTGCTAAGCTGAGTCAGCACACTGTGATAATTAAGCTGAAGTCATGGGTCTAGTTGGTTACTTGTCTGTGTTCCTTTACACTTGGCTCTACTCTAAAAATGCTTTGAGGGGGCAGCATCCAATCGCTCACTGTACTTTGTGTCTTGATCCTCTCTAGTCAGCTATTAAAAGTACAAGTGATCATTTCAAAGGACACTTGGATGATGAATAGCAGAGTACAGATTTTATCATTATAACTAGGAAAATAAGCCAGAATGCTTTCTTAAAATATTAAACTAATGGTAGGTCTGTAGCAGCTTCAGCAATAAATGAAGGATAGACAATTTTCGGGGCTTCCCAGGTGGTGCTAGAGGTAGAGAACCTGCCTGCCAATGCAGGAGATGTAGAGACATGGGTTCAATCCCTGGGTCAGGAAGATCCCCTGGAGGAGGGCATGGCAACCCACTCCAGTATTCTTGCCTGGAGAATCCCGTGGACAGAGGAGCCTGGTGGGCTATGGTCCATAAGGTCACAAAGAGTCAGACACGACTGAAGTGACTTAGCACACGTGCAGACAATTTTAATTAAAAATAACGAGCAGTGTGCTATGCTCCAAATGGTCATGAAGGCCCACCGAGGCTAATGTACCCAACCACCCTGCTCTTGGCATCACCCCAGAAATATTTTCCTGTGATCCTCAACTTCAGAGAATTTTAGTCCAAACCATTGCCCCTAGTACCAGTAAAACTACAGTGTAGAGACACTGGGACATGTCACTAGATACTGAACAAGATGTTTATATAATTGCTGACAGTTCTGTTCAATCTAATTTTAATCTTGAACTAATTTGGACTCTCCAAATTTGTTATGGCAGAGTTGACAAAATGGTTAAACTTGAAGTCTCTATCTTCAGAGAGAGGGGTTTGAGGACTGCTGCAACGGCTTTCTAGTTAGTTTTGTAGCTAGTTCAATGGATGTGGATAAGTCAATAAAACTCTCAGTGCCTCAGTCTCCTCATTTGAAAGTGAGGTAACAATAATACGTGTCTCATCACTGTTTGAAATAATACTTACGAAATGCTTAGCACATTGTGAATGAAACTTGTTGATGTTGGCCATTATTACTGTGTGTGTGGTACTATCTAAGGCTTTACAGATACCAAGGCTTTACAGATGCAGATGTCTGCATCTCTTTGAGCTGCTATAACAGCCAGGCAGAAAGGGTGAGGAAGCTCTCTGGGGTGTCTTTTATTTATTTATTTATTTTTTTGTTGTTTTTCTATTTTTTATTAGTTGGAGTCTAATTACTTCACAGCATTTCAGTGGTGGGGTGTCTTTTATAAGGTCACTAATCCTATGCATGAAGGCTCCACCGTTATGACCTAATCACTTCCCAAAAGCCCCTCCTCCAAATATCTTCACATTAGGGATTAGAATTTCATATTCTAATTTTTTATTTCATATAAATGTTGGGGAACACAAACATTCAGTCTATGGCACAAAATGATTAAAATGCAGTCTACCCTCAAGGAGCTTGTATTAGTCTGGATTCTCAGGAGAAACATAACCAATAGGATATGGATATATCCATCTATTGATCTATATACCTATATGTTACAAAAGTTGCTGGGATCCTGCACCAGCAGGATCCAAGGAACCCTCAGAATGAACGGCGTCAGCGAGAGAGAGAGAGAGAGACACAGTGATACAAAGCTCGGGGCTGAGTCTGGAGTTTAATTTTGCATGGCCACTTTAAACCCTTAACAACATCTTTTTTGGGGGGAAGTGCATATTGCTTACACACAGGTCATCTCAAAACATTACAGCAACTTGACCTTCAACAGAAACTGGATGTCACCCACATACTTTCGTTCACAAGAGTCTTTCTTATCATTTGGCCTTCAGGCAAGCCATTTTATGGCTTGCACCTGGTGTGACTTAAGCAACTTCAGTAGCTGACCCTGTTTTTCTTATAATTAACCTATTTCCTTTCTAATAGGCATCATCTCTTTGGGAACTAGATAGGATTACATTTTTACAGAACAGAAATGCGAAGGACTGCAAAAACAGCAGATATAGCACAAAACAGGCTCTTAGTCTAAAAGTTAACTACCGCAAGAAGTCGCCAGCTAATCTCTATCTAAAGTATTTTCTATTAGGCACATGTGTGGCTATTATATTTGTGGAACTTTTCTCACCCCGCGAAGGGGCCTATGCTTAATAGTTTCTTTTGTTAGCGTACTGTGCTTAGGATGTTTAGAACAATCATGAGCATTTTGTGCAACGAGAGCACACATTTATCAAACAAGCCAGAATGCCAGCAAAAGGGTTTGAATTGAAGCATTTCCTTCATCCCTGGCCCCTTCATAGGGTACCAGTGTCCAGGAGATTTATTAATTAGGGTTTTAAGTTGGTCTTTATTCAGTGAAAGAGGAGCAGGAGAGCTCTCAGCAGGCAACTTAAGAATCCGCAGCAGGGCAAACAAGAACAACAGCAGAAAACGGGGGAGGATACAGGGTGGGGTAGAGGCCGAGGCCAACCTGGAGGGTCCCTTATCCTAGACGGCCTTGCCTGTCCGGTATTTCCTTCATGACCTCGTCACGGGCGGGACCTCCCATAATGGCTTCCAGCAAAAAGTATATACAGAAATCTCTATGTCTGTATATGTGGGGAGAGGGAGGGGAAGAAAGTGTAAGGAAGTGATTATGGAGGCTGAGAAGTCAGAGATCTGCAGTTGGTAAGTCGAAGACCCAGGAGATCCAGTGATATATATCATAGCTCAAAGATAGTCAAAGAGAAAGAATTCTTTCTTACTCAGCCTTTCATTCTATTCAGGCCTTCAACAGATTGGATGAGGCCCATGTACACTGGGAAGGATGATCCATTTTATTCCATCTACCAATTTCCAACACACCCAGAAGTAATAATGTTTAACTGAATATCTGGGCACCCTATGGCCCAGTCAAGTTGATGCACAAAATTAACATTTACAGAGCTTGTAGTGTGACGTGAGAGATAGATACATGAATAAGTAATTACAACGGAATGAGGAAAGTGCAGTAATGGAATCATATGAAAAGAGTTAACGACATTTGAGGAGGAAGATGCTAATCAATCAGGGGGTAGTTGGACAAAGTTTCTAGCAGTTCAGATACTTGAATTGAGTCTTGAATTTTGGAAAGTAGTTTTCCATGTATCCAGGTATATATGGAGGGGGCATGGAATTTTTGGCCGTTTCTCACCTACTTTGGTGCTAACATACTAGTCCAAGCAGCTATCATTTTCACTACACCATCCCACCAGCCTTCTAACTTTCCTCTTGCTTTGATTGGTGTTCTTCTTTATGAATTCTTCATACAGAAGCCAACAGGGAGCTTTAAGTTCACAAATGGGCTCATTGGACACTGCCGTCAATGCTCTAATAATTTTCCACCATATTTACTAGGAAATTTGAGGTTCTAACACTGCAATGCCCCATATGATCCATATTCTATGACATCTCATAACTTTTCCAACCCAATTTCCTGGAACTTTCCTTCTCTGTTGCTAGATACTGCTACATGGAGCTCTTCATGAATCTGACAAACTTGCTTTGAACTCAGAGTATTTGTTTCTATCTAGAATAATTTTCCTATAAATATTCTTATGACTTCCTCTCATTTCATTCAGGTCTCTGCTTGAAGTTAGCATCCTTAAATGACTCAACATCCCTATTATCAGTTTATCCTGCCCCCCACTTTTTTATAAATACTGCAGCCTTTTTTAATTTTCTGAAGTTTACAGAATTCTAAATGCAATCTTCTCCCTACTCCCACAGCATACAAAACTCACACTGAAATGTGAGATAGGTAAGCATTCTGAGAAAGGATTAAAGATCCTATGAAACCTGTGAACAGCAGTCTTTGTACAATTATTTTCACTTTCTCCTCCTAAAATGCATAATGAGGTAAATACATACATGTCAACTCCCTGCAACTTATTTCAATTGAGTTATAAGAATTTTAAATGCCAAGAGAGATGCCCAACTATAAAGATACAAATCTATTTTACAGAAGATGGCCATTACCATGAATTTAATTTTTTTACTTTTTTAATTGGAGAATTTTGCTTTACAATGTTGTGTTGGTTTCTGCCATACAATAATGTGAATCAGCCCATAATTCTACAGATATCCACTTCCTCTTGAGCCTCTCTCCTCCTATAGGTCATCAGAGTGCCAGGCCTGGCTCCCTTAGCTATATAGCAACTTTTCACCAGCCATCCATTTTACACATGATAGTGTACATAGGTTGATGCTACTTTCTCCATTCATCCCACTCCTTCCCTCGCCTACTGCATCTACAAGTTTGTTCTCTACATTTGAGTTTCCATTCCTTCCCTGCAAACAGGTTCGTCAATACCATTTTCTAGATTCCATATGTATGTACTAATATATGATATTTATTTTTCTCTGACTTACTTCACTCTGTATAATGGGCTCTACATTCATCCACCTCACTTGAACTGACTCAGATTCATTAAATTTTTATGACTCAGTTACATTCCATTTATATATGTACCACATCATCTTTATCCATTTATCTGTTGATGGGCATCTAGGTGGCTTCCATGTCCTTGCTATTGTAAATAGGGCTGCAATGGGTATTGGGGTACATGCATCTTTTAGAGTTGTGGTTTTCTCAGAGTATACGCCCGGTGGTGGGATTGCTGGGACATATGATAGATTTATTCCTAGTTTCTTAAGAAATCTCCATATATAATGGCTGGATCAGTTTACATTCCCACCAACAGTGTAGGAGGGTTCTCTTTTCTCTACATCCTTTCCAGCATTTATTGTTCATAGCTTTTTTTTTTTTTTATGGCCATTCTCACTGGTGTGAGGCGATAACTCATTGTAGCTTTGATGTTCATTTCTCTAATAATTAGTGATGTTGAACATCTTTCCATATGTTTATTGGCCAACTGTATGACTTCTTTGGAGTCAGAAACGTCTGTCTGGGTTTTATGCCCACGTTTTTTATTGGGCTATTTGTATTTCTGATACTGACCTGTATGAACTGCTTATATATTTTGTAGATTAACCCTTTGTCAGTTGCATTGTTTGCAATTATCTTCTCTCATCCTGAGGATTGTCTTTTACTCTTGTTTATTGCTTCATCTGCTATGCAAAAGCTTTTAAGTTTAATTAGGTCCTATTTGCTTATGTTTGTTTTTACTTCCATTTCTCTAGGAGTGGGTCAAAGAGGATCTTGCTGTGATTTAGGTCAGAGAGTGTACTTCACATGTTTTCCTCTAAGAGCTTTATAGTTTCTGGCATTACACTTAAGTCTTTAATTCATTTTGAGTTTGTTTTTGTGTATGATTTGAGTCAGTGTTCCAGTTTCTTTCTTTTACATGTAGATGTCCAGTTTTCCTAGTACCACTTAGTGAAGAGCCTATATTTTCTCCATTGTATGTTCTTGCCTCCTTTGTCAAAAGTAAGATGGCCATAGGTGTGTGGGCTTATCTCTGGGCTTTCTATCTTGTTCTATTGGTTTCTATTTCTGTTTTTGTGCCGGTACTGTACTGTCTTGATGACTGTAGCTTTGCAGTATAGTCTGAAGTCAGGATGGTTGGTTTTTCAGCTCTGTTTTTCTCTGTATTTCCATACAAATCATGAAAATTTGTGTTCTAGTTCTCTGAAAAATATCATTGGTGGTGTGAAAGAGATTGAACTGAATCTGTAGATGGCTTTGGGTTGTATAGTCATTTTTCATAATATTCTTCTAATCCAAGAACATGGTGCATCTCTCCAACTGTTTATGTCATTTTTGATCCCTTTCATCAGTGTCTTATAGTTGTCTGCATACAGGTCTTTTGTCTGTTTAGGTAAGTTTATTCCTAGGTATTTTATTCTTTTTGTTGCAATGGGAAATGGAATTGTTTCTTTAATTTCTCTGAGTTTTCAATGTAGGTGTATAGGTATGCAAGGGATTTCTGTGTATTAATTTTTTTATCTTGCAACTTTACTGTATTCATTGATTAGCTCTAGTAATTTTCTCATGGACTCTTTAGGGTTTTCTATGTACAGTATCATGTCATCTGCAAACAGTGAGAGTTTAATTCTTTTCCAGTTCCTTTTATTTCTTTTTCTTCTCTGATTGCCATGGCTAGGACTTCCAAAACTCTGTTGGATAATAATGGCAAGAATGGACAATCTTGTCTTGTTCCTGATCTTAAAGGAAATGCTTTTAGTTTTTCACAATTTAGATTAATGTTTGCTGTTGATTTGTCATATATGGCCTTTATTATGTTGAAGTAGGTTCCCTTTATGCCTACTTTCTGGAAAGTTTTTGTCATAAATGGATGTTGAATTTTGTCCAAAATTTTTTCTGCATCTATTGAGATGACCATATGGTTTTTATTCTTCAGTTTATTGATGGGGTGTATCACACTGATTGATTTGTAGATATTGAAGAATCCTTGCATCCCTGGGATAAGCCCCACTTAATCATGGTATATGATCTTTTCAATGTGTTGTTGGATTCTGTTTGCTAGAATTTTGTTGAGGATTTTTACATCTATGTTCATTAGTGATACTGGCTTGTAATTTTCTTTATTGGTTGGTATTTTTTTCTTGTTTTCTTATCAGTATCTTTCTTTCTTTTGATTTGTGTGTTTATTGTTGTTTTGCATATATCTAGAAAGCTCCCTGAGATGCTGCTTGAATTGAGTGTTGAGGGATGAATTAGCAGGTGAAAAATTGGGGAGAAGATAATCCCAGATCAAAGGACATGCATGTGCTCTCTCATCAAGAAGCAGAATGCCACCTCGGAGAAAGGCGGGTGGTCCTTGTGTGTGGGTGAATGAGAGAAAGGAGGACAGGGAGGAAGACAGGGGGGTCATCTGGGGAACACAAACTGTGGACCTGCAGGCTCTGCTTCTCTTGTTCATATCTACCAGCACCCCATCCTTCATTGTGAGGTGCTAGTCTCATATTTCATGCCTCACAACAGTATTTCCCAAGCTTTTTTTATTGTCCCCCCACCCAAGGAGTCTATTTAAATATATTTTCCTAATACTGCTGCCTATGAAATTTTAGTACCAGAGATATGGCCTTCCTGGTTTATCTACTGTCCATTTTGATCTATGCTTTATGTATAAAAATGAAATTTTCTCCGCTCTGAGAGCCAATTTTAGCCTCTGTTGAGAATGTATGTTTATACTATTCTCTGGCAGTATGATTCTCTCTGCTTCCCTCTTCCTCAGACAAACAGTTTCTAGGGAGAGCGTCTGAATACCACAGAATATCACGTATGTGACAAGAATTGAACCACTTTCCCATGCTATTAATTAAATTCACACAAATCACAGAGATTTTTCTTTAGCTAGTGCTAGAGGTTAACAGCATCTTACTAATTCTGCCCCATTTTTTGTACCATGCATGCCATGCATGTGTGCTCAGTCATGTCTGACTCTTTGCAGTGAAAAATCCTGTGCAGTGAAATCCCATGGACTGTAGCCCACCAGGCTCACCTGTCCATGGGATTTCCCAGGCAAGGTTATTGGGGTGGGTTGCCATTTCCTTCTTCAGGGAATGGTTGCCATTTCCTTCTTCCTGACCCAGGAATCAAACCCAGGTCTCCCGCATTGCAAGCAGATTCTTTACCATCTGAGCCACCAAGGAAGCTATTTTTAAATTAATTTTTTGGTACAGGGACCACCTTATTCTGTATCAGTGCATCTTAAGTGGTATTTGGGACTCTGAAATGTTTCAAGAAATGTTGGATACCAGATTCCTAGAGTCTGCCTTGAGTAATAACTCATTTATTCACAGGGTACTTACCCTCAAAGTCACTGCCTCCCAAACCCACCCAGGCAACAAGCTGGAGAGCACGGGAGGGAACCAAAGAACATCTAAGAAATGAACCTCAATACTACACTCTTTGCAGCAGAGCTTGCAGGTTTTTAAAAAATCATTTTCTTACACAGCATCTATTTACATTTAATCTATTTTCTAAACACATGATCGATTAGAGGTGGCAACATAGAAAGGGGAGAAAAGGGCTAATGCAGGTGAGCGCATAACAGTAAAACACAGAAAAGCAGTGACAATCACATCTATTAATATGAACACACATCAGTCTAAGCCCTGTTAACATAGCCACAAATAGTCTCAGGTATGACAATAAGAAGAATTTTACTGTGTTTATAATGTCCCTAGATGATTGCCATATCACCTTTTACTAAGGGAGATGGAGCATATGAACCTTATTTTCCAGCATTTCCAATTAATGTGATTGAAATAGTTATTTGCTTGAGTTAATAAAGCTTCATATAACTGGAAAATTTAGCTATTCATATAGACATGAGGATTCTGGATAGCATCTGCCTTTAATAATTGTAGGAGCTATAACATTCAATATAGCACCACGATCAAAGCTCCCATGAGACAAAATAATAGACTTTGTTCATTTTGAATAATGATATGTGAATGAATCTGAAATGAAAAGTTAGAGTTCTTGGTTTACATGTCCAGGATTTGAAAAAAGGTAATCCAGTATCCCGAGTAGCTTCAACATTGGTCAGCACAAGCTGTGATAAAAGCTGTAATTAATTCCCTTAGTGGTAATGACGGAAACTCAGTGTACAGAGATTTATTTGCATCAATATATGTCGATGAGTTGACTCAGTGATTGAGCAATGTTATGTAGCTAGCAGAATTGTGTTCAGGTTAAGCAGTTTGTCAAGAAGCATGCCCCTGCAGAGATAATAAGCCATTAGGATAAACTTACTTTGAGCTAATCTATTATTTGAACTTTATTGAGAGAAAAAAGAAAGCAATGCCTTCCTTACCAGCAAGGGACTGATGATCACTATCAAGAGCCCTGGGATCAAGAATCAAAGTTCCATTTGTTGAATAGAGTTGAGGGGTAGGGATGGGGTGGAGGGGCAAACCACACTGAGCTCACAGATTATTATTTTTTTTATTGAAGTATAGTTGATGTACAATGTTAGTTTCAGGTGTGTGGCAAAATAATTCACATATATGTATATATACACACACATTTTCAGATTCCTTGCCCTTATAGGTTTCAGTATTGTTCCCTGTGCTATGCTGTAGGCCCTTGTTGGTCATCTATTTTACCAACACTATGCTATATGCTAGTGTGTACACAAACAGTGTATATATGTACACTATATACTAGTGTGTACATTTTGGCCCCCAACTCCTAGTTTATCCTCTTCACCTATCCCCTTTAGTAACCATAAGTTTGTTCTCTACATCTGTGGGTCTGTTTCTGTTTTGCATATAAGTTCATTTGTATTATATTAAATTCCACATTTAAGTAGTATCATATGATTTATGGTTCTCTGACTTAGTATGATAATCTCTAGGTCCATCCATGTTGTTGCAAATGGCATTGTTTTATTTTTTATGGCTGAATAATATTCCATTATATATAGATATAGATATATATGCATGCACACACACACACACAGAAAGCATAATTCATGGATTATTTTTTAATATATTTTTTATAACCAGGATGTCTGTTTTGCTTGTATTATGAATAGAAAGATGACAATTTGGTTAAAAAAAAAAGTGCACTTATCCTTTTCTCTATTCTTTTAGTTCTTATATCCAATCCCCCAGTTTGAGTGGACTTTTCTCAGGATTGATTGAGTCAGGAAATATCAGAATGATTGAATTTGTTGCTCATAAAGAAATAGCCTGAGAGATTTAAAAATAAAACTGACCAAAAGTGAAGTTTAAAAAAATCTTTTTTAACATAAGGTGGTATGGTAAACACCATCAGAGAACTTTGACGTCTCCAAGGAGAGTTACTATGGATGAAGAAAAAGGAACAGCACCAAAGGGAAGGGGTGAGAGTCTACCAGTTGTCCTTGGCTACTGCTGCTTTCCTCTCTGCCTGTGCAGATCCTGAAGTCTGCTTTCTCAACAGGGCTTCCCTGGTAGCTCAGCTAGTAAAGAATTAGCCTGCAATGCAGGAGACCCTGGTTCAATCCCTGGGTCAGGAAGATCACCTGGAGAAGGGAATGGCTACCCACTCCAGTTTACTTGGGCTTTCCTGGTGACTCACAAGGCAAAGAATCAGCCTGCAATGCGGGAGACCTGGGTTCAGTCCCTGGGGTGGGAAGATCCCAGACGCTCAGAAGTCCCTGAAGAGCTCCTTAATTTGGAGGAGATTCAGAAAAACTTTGAGAAAAGGATGTCTGGTGATCTAACATAAAACCTTAACAAGGGGATGGACTGGATTAAATGCTATAAGAGTTACAGTAACAAGAGACAGACTGGCATTGGTTAGGTTGTCTGCTCTATTTCCTTTACTTCTAATTAACTGTGACAACTCCACAAATAAAATATTAAGCTTCAAACATATCTAAATCTTGGAGAGTCATTCTTGTGTCAGCAACTTTTGAATTTCAAGCAGTGGATTTTAAAAGGTAATTTCAAGGGTTAATATTTTGAAGATGGAGAATTTGAGGCTATTTATTATGTTTACTTGTCTTTAAACTCTCTACTTCCTGATTTATATAGTACAATTGAATTCTAGTTCTTCCCTCTTTCCCTGAATGCTAGTTATGTTCCCTTGTTCCTCATTAGAACCCACCTCAGTATATTTCCCATGGTTCTATCTTTGGCAACTCATCTTGCACTAAATACTCTATCTTGACTTTTGAACACATAGAAGGTACCATGATTTGAGAGAGTAACATTGAAGCATATACATTACCATATGTGAGATAGATAGCCAGTGGGAATTTTCTGTTTGGCGCAGGGAACCCAAAGCTGGTACTCTGACAACCTAGAGGGTGGGATGGGAGAGGAGATTAAAGGAGGAGGAGGTGGTTGTTACTTTTCAGTCACTCAGTCATCTCCAACTCTTTGTGACCCCATGAACTCAGCATGCCCGGCTTCTCTGTCCATCTCTCTCCCTGAGTTTGCTCAAACTCATGTCCCTTGAGTCAGTGATGCCATCCACCTATCTCATCCTCTGTTGCCCGCTTCTCTTCCCCTTAATTTTTCCCAGCATCAGGGGCTTTTCCAGTGAGTCAGCTCTTCCCATCATGTGACCGAAGTATTGGAGTTTCAGCATCAGTCCTTCCAATGAATATTCAGGACTAATTTCCTTTAGGATTGACTGTTTTGATCTCTTCACAAGCCAAGGGACTCTCAAGAGTCTTCTCCAGCACCACAATTAAAAAGCATAAATTCCTTGGCCCTCAGCCTTCTTTATGGTCTAACTCTCACTTTCGTACATGACTATAGGAAAAACCATAGCTTTGACTATAAGAACCTTTGTCAGCAAAGTGATGTCTCTGCATTTTAATACACTGTGCATGTTTGTCATAGCTTTTCTTCCAAGGAGCAAGCGACTTTTAATTTCATGGCTGCAGTCACCATCTACAGTGATTTTGGAGCCAAAGAATGAAATCTGACACTGTTCCCACATTTCCCACATCAATTTGCCGTGAAGTAATAGGACTGGATACCATGATCTTGGTTTTTGAATGTTGAGTTTTAAGGAAATGTTTTCACTCTCAAAGATGGAGGGGATACACACACACACACACACACACACACACATATACTTATCCACAGGTATGTGTGCATATATAATATACACACACATACACACACCCACACCTATGGCTAATTCATGTCTGTATGGCAGAAACCAACACAATATTGTAAAGAAGTTATCCTCCAATTAAAAGTAAAATAAAATTTAAAAAAAAACTATCTTAGGAGTTCAACCTTATTTCATGGATTGAACTAGTATCCATATACTATAAGAATTCTATATGAAAGAAAACAGCTTTCTAAAGAACATTTCTTACATTAACAATGCCCGTTTATAACAGAAACTAGAAATACAGCTCTTTATGGCTTTCTACAGTATGGAAATCCTACAGGTTTTATTTGTATCTATATTTATCCAGAAAGCATTTTACTTACCCCTTGTTTAATTCTGCTGTAAATGAGCACAGAGAGAATGAAGAACCTATAAACTCTCTTCATCATGATGGATGACCTGCCAACGTCCAGTTTACAAAGTTACTTTCAGAGGTATACTATAGCAGAACCATATGGCAATGCTATTTTGGTCTTTATTTAGGTGAAAATATTTTATTGTCTTTTAAATTCATAATCTATATTATTATTACTGAAACTAAATTTTAACACACTTCAAATATTAAAATGTATAAAACTTTTACAAAAAAGTAAAAACCTAAGTGTATAAAAACAAGCTTCATGGATAAACTAGGATAAGGTCTAGACTTTTCCTGTCTGCCCACACTGGTGGCTGAGATGGTAATTCAGAGCTTGGGTTTTGGTGATTTTGGGGTGATCCTCCTAGATCTGCCTGCCTGTGATGTCCTATATGATCTCTGTTGATATTATAGGGAGCTTTCCAGGTGGTGCAGTGGTAAAGAATCTACCTGCCAATGCAGGAGACGCAAGAGACTTGGATTCAATCCCTGGGTTGGAAAGATCCCTTGAAGTAGGAAATGGAAACCCACTCCAGTATTCTTGCGTGGAAATTTCCATGGACAGAGGCGCCTGGTGGGCTACAGTCCATGGGGTTGCAAAGAGTCAGACACAACTGAGCACAGCACAAGATGTTATAGAGACTTGAGAACTAGAGAGGGCGTGGTAGGGGTGGGGAGCAGGGAGAGGAAGTGAGGAGGGAAGCCTCAGGTGAAGGCACAGGAGGGAGAAAGATGGGAGAAGGGTGAAGAAGGAGGAGAGAGGACAAAAGGGAAGGAATTAGGAACAAGATACTTCTAAATATTTTTCTCATACTTTTTCAAATAAACCCGTGTCTTATTTGATAACTTTGAGGATTTTTTTTTAACACGAGTTTCTTGTTTGGTTGGTTAATTTGCATTTTGTGTGTTTATTGGTTTATTTTATTTCATTTAAAGAATTTTAAGAGTTTTTTTCATTCTGTGAGACTTTAAGAAGCATTCCCTGACACCCATTTAATGAGAGTCATTTATGTTCCACTATGCTTGCCCTTACTTCTGTCACAGCACTTATGACTTCATTTGTTTATCATGTCAGTTGTCACCAGAAGGGCAAGGACTGGTCTGTTGTTTTTGTTTGTTTGGTTTTTGTTTTTAATGACATGCATTTGCCAGAAAATAAACTTTTCTATAAACCAGAATCCTGCACATGAAAATTCTTAGTACACAATATTATATATCAAGAACGTAAGGAAAGTACAAAAATATGAGAGTATTTCTTATACAAAAATATGAGAGCAATTCTACTTCTTAAGAACATGTGGGCATAAATATGGCTCATTAAAGGATGTGCTCAAATGATTTCCCTTTGATTCTCCCTTTGAAACACTCCCTAATTGATCACACATTTGCTGAACCACTCGGCTAGATAGTTAATACTTAGAAACTGGGGAATTTTTTAAGAGTTAGCAGAACATCTGGAAGCTGTGAAAATTGTGATTTTGAATGAATTTCTAACTATACATTCTTTTTGCTTTGCTCAAAAGTGTTTGTTCCCATATTGTCACAGTTGTCTCCAATTTCTACCAGACCTGAACATCACAAAATTTTACCCATAGCACTCTTACTCCCCACAGAAACCTAGAAACTTAAATGTTGGTCTTTCCTGCTTGTCTCGAGCCCGTGTCTGAGTCCTGGAATTTATTAGTTTCTCCTGCAAACTATATGGAATGGTAAACAATAGGGTCCTACTGTATTATACAGGGAATTATATTCAACATCCTGTGATAAACCATGATGGAAAAGAGTATGAACAAGAATGTATATATATATATATATTTTATATAATATATATAATATATTTAATATATATATATATTTTATATTTATTAAATTTATATATTTAATATGTAAATAAATATATATAATATATAAATATAGAATTATAATATATATTTCTATATATATATATTACTGAATCACTTGCTGTATAGCAGAAATTAACACAATGTTGGAAATCAATTGTGCTTAAATAAAATAAATTTTAAAGAAGCAGAGAGAGTAGCAACAGCAGAGTTTCAGAAGCAAGACATCTCTGCTGGGGCATTGGCTACGCCTGGCTGTGGCTGGCCCTTAAAGCAGTAGGATTGAGTATTGCAGCAGCACTTATCAAATCTGTGTTGAATGAAGGAATAGAGAGAAATGAGGCTGGCAAGACAAGGAGGAACAAAATATTAAGAGACCTTTTAAGTTATGCTAAAGAGTTTGGACTTCATCTTGACAATTTGGGGAGTCCATTTAAAAGAATGCTAGGCTGAGGGGAGCTGGAATAGGAAAGAGGTATGATCAGGCTTTTATTTTAAATTTCCTGTTTTGATGTTACCATCAATAACGATATGGGTACGAGTGGGGGCAGGGAGCCCATAAATGAGGTTCTGGCTGTAATCTAGATCTTAGTAACCCAAAATGTGGTCCTGGAAAAACAGCATCATCTGTATCAGCCAGAAGCTCATTGGAAATGTAGAAGCAGGTCACAGCAAAACTTCTGAATTAGATTTCACATTTTGATAAGTTTAGCAAGTGATTTGAGTTTGTATTAAAGTTTCAGCTACACCAATGTAGACTTTATTATGTTTGTGGTAGCCGGGCTAAGAAAAAAAGGGAATATTTGAGAGGTATTTCACTGAAACAGTCCTTTAGACGTTGTGAATTAATGAATGAGAGGGAGGAGAGCTGGGTAGATGTGTCTCTAAGTGAAGAAAAGGTTTAGGGAAAGATCTGGTATTGATCTCTTGGGCCTGTACTTTAAAAAATTGATTTGTAATTATTCACAGAAGTAATAAAATTGTTACATGGCTAATCTCTGCTCTGAAAACTATAGCCAGGGGAATGCTTAGAATTATAACATAGGAAATATCATGGAGTTAAAAGGCTCTATAGCTAGCACTTTTTAGATTACATCCTACCTCAAAGTTTCTCTTTATGACAACCTATCAGCCCGAGACAATACTTTGTCTTAGTTCAATTTAGCACAAGTCTAGCAGATCAGAGGTGGAGAGGGAAAGGAGGTTACAAGAGAGAGAGAAACAGACATGGAGCCAAATAGAGAGTCCAAATCCTTCCCCCACAAAAAACTTCATGGAAGTACTAGCATTTGAGTTGGATATTGAAAGAACCTGATTTGACTAAGTAGAGATAAGATAAATGGAAGTGAACACAGAGATCTGTTTGTCATCAGCAGGTAAACAGTGTATGAACAGAACAGACTGGTTAAGCTGGGGTATTGGGAGTGTAGGAAATAAGGCTGAAAACATAAATATTGATCAAGGTGTGGCAGAACTTAAGAGCTAAGCTAAGGAGCATGGTTTGACTTAGCTGGGAATGGGAAGCTATGAGAGGTGATTTTCAACTGTTGGCTACTATTGGAATCACCTGGGAAGTCTTAAAAACACCAGCACCTGAGCCCCATCCCCGTTAACTCTAATTCAGTTGTTCTGGATTGTAGCCAAAGCATCAGGATTTTTGAAAGCTTTCCCATGTGATTCTAAGATCAGCCAAGCCTGAGAACTAGTGCACCAGGGCACTAAAGGACTTTGAAGAAAGTAGAGATATTACCAGGGACCAGTTTGTGCTCTCTTTGTGTCTCTGGGAAACCAGTACGTAGTTTACAGCAATCTGTTTCTGTTTGTTCGTGTTTTATAAAGCTGCACTCCTGAAGACCCATAGGACTGTTTGAACAGGGAGCCGTGGGTGTCAATCCTGAATTCAATGAAACGTGGTCTTCTCCTTTTGACCGTTTGAAGTTATGGCTTTAATATGATTGTTAAGGAAAAAAAAAAAATGCTGTGTTGCCTCTTCCCAGAAACCAGCTCTGCGTAGCTCTGAAATAAGTTTTTATTCGGTGTTCTTTATTCCACCCTTTGTGTCTGCTCATGACAGAGAAATGGCAAGAATTGCCAGGTTTTAGAATGTATAATCTCCTCAGGTATTTTTTAAAAGTCAGTAGGAATCCCCACTTTTCCCTCACCTACCTTCCCATTTAGCCCTACATTCTAAGAAATGTGTTGTTTGTACTGAAGTATCCATGGCAGAGATACCTCCTGTCATAAAATGTGTATATTCCTCATAGATTATCAATTGGAAATTTGATAATGAAAACTTTTCATATTGAATTCTAGAACCATCAGTGTCACATTGGGTTATTCCAATAGTATTCTATACCAGTAGTATGAAGGACTTATTTTTTACCTTATATATGTGCTTTATATACTTTCAACTACATTATCATATTTACTATTCAGCAACTCCACAAGGCAGGTCTTATCCCCATTTCACAGATGAGAAGAATGAGATTTAGAGGGATTTTGAAGTGACTTGTGCAAGGTCATAGAGCTAGTAGATGGCAGAATGAAATTAGAGTGTAGCACAGTTATTCTGCTTCCCTTTGTGTTCCTCATACTACTCATATTCTATGTTTTAAGGAATTGGCACATAATTTCCTTCTGTTACATCAGTCTCAGGAATTTAGGACACTTAAACATTCCTGTTTCTTTTAATATATTTTTAGATTGTATTAAACCCTTTAAAAATTTCATATACATTTTCAACACATGTACCTTGTAACTAATGAGATAGGTTAATTTGCTATGTTTAACAAATCCTTGACTTATATTTATTTCTTAAATCTCAGAGGGTACCTTGTATTTACTATATACTAAAATTTCTGGGAGTCCATTCATTTTGTAGGTTTCATTCCTATCACTTTTTAGTCTCTAGCTTTCAGACTGATCTTTTTGAATCTACAACTACACCTTTTCTTATGCCATTCCATTATTCTGATTTATCATTTTGGATCTCCTAATGGTTTATTTTACAAAACACATTTTGAGAATCTGTTATGTGTCAAGAACTTTGGGAGTACAATGATCAGTATGATTGCAAGTTTTTTTTTTTTCCAAATTGACCCTCAGTTTATGGAGGTCAATGACAAGTGCCTGATGAAGTTCAGGAGAGGCTACAGTGTTCTGTGTATGAGGTGTTGATAAGGTTTTATGTCCAATATTCATCCTGACTATACCCATTTCTTGACCTTATTGGTTGTCACATTGTATAGCTTCAATAAATAGACTCCAATGCACTTTAGATAATTTCTTATATGAAATAAATAGGTCAAGCCTATTGTAAATCTTACTTATAAATCTGACAGGTTTAATTTTTATTTGTTCTTTAATGAATATTTATTTTTCCATATTTAAACAATTTGTCATTGTATCTGCTGACATAGCCTTGTTATATCTTACTTGGGATTTATCTCCATCTGCATAGAATTCAGTTGTCTACAATATGGCACTGTACTCTCACTTCCAAATCATAACCATTTGCAAAACATTCAGTAAGACAGATCTCAGCACTAGTATTCTTCATGTATCAGTTTTGCTGAGTGGGCACTGAGATTTCTGTGCCGGATAAAATATGATTCAGAGTGACAGACGTTCAGGGAAAAAATTGTTTTAGGTTATAGTTAAACTAGAGAGTAGATTTGAGGTTTGCAAAAGTCACTGACTGACTAAAAATAACCATTACAATAAGTATTTATTTACTAATTTTTAAGATAAATATAAATGAGTATCTCAAATCTGTCATTGCTATATAAGATCTACCATTGCATTTTGGCATAGTGGAACCTTCCTACATTCTACAGGTCAGAGCTCCTGATGACAACAATTTAGAATCAGAATTTTGGCAAGAAACGTGGAAACCTTAAAGTTTCAAAAAAGTTTAGTAGAGTCTTTGATATTCAAGAAAATATTCCTTGAGATTCATTTCTGGTAATCAGAGTAATTTCACAAGTTGAATTGCAATTCAGAGGAGGTGCTATTATGCCTCGCACTCTAATCACAACTCCCTAAGTCACATCAGATTCACAGACTGCCACTTCTCTAAGATTCTGATACTGAGGTTCTTTTATCGGAGCCAACTCTTCCAGGCTTCTGTCCTCTCTGAGCTTCTCTTTCATCCCAGCAGCCCACCCAGTCATTTAGCCCATCCCACACTGGCCCTGCCTATTGACTTCTTCTTAGTTTTCATGGTCAATCTTCATCCACAAGGTTCTCCCATCAATGTGGTATAGAGATACTCAAAATCAGATTCTGACTTCCAGTCCTTAGTTCTGGTCCTAGTTTTGCCAATAATTACTATGAGATCTTACTTATTCCCTCATGAAGTAAGGTAAGGTTTCCCTGGTGGCTCAGATGGTAAAGAATCTGCCTGCAATGGAGGAGACCTGGGTTTGATCCCTGGGGTTGGGAAGATCCCCTGGAGAAGGGAATGGCAACCCACTCCAGTATTCTTGCCTGGAGGATTCCATGGACAGAGGAGACTGGTGAGCTATGGGGTTCATGGGGTCACAAAGAGTCAGACACGACCAAGAGACTAACACACACATGAATGTATCACTGTCTCTTCATTGTGAAGTGAGAGTTGCATAAAATAGTCTGTATACTTCTTTTTAGCTCTAAATATTTTGCTTTTCTGATTAAGTACAGACAGAGTAAAGGGGAGTTACAATTGCAAAAGAAGTGTATAATCTACCAATTTTTGCAGCTTTTTAATTTTCAGTTTTAATGTAACAGTAGTGGCTGAATTAAGTCTCTCTTCCAACTTTCCCTAGCATTCATCTGATTCGATGTATTGATGAATGACAGGAAAGTTAGTAAAGAGAAGTTTAAAGTTTAGCATATTAGGGAATTGCTTTATTATATCAGTTAATAATGTGGATGTAAGTAACATCCTGCATGAGAAAATGTAGAATTTTTTCAGCAAATCTTAATTCAGGTTAAATTTAAATATACACATTGCATGAAATTGGGGAATCATCCTTGATGACGGACTGTGACACCTTGATCCAGCTTAACTAGCCAGCTCATCCCCCAGTTGTGCTATAAACATTGCTACCTCTTTGACCACTAAAATGCTTTCTCTTCTCCTTTTTTCCACTGGTTTAATGTTCTGACTAATCTTCAAGACCTCTCTTGAGTTCTAGTTGTTTTGCTGTTGTTATTCAGTCACTAAATTATGTCCAACTCTTTGTGACCCCACGGACTGGAGCACGCCAGGCTTCCCTGTCCTTCACCATCTTCCTGAGTTTGCTCAAACTCAAGTCCATTGAGTTGATGACACCATCCAGCCATCTCAGTCTCTGTCACCCCCTTCTCCTCCTGCCCTCAATCTTTCCCAGCATCAGGGTCTTTTCCAATGAGTAAGCATTTTCCTTCAGGTGGCAAAAGTATTGGAGCTTCAGTATCACTTCTTCCAATGAATATTCAGGATTGATTTCCTTTAGGATTGACTGGTTTGATCTCTTTGCTGTCCAAGGGACTCTCAAGAATCTTCTCCAGCACCACAGTTTGAAAGCATCAATTCTTCAGCATCAATTCTTCTTTACGGTCCACCTCTCATATTTTGGAAGAGATTATTTTCTGGCATCCCAAGCCCAGAATAGCCTCTTGTTCCTTTGAATTTCAAGAACACAATTTTCTACTCCAATTATTTTGTTATCATTTATTTTTATTTATTGCTAGATGAATGTATCCTGTCTTTCCAACTAGATTTTAAGTTTATTGTAGAGGACCGTATCATGGCACTTTTCTCTTCTCAAAATCTGGCTCAGTGCCCAGCACAAAACATCACCCAACAAAAGCTTATTGGTGGTAATAGCAAATAATTCCATGAAAATCACTTAAATATTCTTGACAGCATATTATTTGAAAGATATATTGCCTGCCTCTCCTTTGACAAGAACATCATATCTTCATTCATAATGAAACTAGCCTTGTGGCCCCAAACACCAACTAATGGATAAGCAGAAGCTGAGTTGATTGAAGGTTTGCTATGGACATGAACGTGCTTAGTAACTGTCTAAATGATTGTCTTCATCCTTCCAGTCTGTTAAAATACCACAGACTGTGTAGCTTATAAATAGCAGAAAATTATTTCTCACAGTTCTGGAGGCTAGAAGTCCAAGACTGGCATGCCAACAAGGTCTGGGGAGGGCTGTCTTCCAGGCTGCAGACTGCTGCCCTTTCACTGTGCTGTCCCATGGCACAAGGGGCTAGGGATCTATTATAAGACACTAATTCTATTAATAAACACTCTACCTTTGTAACCTGATCACCTCTCAAAGGCCCCCACCTCCTAATGCTATCAACTTTGGGAGTTAGGATTTCAACATACGAACTTGGGAGGAACACAAATGTTCAGGCCATAGCAATGGCCAATACTGATAAACTAGTAGATATCACAGAACTTTTGTGTGGTTTTTAATCCTGGAGGTATTACACATTATCAAGACCCCTAACTGTATATCTGTCTCTATGTGATTAAAAAGAAAATACAGAAGAATTATAGCTTATGTTGCTCAAGATTGCACAGCTAATAAGAGAGAGAGCTAGGATTTGAACTTCGCCTAAGTTCAGGCGAAGAGGCACCTGACTCCTGAGTATAAAGCTAATATGCCATGAAATAAGTTGGTTCTCTATATTCTATAATGACTAGCTAGATATGAACGAGTGAAACATATTTTAATTAAAGACATTTGAGTATTTGGTGGCTTTTCCAAATGAGAATGAATGCCACATGAGAGCTAGAAAACCCTTGTGAGGAAGTGCATTCTGCCAGCTCAAGGTCAGCCTGTGATACTCAGTTCCTTTCCAGTCTTTAAGTTATTTTCCATTAGCGTGAAAGCAGAAGCAGGAGCCTGGCTGAAGTGAAGAAGGCCTTTCATCTTCCAAGGCAGGGGGACCACTTGGGAAGGCTGGCTGATGAGAGCTGCGGGGGAGCTGAGCCATTTTAAAAACACATGAAAGTAAGAGCTTAAAGAAAGAATTTTTATGAGGATGGCAAAGTTGAGGGTGTATGCTTATGCACGCATGCAGGAAACGTGGGTTAAAACTGATCAGTGATTAAAATTCCTTAGACCTTTAAAATGCAAATGATTTGAAAAATGCCATGTTTTTGAAAAGTAAGCACTCTCATTTATGGGAGCTACACCATGGTACTCAGTTCTAGATAGTATCTCAAGCTGAAATCCGCTAGATAAAACTATTGCCTACTGGAGCTTGGGAAAGAATTCCATTGATTTCTCACCCCTACCTTTTTGTCCTTAAAAAGTGATGGGGCAACTAAAATTTTCCTTTTTTTTTTTTTTTTTAAATTGTATGAAAATTGTTTTGCAGTGTTGTGTTAGTTTGTGCTGTACAACAACAACGCAAACGAGTCCTAATTATACATATTCCCTCCTTCTTGAGCCTCCCTCCCCTCCCCCATCCCATCCCTCAAGGCCATCACAGAGCCTAAACTTTTCTTTTCTCACCCTTTGTGCCGAAATGGTGCAAATGCCCCAGTGAAAATTTTGAAGCCAGTGTCACAGCAGTAAATTCCAATTCATTGTCCTGGTTTTTTGGAGATTGAAGTCAGGCGCACATATTTTCAATGACACCCATTTTTCCTTTGTCCTTCTCAAGTCCATGCTTCTGCTTTCTCTCGCTAACGCATGCTGCCAGCCAGGTTCTTCAACATGAATAGTGCTGATTCCGATTCTCTCACTGGGACCCTCTAATTACAAGGCTAAGTCTGAAGAGTCGCCTTATTTTGGCACTCATGGTGGTGACGCAAAGGAGAGATTTAATTCTCTCCTCGGGCTATCTAATTAATGAAACGCTCTAATTTTTGTCAGGATACATTCAGCAGGGGTTTAAATAACTAGTTCTCAAAGAGCTCTATTTTGCTATTGTCAAAAACTGTTCTGTAAATCTGCTAAAAATATCCCAGGATACAGTAAAGGGAATGCACAGCTTCCTCCCCTTGTGAAGATATGGTGAGTTCCTTTTGCGTTTGACTGTTTTAAATATATGTCAAGAAGTGTGGGAGGAAGGAGGAGTGAAATTTTTGGCACCAAAAAAATACAGGGCTCAAGTGACTAAAGATGTACCTTCCTTATCTACAGGGATGGGAGAAAAAGAGTTTAAAATTTCTGGGCTCATTCTTTCTTCTTTTTTTCTTTCTCTCCTTTATTAAGTCTGCATTTTCTACCAAAACAGATGAATTTCACTGCAAAACAAATTCATTGGTGTTGCAATCTTCTAAGAAATTAAGTAGAGAATTTTCCTTTTGGTTTTGTTTTAAATTCCACCATGATGAACAATCAGGGATAAGAAATCCAATAGATTGGTGTGACAAGAAACAGAAATTATACCTTAGATATCAAGAAATAGACCATTATTTTAAAAACATCTCCGTAATGCAAAGATTCCCAAACCTCAGTTATGATCCACTTACAGACTGATATACTCTGTAGAACTGCAGTGAAACAAACAGCGTTTTGCATCTCTGGTTCACTGCAATGAAATTTGGCTCATGTGTCTTAGAAAAAAGTTATCTTAGGAAAAGAATTCATTAATTCTACGAGTATTTATGAAGCATTTTATATGTGCCAGACAGTGAAATTTGGCTCATGTATTCTTTTTATTTTATTTTCAAAAATTAATTTATTCACTGAATATTTACTGAGCATTCTATGTAATAGATAATATTCCACGTGCTCAGAAGCAGGAGGGAAAGAAAGGCAAAAATCTCTTTATAGAGTGCTTGTTATAGTTGGGGGGACAAACAGATAAATCAGCAAAATATACATTACATGAAATAGTGACAAGTGCTAAGGAGAAAATTAAAATAGGGGAGGGGGAATATGAAGTGTCCTGGGAAATGAAAATTTTAGAGAGGGTGGCCAGAGAAGCTTTGGTTGAGGAGTTAGCATTTACTTAAAAACTGAAAAGAAGTGAATCTGATAAAGGGGGAAGTATGTTCCAGGCAGAGGGCCAGTGCAAAGACCCTCTGAAGTAAGGGCAAGTAGGCAGACTTGAGACACATCAAGGAGACCAATGTCTGGAGCGGAGTAAGAAGAGAGGAGGGCTTGATCATGGAGGGGTTTACACATCATTATGAGGACTTTGTCTTTTGTTCAGAATAAGGTGAGATTTTTGAGTAAAGGAAGATTTAAGACAGAGGAACGACATGATCTAACAAGTTGTAACAAGATGCTCTGGGAGCTGTTCTGAGAGTAAGGTGAAGGAGAGGCAAAAAGAAAAGCAGGGACCCAGGTTAGAGATTGTTGCAGTGATCCCGATGAGAGATGATGATGCCTTGGACCAGGGTGGTATCAAGGAAGATAGGATGTGGACAAATTTTGGAGATATTTTGGTGCTATAGATGACAGTATCTAATGGTGCCCAGAATGATATATGAGAAGGAGAATCAAGATTGACCACAGCAACTAGAAGGATGAGGTTGCATTTACAGAGATGGTCAGGAATGTGAAAGGAAAAGTTTAGGGAGAGATGTCAGTAGCTCAGTTTTGGACATGTTTTGAACAAAGTTGAGGGGTTCCTGTAAGACAGTTGAGTGAGATATCAAGTCTGATGTTCAGGGGAAAGTTTTGCTTCAGAGATATAAATACATTATCTCCAAAAGGCATAGTGTTGGACAAGATCTCTAAGGGGATGAGTATGGCTGGAAAAGAGAGGACTAAGGACTGAGTCCTAGGGCACATCTACACTTTGACTTCAGGGGGATGAAGAGACACCAAAGAAAGAGACTCAAAAGTAGTGACTAAAGATGTAGGAGGAGAGACAGGCAAGTGTGGTGGGCTAACTAGGGTTCTCTGTGTAGAGGCCAAGATAGAATTAAACATACAAATATTTTATTAGGGGAAATGCCTACCAGAGAAAGTGGAGGAGGGAGCTACATAAGGCTGGGACAGCTGACAGACTGCCGTGCTAGTCTGACCACAAGCGAAGTAGTTGTGGGGGAGTGGAGGTTGAACAGCTGTGGTTTAAAGTGGGTTCAGCAAGGCCACTGGGAAGTTCTCGAGTCAAAGGCAATTGTCCGAGTGGTGCTGCTTTCCTAGGAATGGTCCTGTCTTGATTTCCCCACCATAAGCAGCCATTTGGAGGCTTGGCCTCACACTGTACAATTATGACAAGGGATTTCATAGGCAATAGCTGGGGGTCCTTGGTATTAATTAAGCTCCCTCTCGTTGGAGTTAATGTTTTCACACCTGCCAAAGATGGTGACACAATTACTTCTGTGATAAACAAACCTAAACCTTTGTGTCTTAAGCCGACCATTTATTACTGTACGTCAAGGCTGTGTGAACTGACAGCTCAACTAGGTGGTTATTGCTTGATACCACTCATCCAGTTGCAATCAGATCTTGGCTGGATCTGCACTCATTGAAAGCTTGGCTGGGCTGAAAGGCCAAAATGGGCTCTATTTTTTTTTTTAAAGAAAATTTTATTTTTAAAAAGTTATTTATTTTTAATTGAAAGAACATTGCTTGCCAATATTGTGTTGGTTCCTGCCATACATCAACATGAATCAGCCATAGGTATACATATGTCCTCTCCCTCCTGAAACTCCCTCCCGCAGCCCACCCCACCCCATCCCTCTAGCTTGTCACAGAGCTCCAGTTTGAGCTCCCTGAGTCATAGAGCAAATTACCATTGGCTATCTGTTTTACATATGGTAGTGTATATGTGTAACCACACGTTTGGTACCTCAGTACTTTTTCCTTGTGGCCCCCTGGGCTTTTTACATGGCACATCACTGCTCCCAAGAGGCAGAAGAAAGAAAATGCTGCTTCTGTTAAAGGCTCGGTCTAGAGCTTAAAATGTTATTTCCATTCGTCAAAATATTTTCTATTAGTCAAAGCATTGACAAGTTAGCCTAGATTCAAGGGGGTGGACAAATAGATACCATTTCTCAGTGGGGGAGTGGCATGCATGTACAGGAAGAATAAGAATTGATCACAGTTATTTTTGAAGATAAGCTATCATACCAACTGAAAATATTTGAATAGAGGAAAGGATATCAACTATGGAAAATACCATTAAGAGGTCATTAAAAATGAGGATAAGATGTATTTAGCAATGTAACCTTAAGAAAATATTCCCTGTAATGGTATAGGTAAAAGTGACTGAACAGGATTGAAGAGTATAGAAGGATGTATATATTTTTTTAAGAGTTCTTTGTAAATGAAATGTGAAAAATGAGACAACTGCAGAAACAGGATGAAGGATCAAGAAAGGGTTATTTTAACCTGTGAGAAATAGTGTCATGTGTATGGTCATGGTGATGATCCAGCTGGGGGGAGGGGAATTGATGATAAAACAGAAAAAGGAAATATTGTTAAATATTTTCCTTAAGCAAGCAAAAGAGGGTTGAACAAATGTATAAGAGGAGGATTTGGCCTTAGATGTAAGGACAGCATATGTGTACAGATGCAGGTAGTTGGGTAGATATCATTGGAGAACTAGGGAATTTCTCTTCTGATTATGTTTCATTTCTCAGTGAAATAGGAAGTAAGGTAATCAAAATGAATAGGGATGAGAGAATACTTGACATTTTGAGGAACCAGGAGAGGCATGAAAGGCATCCACAGAGTGGGAGAAGAAATTGATTAGGAGTAGAATGATTGCTGTACAATCTTAGGAGGCCTCTGAGGTTTATGAACTTATGGGATGACCAGTCAACATAGATCTATATTTTACTCATGCATATTCATCAGAACATAGACTAGTCATGGACTAGTGGGAGAGATGGATTTAAGTTTAGTTGGAGTTTAGCCAAGGGAATAATACAAAGCTAGAGAGAGATCCCTGGGTTCCCAGGTGGCACCAGTGGTAAAGAACCCACTTGCCAATGCAGGAGACATAAGAGATGAGGGGTCGATCCCTGGGTTGGGAAGATCACCTGGATGGCATGGCAACCCACTCCAACATTCTTGCCTGGAGAATCCCATGGACAGAGGAGTCTGGCTGGCTGCACCCTAGTGGGTTGCAAACAGTCGGACACAACTGAAGAGACAGCATGTGTGCAGAGAGAGCTATGTAGACACATGCAAAGGGGTGATCATAATAATTGATCATGGAGTGTAGGATGTTGACTTTGATCACTAGCTTACTGTCCCTCTCAAAATGCTATACTTTTGTGTTTGTGGCTTTTAAACTTTTCCCAGTGTTTTGTATTCCTTCTTTTATTCAGTGCACTAAAACATCCCAACATTTGAGTAAGCTTGCCCAGAAAGCATTGACTTACCTAGCTTTAGAAGTGTTGGACAAGAACATTTTTAAGGGTTTCCTGGGGTTCTGCTCTGATACTCTATGATTCTCTTAAGGATTAATTGTATACCTGTTATGTGCAGTTCTCTATAGGAGGTGTTTTGGAATTTACAAAGAAACATTTGTTGTACTCTCTGACCCAAAAATGATTATGATTCAGTATCTTTTAATAGTAAGTTTAAAATGTAGATGTGCTAAAACCTAAGTATTTAGTAATTGGTGAAAATTGATATTTATTCATCTATTAGTTCTGGTCATATTTAACTACTTGGGTGGGCTAACCCCATATTTGTCCTGACTCTATCACATCATCGGTAAACTCAAGAGTCCCAACAATTTTGCCTCCCAGAAACCTAATCAGAGGGGAGAAAATTGGCTGGTTTTACTTTAATAGCACACCTAAAAAACAGTGGCTTCAAAGAACTGGTTCATGTAGGTTGACTGGGAAATGTGGGAAGTGTTGGGCACTTTGATGACTCCAAGAAGGAAAGAATATTCTCATTTTGCTGTCCTGTAAACATAATTATAGTCTTTTTTTGTGTGAAAGAAATTATGAGTAGTATATAGGCCATTTCTATATTCAGGCCCTGCACTAAACTGGGACACAGCTGATGTATTCATTGCAGGCAGTACCAATTGCTGCAGATGGACTTTGCCTTTATCAGCTGGCATATTCATTAACTTGACAGAGATGATTGGTTTCATTGTGCCACATTCTGGTTGTTTGATGTTTAAAGTCCTGGTGTTACTCTAGCTACTTTGAGCCTTCAGGCAGAAAACATCATCACCACAGAAGTTTATTACTCTTGACATTTGTATCATGCAGAAGACACCAGTCAGGGTTAAAGCCTAGTGTATGCTGGCACAGCTGGGAGAGGGGTTTTTCCACTATATCTAGGTTTTCCACTTTATCTAGGTTTTATAGTGGCAAGTGCCATAGTAATGTTCAGTTGGGTTGGAGTTATTCTCCTTCCATAGACAAGGAGTATAAAGGACAGAAGTTATTCTCATGTTGCTGGAATGCTACACTTTAAGAAGATCTCATCTAAATGTTTGAAAAATGTACTTTGGGGGAAAGAATTCATGGCATAAATGAATCCTTCATAATATGTAAATGTTTGCCTCAAAATCCTTTAAATATTCAACTACAGCTGCATTTTAAAATTGCCCAGTTTACCAAAAATAGTTTTTATATTTATTGTATAATGAGTTGTAGGAGAACATTTATTTCACACTTGCTACTTATAACTAAAACTAAAAAAAAAAAAAAAAAAGAGGGAAGAAAGGTTACAGGTCAAATTTGCTTTGCTCAAATTACAAATAAAACATAACCAAAAAATGCCCTGCAGAGTTTATTCTATATAAAAACAAATACAGCAACAGCAGCAAAAAAAAAAAAAAAAAAAAACAATCACGTGTCTGAATCAGAGCAAATAAAGCTAGATCCATAACTCAGGCAAGCAGGTGGGCAGGCAGGCAGGTGGGTGGGCTCTCGAGAAGAGACGTGGGTGGGCAAGCTGGCAGGCTGCTCCATCCATGTGCAAGGAGGATTTCTAGGCAGGGTCCAGATAGTAGCAAGACAGATTGGGAAGAGAAGCATCAGAAAATATGGCTGGAGGACAGAGGCTGTTTGTTTTCTCTATTTGGGCAAATCACCTGCTATATGTGGGTGGTCCTGGCCCACAGGGTTACAAAGAGCCAGAAAAAGTCAGGAGTTCTAGTGAATTCTACCTATGATGAGAGATGCTAAAGTTACCCCTAGGCCTGCCTTGTGAATCTGAAGGAGAGGATCACTAACACATCTTTGCTTTATCTCTGGGAATTGATGAAAGCAGAAATAACCTGCAGTTTCTGCCAGGGACTTTAATCATACAACAAATGTCACTGGAGATTGAAGCAAGTATATGGCTCAGGAGTCCAGGTGCCCATCCCTAAGGTCACAGAAGACCCTGATGTACTGGAGGTCAGTTTCTCTTGAGATTCCTACTTGAATGTCAATCAGTCAAACACTGGTAAATAAATCCTATGGTTAATATTTTTGAGTTTATGAGAAAAGAGTTGATTAACTGAAAACAGTGAGAAGAAGTAATGGATATCATGAAGAGTGTTGGGCTCTTCAGGAAGGGGGCAGTGAGGAGGCAAGGGGTGGTTTCTTTCCTTTTTGGGACTAAAGTGCCACCCTGAGGATGCGGAGGCAGCTCACCACTAACCCAAGTGTAAAAGAAACAGACCCCACGGGGCCAGGTGAGATGTCAGGTGATCCACACGTTAAGGATTGGCTGCATGTTGATGATCTGGAGTAATCAGGATGGGTGTTGTGCTCCTTGTAGGAGATGAGTCCATTCTCCTAAGAAACCTGAATTCCTTAGCTCTTACGTCAGATTTGGCTTCCTAATTTTTAGCAGAGGGAAACAGAAAGCAAACGGAGTTTTTCAGCCCCAGATGGTAGTCTCTGCTTCCAAAGAACATTTATTCATTATCTGAGTGAATTTTCTTAGTGCTGGCTATGGCAAGTTCTGAAGGGCTACAAAGACCTAGAAGAGGTTGGGTGAGTAGAGTAACAGCCTTCACCGACTTTCTTCATACTCCTCTGCTCATCTCCTCACCCTCAGGCCTCCACTGGTCATTTCAGTTTTGAAGCTCATCACAGCTCCACTTTTGGCCTCCTTACATTCTGTTTCCCCTTAGTAATCTCATCCATCTCATCCATTCTTTTTTTTTTTTTTTTATTAGTTGGAGACTAATTACTCCACAACATTTCCAGTGGGTTTTGTCATACATTGATATGAATCAGCCATAGATTTACACGTATTCCCCATCCCGATCCCCTCTCCCACCTCCCTCTCCACCCGATTTCTCTGGGCCTTCCCAGTGCACCAGGCCCGAGCACTTGTCTCATGCATCCCACCTGGGCTGGTGATCTGTTTCACCATAGATAATATACATGCTGTTCTTTAGAAACATCCCACCCTCACCTTCTCCCACAGAGTTCAAAAGTCTGTTCTGTACTTCTGTGTCTCTTTTTCTGTTTTGCATATAGGCTTATCATTACCATCTTTCTAAATCCCATATATATGTGTTAGTATGCTGTAATGTTCTTTATCTTTCTGGCTTGCTTCACTCTGTATAATGGGCTCCAGTTTCATCCATCTCATTAGAACTGATTCAAATGAATTCTTTTTAACGGCTGAGTAATATTCCATGGTGTATATGTACCACAACTTCCTTATCCATTCATCTGCTGATGGGCATCTAGGTTGCTTCCATGTCCTGGCTATTACAAACAGTGCTGCGATGAACATTGGGGTAATCTCACCCATTCTTAAGGCTTCAGATACTGTTCATGTCCCAGTGATTTCCAAACATGAAGCTCTACCTCAAGTGAAAGTAAAGTCACTCAGTCGTATCCGACTCTTTGCGACCCCATGGACTGTAGTCTACCAGGCTCCTCATCCATGGGATTTTCCAGGCAAGAATACTGGAGTGGGTTGCCATTTCCTTCTCCAGGAGACTTTCCCAACCCAGGGATTTAACCCGGGTCTTCCGCATTGTAGGCAGACGCTTTACTGTCTGAGCCACCAGGAAAGTATCGTCTGAGCTCTACCTCAGTGGTTCTCAAAATGGCATCCCTGAACGAGTATCAACAGCATCCACGGCATCAGCTACATACTCATTAGAAATTCAAATTCCCGCCCCTTCTCTTCCCAAACTTGTGAGATGAGAAACCCCGACAGTGAAAACCTATGGCTTAATCAGCTCCATAGGCGTCTCTGATGCCACCTAAAGTTTGAGAACTACTGCTTTAGTTTGTCCTATTTTTGTGACCTCCATGCTGGTGTTGCTGACCAACTACAATTTCGTAGATGTCTAACAGACACGTACAAGATGGAAACCATGATCTTCCTCCACCTCCCAAACTGTTCCATGTTTGGCATTTCAGATTTCAGTAAGTGATATCATTGTTCAGTTTGTTAAGTCAAAAACCTGAGGGTCACCCCTGACGCTCACTTGTTTCCTCCTCATCTTCCATATTCTATTAATCACCACACTGTGTTCACTTTTATCTCTAGAATGTCTTTTGCATATACCTATTTATTTCCATCATGATTATTTCCAACCCGTCCTAAGTTACCATCATCTCCTGCCTGAACTACTGAAATAATTTCTGTTTGGGATCTCTGTAGCCTTTTGGGCCTCAGTAATCTACTCTCTATAAGCTCTTGCCACAGTTCTGATCATGTCACCCCTTAACTTAGACTCTTTCAGGGACTATCATTTGTACTTAGAATTAGGGCCCAAATCTTTAGTAGGATTTATAAAATCAGTGCTTCTCAAAGGGTAAGGGGGTAAACTACTGAATTAGGATCTTTTGAAGGTAGGACTTGGACATTTGTATATATAATACTGTATAATGTATTCTAATTATAGCCAATTCTCAAAATTTCATATTATAAAATGTTTCATATAATAATGTACAATTGGTTTTTTATCTGTAAATTCAGTTCCCTTTCACTAAAAGCCTGAGAAAAGTTTGATTCATCTCATTTAAAGAATGATAAATTCATTATTTTCAATTAAAAGTTTAATTTTTATGTTTAATTCACTAACATTTTTAATATAATTGTGTAGGTTTGATCAAGACCATGTTACTAAAAATTTTAATAACTAAATCCAGAAAAAACTTCTTAACATTTAAAGTCTCATGGTTAGAGAACATTAATGATTAAAATTAAATCTATATACATATTTTGTTACAGGTAAGCATGATATGATCAATAAAATATTTTTCAAGTGCAAAAATGTGTTATTCAAGGATAAATATCTTTGGGAATGTAGTAGAATAGAAATATGAGTTAAGGAAAAAGGAACAATGGAAAATTTCTAAATGTTAAGGGAGAGTATATTAATATATTTTAAATGGATTATGATAGTTATGAAAATATAGCATTTGATTTCTCATGAGTCATTCAGAAGAATGTTGTAATAATTTCATTTTAATATGTCAATCCTTGCAAGGCACCAGAAATTAAATAGTTTACAACTATTTAATATTGTGATGATTTCTTTTCCTGAAAACAAAAATCTTTGAGGCAGTGACTTTTCAAAATTATTTGAAAGGGTACATGAGCAAAAATAAAGACCATTGTTAGCAGTGTTTGGGGCAGACTTCTCTATTCCAGCTAGTTTGATCTCTTAACTAAAATAAAAGTATTTGACAAGTTAATCTAATTTGTAAGTAAGAGTTGAGATGGCATACGCCTGTGTATTATTGGCCAAAAGGTTACTCTCCAAATCCTAAAAAGTCAAAAATGGAAAAATAATGACAAAATCTAATAATGACAAAGTCTAATGTTCACCCATTCCCACAGAAAAAGCCTCAGAAAAGACTATGACTCCCAAAGGCACAGGGAAAAAGATGGTTAGTTATGTAACTTGGTCCAGTAGAGTCCATTTAATCTCTGAGGGTCTGGAGACAGCACTAGAAGCCATACTTCTCATGTTGACTTTGACACTCTTACAGACATGTGTCTGGATGGTTAAGAATGTAGGAGTCCACAGAAAAGTGGGTCCAGTCAAAGAGGAAGTATCTAAGACCAAGAAGTCTGAGATTTTCCAACAGTTATGCCACTATTGAGGATTTGTTCATAATTGAGAGGAGCTGGTCTGTGTCCTTCAGTTTCCAGGGAACCAGAGTTAATTTGTTCTGGATTGAATGTCTTTCCCATGCTTTTTCTATGCTAAGTATTTCTACTTTCTGTTATCCTTCATTTCTTTACCTGTTAAACAGACCTGTCTGGTGAAAATCTGCTTTCTTTTTATCTTAGAATGTTTCACACCCCTCAATATTATAAAGGATTGCTGTGGCTTCGATGTTGGTCTGTTGAAGTTGGACCCAGGGGAGAGGAAATGGGGAAAGTGAAAGGAAAGTGAAGTTACTCAGTCATATCCAACTCTTTGCAACCCCATGGACTGTAGCCTACCAGGCTCCTCCGTCCATGGGATTTTCCAGGTGAGAGTACTGGAGTGGGGTGCCATTTCCTTCTCCAGGGGATCTTCCCGGCTCAGGGATTGAACCTGGTTCTCCCGCATTGCAGGCAGACGCTTTAACCTCTAAGCCATCAGGGAAGCCCTTAAATGGGGAGATGCTGGTCAAAGACTATAAACTTCTGGTTATAAGATGAATAATTTCTGGAGATCCCCTGTACAGAATGGTGACTATAGCTAATAACACTATATTATACAACTGAATGTTGCTGAGAGAATAGATCTTTTTTTTTTTTTTTTTTTTTAAATGTTCATCTTTCCTTTTATTTTTTTTTTATTTTTTTATTTTTTTTTTTATTTTTTTAAATTTTTTTATTAGTTGGAGGCTAATTACTTCACAACATTTCAGTGGGTTTTGTCATACATTGATATGAATCAGCCATAGATTTACACTTATTCCCCATCCCGATCCCCCCTCCCATCTCCCTCTCCACCCGATTCCTCTGTGTCTTCCCAGTGCACCAGGCCGGAGCACTTGTCTCATGCATCCCACCTGGGCTGGTGATCTGTTTCACCATAGATAGTATACATGCTGTTCTTTTGAAACATCCCACCCTCACCTTCTCCCACAGAGTTCAAAAGTCTGTTCTGTATTTCTGTGTCTCTTTTTCTGTTTTGCATATAGGGTTATCGTTACCATCTTTCTAAATTCCATATATATGTGTTAGTATGCTGTAATGTTCTTTATCTTTCTGGCTTACTTCACTCTGTATAATGGGCTCCAGTTTCATCCATCTCATTAGGACTGGTTCAAATGAATTCTTTTTGACGGCTGAGTAAAATTCCATGGTGTATATGTACCACAGCTTCCTTATCCATTCATCTGCTGATGGGCATCTAGGTTGCTTCCATGTCCTGGCTATTATAAACAGTGCTGCGATGAACATTGGGGTGCATGTGTCTCTTTCAGATCTGGTTTCCTCAGTGTGTATGCCCAGAAGTGGTATTGCTGGGTCATATGGCAGTTCTATTTCCAGTTTTTTAAGAAATCTCCACACTGTTTTCCATAGTGGCTGTACTAGTTTGCATTCCCACCAACAGTGTAAGAGGGTTCCCTTTTCTCCACACCCTCTCCAGCATTTATTGCTTGTAGACTTTTGGATAGCAGCCATCCTGACTGGCGTGTAATGGTACCTCATTGTGGTTTTGATTTGCATTTCTCTGATAATGAGTGATGTTGAGCATCTTTTCATGTGTTTGTTAGCCATCTGTATGTCTTCTTTGGAGAAATGTCTGTTTAGTTCTTTGGCCCACTTTTTGATTGGGTCATTTATTTTTCTGGAATTGAGCTGCAGGAGTTGCTTGTATATTTTTGAGATTAATCCTTTGTCTGTTTCTTCATTTGCTATTATTTTCTCCCAATCTGAGGGCTGTCTTTTCACCTTACTTATAGTTTCTTTTGTAGTGCAAAAGCTTTTAAGTTTCATTAGATCCCATTTGTTTAGTTTTGCTTTTATTTCCAATATTCTGGGAGGTGGGTCATAGAGGATCTTGCTGTGATTTATGTCGGAGAGTGTTTTGCCTATGTTCTCCTCTAGGAGTTTTATAGTTTCTGGTCTTACATTTAGATCTTTAATCCATTTTGAGTTTATTTTTGTGTATGGTGTTAGAATGTGTTCAAAAAAGGAATCCAGATAGGAAAAGAAGAAGTGAAACTCTCACTGTTTGCAGATGACATGATCCTCTATATAGAAAACCCTAAAGACTCTACCAGAAAATTACTAGAACTAATCAATGAATATAGTAAAGTTGCAGGATATAAAATTAACACACAGAAATCCCTTGCATTCCTATATACTAACAATGAAAAAACAGAAAGAGAAATTAAGGAAACAATACCATTCACCATTGCAACAGAAAGAATAAAATACTTAGGAGTATATCTACCTAAAGAAACAAAAGACCTATACATAGAAAACTATAAAACACTGATGAAAGAAATCAAAGAGGACACAAACAGATGGAGAAACATACCGTGTTCATGGATTGGAAGAATCAATATTGTCAAAATGGCTATTCTACCCAAAGCAATCTATAGATTCAATGCAATCCCTATCAAGCTACCAACGGTATTTTTCACAGAACTAGAACAAATAATTTCACAATTTGTATGGAAATACAAAAAACCTCGAATAGCCAAAGTAATCTTGAAAAAGAAGAATGGAACTGGAGGAATCAACCTGCCTGACTTCAGACTCTACTACAAAGTCACAGTCATCAAGACAGTGTGGTACTGGCACAAAGACAGAAATATAGACCAATGGAACAGAATAGAAAGCCCAGAGATAAATCCACGAACCTATGGACACCTTATCTTTGACAAAGGAGGCAAGGATATACAATGGAAAAAAGACAACCTCTTTAACAAGTGGTGCTGGGAAAACTGGTCAACCACTTGCAAAAGAATGAAACTAGGTTTTTCATTTTATACTCTCAATTTTGGAGATCAGGTCAAGAGGGTCCATGTAACTGTCCTTGGTTCTGAAAGGGTGTTGACATGGAGGTAATTCATTTATTTTAAAATGTCTACTAATGTCTACCGGATTCCCAATACCCACTTGTGTAACTTGAATCAGTGATGGTCCACAGTTCTTTGGTTTATGACTGTACTGTGAATGACTAAAATGTAGATTGGGCTGAATAGTTTCTTGGACATTAAACTTGTTAGAAAAGTTACAATGATCTTATTTTTTTTAATTTTATTGTTGTACAGTTGATTTAAAATTTTGGTTAGTTTCAGGTATACAGCAAAGTGATTCAGTTACACGTGTACATGTGTGTGTGTGTGAGTGTGTTAGGTCACTTCAGTCATATCTGACTTTTTGTGGTCCCAATGACTGTAGCCTGCCTACAGGCCCCTCTGTCCATGGGATTCTCCAGGCAAGAATACTGGAGTGGAGGTGTTCTGCCCTCCTCCAGGGGATCTTCCCAACCCAGGAATCGAACCTGAGTCTCTTAAGTCTCCTGCATTGTCAGGTGGGTTCTTTACCACTAGTGCCACCTGGGAAGCTCATATACACATATATTCTTCCTTTTTCAGATTATTTTCTGATATAGGTTATTACAGAAAATCAAGTAGAGTTCCCTGTGCTACCTGTTGGTTATCTATTTTATATATCATAGTGCATATATGTTAATCCCAAACTGCTAATTTATCCCTCCCCCTCACATTTCCCCTTTGGCAACCATAAGTTTGGTTTTGAAATTTGTGAGTCTGTTTTGTAAATAAGTTCATTTGTATCATTTTAAAATTAGATTTCACATATGAGTGATATCATCTGGTATTTGTCCTTTCCTGTCTGACTTACTTCACTTAGTATGATAATCTTTAGGTCTGTTCATGTTGCTACAAATAGTATTACTTTGTTCTTTTTATACCTGACTTGTATTCCATTGTATGTAGGTAGCACATCTTCTCTACGGATTCTTCTGTCAGTGGACACTTTTAGGTGGCTTCCATGTCTTGACTATTGTAAATAATGCTTCAGTGAACATTGGGATGTGTGTTTCTTTTCTAATTATGGTTTTCTGTGAATACATGCCCAGGAGTAGGATTACTGGATCACATGGTAGCTCTATTTTTCGTTTTTTAAGGAACTCCCATACTGTTCTCCATAGTGGTTATATCCATTTACATTCCCATCAACAGTGTAGGAGGATCCCATTTTCTCCACACTCTCTCCAGAATTTATTGTTTGTGAACTTGTTGATGATGACCTTTCTCATTGGTATGAGGTATACCTCACTGTAGTTTGGATTTGTATTTCTCTGATAAGTAGTGACATTGAGCATCTTTTCATGTGCTTTTTGACCATTTGTATATCTTCTTTGGAGAAATGTCTAGATCTTCTGCCCATTTTTTGTCTGGGTTGTCTACTTTTTTGACATAGAGCTGCAATCCCTTGTCGGTCACTCCATCTGCAACTATTTTTCTCCCATTCTGTGGGTTGTCTTTTCCTTTTATTTCTGGTTCCCTCTGCAGATACAGGGATTTTCAAACTTCCCAGTCCTTGATATGTTACTCCATGTCTGAACCCCCTGAACTACAGTGAGAATCAAGTTAATAAAATAAAGAGTAACAATGATGAGAGAATGTTGGAAAATGAAGAATAAAATAATGTGCAGCAAAATTAGCCATAAAAGAAAGAAAGAAAATAAAGTCACTCAGTCATGTCTGACTCTTTGCGACCCTGTGGACTGTAGCCTACCAGGCTCCTCTGTCCATGGGATTTTCCAGGCAAGAATACTGGAGTGGGTTGCCATTTCCTTCTCCAAAATTAGCCATATAATGTGTTAATATGATCTAGTTCAAATAATGTTTTAGGAAGAAGTAGACTTTAAAAGCTGAGGGAAAAATTTTAAGCTGAAAAGAGAATCAAAACTTCAAAGATGATGAAATGTTGATGTCAATTTAGTGAAAATAAGAATCTACACAATATGGTGGAAAGTAAGGGTCTGGTTCTTTGCATAATTTAGATTAGGGAGACATAATATGGTCTATACACACTTGGAATACAACCAGCTAGCAAAGGTATTGTCTCAAAGAATTATGCTGGAGCCAAATGAGATTACTGAGGACAACAAACCACTCCTTTTAATATATTTTCACATTTATAGCAAGAAGTGCATATAAAAGCCTAATTTCCATACTTTATTAGCAACTATCTCACTGGAAACCTGGATGGAGTCAAAAGAGAGAGCAAAGATAAAAATGTCTGCAGATCTTGTATAAATATGTAAATTTCTAGATGAAAAGGAGACTATCCTTGGTGGAAAGCTGATTATATTTCTTTACGGAGAAACTTCTGAATACTTTCACCCCTCAGTGGAGCTTGCCGGTTTCTATTGTTTGTGACAGAAGGACGCATATCATAGATCTTGTAGTAAAACAAATCAGTAAATTCTTTAACACACAGCAAAAAGTCTGGCACTGTCCTTGTTACCCCCTAAGTGCAGGGACAGGTGAGAGATAAGAGGGAGTTAACTCAAATCAATTGACAAAAATTGAACAACTTAAAATATAAACCTGACTTTAGACTTCATGAAAATGAGCATCACAACAAACAGGAGAACCAATGAAAAAAATCTATTGGATATTTGCTAGGTTGAACTATATGAGATATTCCTGGCAATTCCCACAACATATAATGTTGGTGTTCCCACACCCTAAACACACACACAACCCCATGCAAGAAAGTTCTTGTACTAGGGTACAACCCTTCAGATCTTCAGTGGACTTAATAACCCTTCCAGTGAAACACAGTGTCCTCTACCCATTATTGGTATTGGGTGAACCTTGGCAAAGAAAACCAACTTGTCAAGATAAAGACCCCTGTCTCTTCTTAGAAGCCAGGATTTGAAGGAGATAACTGTGTGCCCGTGAGACGGTGATAAAGGACTGACATATTTTCAGACTAACCTAATCATTTAAAGCTCTGGCTTTGTTTAAAACAAATGATCAGTAGAAAATGCATTCTTGCAGAACTATGCAGAGCTGCAGGTCAAATAATTGCTGTATGTGGAACGGACTGGGAGAAGGCCATGTTCATCTTGATGTTAATGGTTTATTGCTTTGATGATACTTACACTGTCCTATCCTGTGTTGTCAGTATGTTCTCCAATACCAGGTCCTCCATGATAAGTATTCATCAAGGAATATTGCTTCAACTTCAAACAATCCTGGTTAACAAATATGGTCACAATCATGGTCACTATTTGGCCCATAATTAATTTTTCCAAAGCAAGTGTTGCTCTGAGCTTTGTATTTTCAAACATATCACTGTCTAATGTGTTATCCCGCTCATACTGCAGATGTAAAAAAGCCCCCCTTCTGCTTTCCACTTAAATGAGGTCCAAAAACCTTACAAGATGGGTCATCAGGAAGTCAAACCACTGAGTTCTGGGGAAATCTCATTTTGAGAAAGGAACCACTGTGAAATAATTGGCTTTAATCCAGTGTGAAAATCATCTCAATCAGAATAGACCCATGAAGAAACAACCAAGACACAGTTGCAATCCTCCCAGAGTTATCTTGTTCTTCCTAATCTTCTTACATTTCAAGAGGGGATAGAAAAATAGTCTGGCTTTCTGTCTGACTCAGATGAATGCTTCCTTAGGTAAATAATTTAGTGGCTGGATCCACATCAGTGGCTTAGTCCAAATTCATCGAGGAGTGCCTCTCATCAGTGTTCCACCCAGACGGGTCACCTGGGACTGAACTCATTCGTCTCAAACAAGGATGCTGTTGTGGAATGAGCAAGACCCTTCTCAACAATACAGTATCATCACCAACAGGGAAAAAGTCCTGGAGTTGAAGCCCATGTGGGCCCCTCGGTGGGAGGTTTGCATTAAAAACAAATCCACTCTTGTTTTTCAGTATATGTAGCCAAAGTAGTTTCTGAGTGAGAAAAAATAATTCTTCTAAATTTTGCTCTTGCAGATTGGCTTGTAGAAAGGAGATTTACCACCTATCTGAAAATAGCACCCTCACTGCAGCTGTTACACCATCACTACACTAGTGGTTTGGTATCAGTAAAACTCTGCACGTTCAGAAAACCTGTGTCCAAAGTGTCCTTTGTATAATCTGTGTCTGTTCCTTGGCTTATGCATGTCAAAGAGATTTTCTATATGTTTATTTTGCAATATATTCCACAAGTGTGAACCTTTCAGCCGAGGAGCTGATAATGTCAGAACACTAAAACTATCTCTAAAATAATCATTCCTAGGTACGTGAGATCAAAGGAGGAAATTCCCAGTTGCTTTGTATTTTGTCACACACGTACTCAAAAGTGGGTATTAAATGTATCTACTGTCAGAATCTAGAACGAATTTTAGCCTTAGTCGTTTGCCTGTTTGCTTGTAGATCCATCCATAACCTCCAGCTCCTCAAGGTATTGCAGGTTATGAAGTCCTCCAGACTATGCATCCAAGGATCTCTTGCCAACTAGCTCCCTATCAGTTTAGCTAATGGGAGGCCCAGGTGGGAGACTGAGAGTGAGTGAAAAGGAGAAGCCAAGGTGTCTTTCCCTCCCTCTCAGCTTTAGGAAGCATCTTCGGCTGGGGCTACACCTTGGTAGTCCCAGCTACTATAATGCAGCTGCTCCCAAGGCTCTACCCCTAAAGGCAGTGAGGAGTAAAAATCTTTCCTACCTTGGTCCCTGCAGCTCTGTAAGTGGTATATAGCATCTTTTTGTCCCACCGCTGGGTTGCTTGCCCAGCCTATTTTCCCTTGTAGCTCTTCCAACACTTCTAAACTAATGTCCACACTAAATTCCTTTTGCTGTATTACCAGGCATAGGTCTGTTTCCCTGAGTAGACTCTGGCTGTACCATGAACCTAACTGTAGCCAGTTCATTTGTCTGAGAAATAAAACCCATAGCATCTGGCATTGATATCTAGGAGTTTATATGTGAACTTTTTACCACTGAAAGAACATTGCTTCCAAAATTACTAACATGTGCAGTAGTTTTTGCTTATCCTCTGATGAGAGGAAGATATTCTGTGGTTATTCTAAATAACCCAGAGAAACCTACTTGCTAACTTGAGTGCAATCTATTTGATAAGAGGTACATAAATGTACTAAAGCAATGGTTCTTAATCTAGGCTTCCAGTGGTGTAACTCAAGAGAAGTAAGCAAATCCTGATGTGCAGGTTGTATCTCAAAACAATGAAAATGAGTCTCTGGGAGGAGAACCCAGACATTAGTACTGTATAAAACTTTCTGGATGATTCCAATATATAACCAGAATAAGAACCACCTGTTTTTTCTCCCTCTGACCCAATTGCTGGTGAATATAAATGAGTGAGTCATTCCCAGATTCTGCTAATTGCTATTGTTTCTCATCTGCCTGTTGGTGCTACTCCTAAGACTGGTTCTGAGCTTAGGAAACCAGCGGAGCCCATCCCTTGACAGTGCTTGTGAGTAGTATTAAAGTTGTTGGGGTTTAGCATTTGTGATGGCCCACTGCCATCATCATCCCCTCCCCCTTTGAACTTCTAGTTCAAAGCATTGCTTTTATGAAGGCTTCCTTGTCCATCTCCACCTTTGCAAGCTTCCAGGAATGGTGAAACTACATGGAGAGAAGCTAAAGTGGGGTTGTCAACCCCAGGTACAAGAGATAGCAGAGTAGGATTTTATTTCAAAAGTCTTAAAAGTTATTTCCTCACTTTGACCAAAAGTGGTTACTTAGGTTTATTTTCTGCTAGAATATTCACATTTTAAAAATTCATTATTTTATGTAACTATTCTAGTCTGTATTCTATTACTTCAAGAGATTATAAACCTTCTCTGACCACTGTTTCTTATCTTGGTTAGTGGAGCCACTGTCTCCCAATGCCCTAAATCAGAAATCTAGGAGTTATCCTGGAGTCCTACTTCATTCTTACACTCACCTCATCACCACCACATACATATCCATCCAACCAATCACCAAGTCCTGTTGATTTATTTATTTATAGTCTTTATTTATTTATTCCTAAATAGAACTCAGGTTTATCTCCTTATTTCCGTCCCTACTGCCATTAACTTGGCCAAGGCCAATGGTTCTCAACTCCGACTGCAAATAGAATCATCTTGTGTTGTGTGTGCTAAGTCACTTCAGTCCTGTCATAGTCTTTGTGACCGTCTGGACTGTAGCCCTCCAGGCTCCTCTGTCCATGGGATTTTCCAGCCAAGAATACTAGAGTAGATTGCTATTTCCTCCTCCAGGGGATTTTCCTGACCCAAGGATTGAACCTGTGTCTCTTACATCTCCTGCGTTGTCAGGCAATTCTTTACCACTAGTGCCACCTGAGAAGAATCATCTTGGCTAGTCTTAAAAATGTTTGTGCTCAGGCCACATCCCAAACCAATTAAAACAGAGTTTCTGAGAATTATATATTTTTTAAAGCTTCCCATGTGATTCCAGTGAGCAGTGAACTATGAGAACCACTAGCTATGGCTCTCGGTTGTTGTTTTTTTTTTTTTTTTACTTGGATTCTGGTAGCAAATTCCTAATTGGTCTCTTAGTATGGCATCACTCTAAGTTCATTGTTTACATTGCTGCCAGAGAGATCCTTCCAAAATGCTAATCTGGTTACATTACATGGTAGCTTGAAATCTTTAAGCAGCTTCTCATTGCCTACAGGAAAATAATCTCCAGAAAACTATGTGTAGCATGTAGAAAAAAATGCATTCGTGGAGACAAATCAAATCTGGAGCTCAAATTTTACCTCTACCTAAGCTGCATGATCTAGGCAAATCAGTTCATCTATTTGAGCTGTAATTTCTTTAGCTATAAACTTTCTTATGGAATAATGTATAAAATACTTAGAACAGTGCCAGGCACAAAGTGTTGATTAGATAAAAAATAGTTATTGTATTGGTAGTGTGTAAGTCTTCCCCATGCCCTACCCCTGGCTGCTGCCTAGTTCCCCAGTCTCATTTTCCCTCTCCTTCAATTGCCCACTAAACTCCTACTCAACAGACTTACTGTAGACTTTCAACATTAGGCCATTTCGTGACTGCATTCCTGTGCAAGCATAGTTCTGTCAGCTTAACATGCCATTCTCCCATCTCCCTAGCCAATCCTACTCACTACTTGAACTTCCATTTCAAAGCCTTGCTTTTATGAAGGCTTCCTTGACCATCTGCACTTTTGCAAACACCGTTTTCTTTTGTATAGCTCCTATTTATTACATTGATACTATCTATTTACTTCTCTATCACTAGATATGAGCTTCTTTAGCACAGAGGCTGCCTTATGCATTCATATCTCCAGTAACAAGTATAGGGCTTGGTACATCATAATGTTTGCTACATGACTGCATAACTGAAAAACAGCAATAAATCAAAGACCCCAAGTATCCAAGACAATTTTGAGGAAGAAGAACAAAGCTCGAGATATCACATTCCCTGATTTCAGAGTATACCACAAAGCTACACAAGGAGAGACGAATAGATCTTTAGAACAGAACAGAGGTCCCAGAAATGAACTCACACTTATATGGGCAACTGATCTCTGATAAAGGAGTCAAGAATATACAGGTTAAAGATAGCCTCATCAATGCATTGTTGGAAAACTGGACAGCTATGTCAAAATAATCACACTGTACTACTTTCTCATAGTATATACAAAAAATAAATTAAAAATGGATCAAGACTTGAAACCATAAAACTTCCAGGAGAAAACATAAAGCAACACACTCTTCCACATTAGTCTTGGTAAATTTTTTTTGGATCTGTCTCCTCAGGCAAGGGAAATAAAAACAAAGCTAAATAAACTGGATTACATCAAACTGGGCTTCCCAGGTGGCGCTAGTGGTACAGAACTCACCTGCCAATGCAGAGACTAAAGAGGCGCATGTTTGATCCCTGGATCAGGAAGATCCCTGGAGGAGGGCATGGCAACCCACTCCACTATTTTTGACTGGAGAATCCCATGGACAGAGGAAGCTGGTAGGCTACAGTCCATAGGGTTGAAGAGTTGGACAAGACTGAAATGACTTAGCACAGATGCACATCAAACTAAACTTTTGCAGAGTGAAGGAAACTATTAATATCAACAAAATGAAAAGGCCACATACTGAATGGGAGAAGATATTTGCAAATGATTTATCTGATAAAGGGTTAATATCCCAAGTATACAAATAACTCATGCAATTCAACATCAAAAAAAATTTTTTTTAACGGGCAGAGAATCTGAATAGATTTTTCTCAAAGAACACATACAGTTGGCCAAGAGGCACATTAAAAGATGCTTAATATCACTAATCATCACGGAAAGGCAAATTAAACCCACAGAGAGGTATCACCTCACACCTGTGAGAATGGCTATCATCCAAAAGACAATAAATAGCAAGTGTTGGTGAGGATGTGGGGAAAAAAGGAACCTCCATGCCTTGATGGTATGAATGTAAAGTGGTGCAGCCACTGTTGAAAACAGGAAGGATATTTCTTTAAAAATTGAAAATAAGCCTACCACAAATCCAGCAAGTCCACTCCTGAATGTTTATCTGAAGAAAATGAAAATACTAATTAGGAAAGATACATGTACCCCTGTGTTCATTGCAGCATTATTTACAGTTGCCAAGATATGGAAGTAACCAAAGTGCCCGTAAATACATGAGTGGATAAAGAAGTTGTGGTACATATATACAATGGAATATTATTCAAGTATAAAAAGAATAAAAATCTTGTCATATGCAATAACATGGGTGGACCTGGGGGTATTATGCTAAGTGAAGTAAGTCAGACAGAAAAAGACAGACTGTGCGATTTCAGTTATATATGGAATCTAAAACCTGAAACAAAACAAATGAACAAACTTAAGAAAACAGAAACAAATTCATAGATATAGAGAACAAACAAGTAACAGTCAAGAGGTAGGGAGGAGGGGGCACAAGAAAATTAGGTGAGGGAAATTGAGATGTACAAACTTTCAGTTGCAAAGTGAAGGAGTCACAGGTATGAAATGTACAGTGTGAAAAAAAAAAAAAAAGAAATGTACAGTGTGGGGAATATAGTCAATAATTACATAGTATCTTTGTATGACAACAGTTCATTAACTTATTGTGGTGATCATTTTGTAATGTATAGAAATATCTAATCATCTCATTGTGTAACAGGAACTGACAGTGTTGTAGATAAATGATACTTCAAAACAAACCAACTAACAAACTCAGAAAAAGATCAGATTTAAGTTTATTGGAGGTGGAGTGGGAAGATAGGGGGAGGAACTAGGTGAAGATAATCAGAAATGACAAACTTCCAGTCATAAGACACATAAGTACTAGGGCTGGGATGTCCACATGATAAATGTAATTAGCATTGTTGTCTGTCATACATGAAAGTTTTTAGAGTAAATCCTGAGCTCTCATCACAAGGAAAAATATTTTTCTATTTCTTTAATTTGAGCTGACGAATGTTTCCTAAATTTACTATGATAGTCATTCATAATGTATGTAAGTCAAATCATTATGCTGTATACCTTAAACATATACAGGGCTGTATGTCAATTATATCTCAATAAAACAGAGGCAGAGGAGAGATTAGAGAATAAGTTCAAGGACTGACAAGGACTGACATTGCTAACTTTTGAAAACAACGCCATACTGTGCAGAACACAACCATCTTTTTCCACAGAGAAATTCTGGTGTCCTTTGAGAGACACTACTGGGGTGAAAAAGACCATAGTTCACATTTATTGTGGTACAAATTGTGGTTTTTGTTGGAGGACAAGATTCTTGAACCAGAATAATTTCATCTTAACTCCACTACTTGCTAGTTATATATGGTAGACGAAAGATTTCTAAAGCAGAACTTCCTCTTCTATAAGATGGGACAATAATACCTATTGCGGTGCTGATATAAGGAATGAATAACATGACATGATATATGTATATAATTTATTTATATAAATAAGTTATTTATATATATAAATTATTTGATGTAGTAAGTTACCATTAAATGGAAGGTATCATCATCATTATTATTACTATGAAGAAAGAGTGTTTTATCAGATTTCATTCCTATTTTTTGTTTGTTTTACATAGCAAAATTGGTTTGATTTTCTTGATTTGGTGATTTAATAAAAATATTCAAATCAGTTCATATGAATACACAAAACCCACATATGGGCAGCTACTGTGCCAAATATTTGAAATTACTTAACTGACCTGAGTTTATACAAATATAGCAAAAAGTATCACTTGTGAGTAGTTAGGACTGTTCTCCCTGACCTGGTGCTTGGTTCTATTCTCTGCCTCTAAGGAGACATCTTGGCCCATCTCAGTGGTTACCATGGCAGTAGTGTGTTTTTGTCAAGAGATTAGAAAGTGGTCCTCTACTGCTATTACTAATATTCCTGAATTATTTTGATTATAAAAAAAGTAGTTTATCATTTCCTACAGAAATAGACAATATTTAACATTCCATGTAATTTAATATTCTTATATTTTTTTACTTTCTCATTCTAAACTTCAAAGATACTAATACATTTCTCACTGGTTTTAGGACATTAGCAGCTACTGCTTATTCCCTTCTGAAAGAAACTAAGGTCCTGAAATTTAGATTGTATAACTCAAAATGAGATGTGTAATTTGCAGTTGTATTTTTCATCTAAGTAATATTTCCCAAACCTGAGTAAAGATCAGAAAATTTTGGAGTACTAAAAACATATGCAGAGACTCCTTATATTAGAATCTCTGTATATCTATATCTTCAGGATATATAATTTTCAAACCTCTTCAAGTATTTACCAATCATCTGGGTTTAGGATATTTTGCCTTATAGATTTAGTATATATTTTGCACATAGTAGATATATAGTAAAGATTTACTGAGCTCAATTGCTATGTATTAGAATAAGATGTATTACTCAAGACATAGCTGTTCTACTGTTCTTGGTTCTCAATTTACGTCTTTGGTCAGTTTATGATATCATATTATTATTTGGGTCAATAAAAAACTCTGTGGTTTCTAGATTTGGAAATTCCTCTTTGAATTTAGTGATGGTTTACTAAATATTTTGTGCCAAACACCATGCTCAGAATGTGGAATAAAGATGGGAAATGAAAAGATGAGTGGTACTTACCCTTAAAGATTTACTACTGCCTAGTTTGGAAGAACAACATAGAACCAAATAATACAAGCATTAGTACACTGAAAGTTGGAAATGTAGCAATTTTAAATCTAGCCACTCTTAAGATTCCAAATAGGACCATGGGATCAATGGTCTTGGGTGGGGTCACTTTTAAATCTCATCCCAGTCATAAGGCTCTCAGAATATCTTCCTGGGGTAAAATAGCAAGCAGACTAAAATGAGATGCTTTAACAAAATGCATAAAGTCTGCTTCCTTCTTTGTGTTGACATAGCATTTTGAACACCTGTTTGTGCTTACCATCTCTTTTGTTTATTTATTTCTATGATCTTTCCAAGCGTTAGTTTTTCCTATCTACTACATGAAACTGCTGGACCCTAATTTTTATTTTAGTTTAGTTCTATGATCCCATGAATTTTAACAGTGAAGGGAAATCAAACTGGATCACTGAAGTCCCCAAATAAAATTTCCTTTTAATAAGAAAAAAATACTAGATTCGGAGACAAGCTAGGGAACTGTCTACACTCGTTTTACCGAGAAGTGTCTTGGGCCTAGAAAGAATACAGAAAAAATACCCAAATCATGTAATTGATTAATTGACAGAGCCAGGACTAGAAGAAAAATATACCTTTTAATTCTCATTTCAATGCACTTTTAACTATGGGGTGTGTGTGTGTGTATGTATACAACTGCACTCATACTTCATGTGGCTGTTAAACCAAGATAAGAAATGCGGAACGTAATTTACACTATCTTAATACCTTTACTGAGAAGTTAATTTTTAGTCTATTTATGAAGCATCTGCATTAAATGGCTGTAAATTCAAATGCTTCTGTGGGCCTGTAAATAACATCAATGTGTGCTTTGGGCTAGATGTAATAGAAGCAATAGAATAGGAAATGGTGGGGGCGTGGCATACCAAGAGCATATTCTTAAGTTTAGTGCTGATTTTTCCACGTGGAACTGTAGCCCCAGGATTGATAGATCACCCAGGTTTTCAGGAAAATCCAGAAATATGGATTTTTGTGTGAAATCTCCACATTTTTAAATGCTTTTCAAAAAGTGTTTAACAGTGTATGGGCTGAACAAAATACATTTGTACGTTGAATCCTGTCTCTTAACTGTCATCAAAAATGACAAAAATAAACTTGTCAAGACAGAATAAATACATTCACTGTAATTCCTAAGTTTTAAAATGAGCCATTAATCAAATATTCATGACTCTAACCAGGGAAGTGACTCCTGCCTTGATTACCAACTATTTTGACAACATAGTAGGAGCTTTACACATCAGACTTGCCAAGGCGAATGTGATCATTCTAGGAATAACTTTCCTTCAGTCTTTTGCTATGATTGAGCTAAAGCTAGTTGTCTTGTTTTTGTTTTATTTAATTCTGTAAATAGTCTAGGTATGTCTAAGTGCATACTGTTATTAAAGATTACTTAGAAATCCACCAAGTAACTGCATTTTCATATAAATGGGACAGTAACTACATAAAACACAACATATGTGAGCTGAACTGAAGACTTAAAAGACTCATCCTGAGGGCTTTATTTTGGTCTTCTCCCCACATATCCACACATTCTACTTGTAAATTGGCTCTATGGAGATTTTTTTATTAAAAGGAATAATCCAGATTAAAATTATACCCTGCAAGGAAGAGCTACATTTTAAAGAAGAAAAAAAAGCCAGATCATATACTTTTGCATCCAATATCTAAGATCAGGGCATTTAAAATTATATTTGAGCACTGGGTATTTGGTTGTCTCATTCCTGTTATATTTCCTGTTTCTATTTTATCTGTCTCCTTCTTTATTCAAATTTATCCTCTAGTTCATGCGAAATGCTGGACTGGGTGAAGCACAAACTGGAATCAAGATTGCTGGGAGAAATATCAATAACCTCGCAGATGACACCACCTTTATGGCAGAAAGCAAAGAACTAAAGAGATGAAAGTGAAAGAAGAGAGTGAAAAAGCTGGCTTAAAACTCAACATTCAGAAAACAAAGATCATGGCATCTGGTCCCATCACTTCATGGCAAATAGATGGGGAAACAATGGAAACAGTGACTAACTTTATTTTAGGGGGCTCCCAAATCACTGCAGCTGGTGACTGCAGCCATGAAATTAAAAGACACTTGCTCCTTGGAAGAAAATCTATGACCAACCTAGACAGCGTATTAAAAAGCAAAGACATTACTTTGCCAACAAAGGTCTGTCTAATCAAAGCTATGGTTTTTCCAGTAGTCATGTATGAATGTGAGAGTTGGACTATAAAGAAAGCTGAGTGCCAAAGAATTGATGCTTGTGAACTGTGTTGGAGGAGACTCTTGGGAGTCCTTGGACTGCAAGGAGATCCAACCAGTCCATTGGAAAGGAAATCATTCCTGAATATTCATTGGAAGGACTGACGCTGCAGCTGAAACTCCAATACTTAGGCCACCTGACTCCTTGGAAAAGACCCTGATTCTGGGAAAGATTGAAGGTGGGAGGAGAAGGGGATGACAGAGGATAAGATGGTTGGATGGCATCACCGACTCACTGGACATGAGTTTGAATAACCTCCGGGAGTTGGTGATGACAGGGAAGCCTGGTGTGCTGCGCTCCATGGGATCACAAAGAATTGGACACGACTGAGCAAATGAACTGAACTGAACTGAACTGAATCCTCTAATTCAAAGGAATCGTCTAAGGGATAAAATTCCCCAATGAAAGAAACTTTGTAATCCTAGACTTTACTTTGGAAAGCCCTAAACAAATGGTGGAAAAGAGGGAGCATATTTTCACAGCAGGAGGAAAGAGATTTCCCAAATAGAGCACTTGACAATTAAGTCCCAAAGATGATGGAGCCCTGGCTAAGAAATGATGACATTTCTGGCCTTTGGACTGTGACTCAATGAGGAACCAGAGTGTGACTAGGGTTGTGACCAAGGCCTAGATAATCTTTATCCCTTGCCTGGACAGTGGGAATCCTTGGTCGAGGGCTGGTTTCACTGTGTGTTACTGTTGTTTTGGGAATGTATGCAGCAGTGTGACACAGGCATCAAATCAAGAACCTGCCCAGGGCGGGCAAGCTAGTGAACACATTTCAGCATGACACCTCTCCACAAATCCTAAAGCCTTTGCCCACTTGGGCAGAAGATGAACCAGAAGACCAAGCCAGATCTGATGGTGTTTTCTCCAGCAGGATACGTAAGTAATCTGACACCAAAGATGAGCACTCATTTTCTTGTATAGGGTTGGGGAAGAGTTAATTTACTTTTGGGCCCAGCTAATATCCATGGTCCTAAATATATCTGAAAATCATGTGTGTGAATATACTAGGACACAGTTTGTCAAAATTACTTCTTAAGGGTTCATATAGTGCAGTCACTGGAAGTATTATTGGAGAATTTTTCAGTTGGATCTGTGCCAAGTATGTTGTATCAAAACAGTTCAGAAATGCTGTTTTTCATAGCTCAGTTGTACAGGATGGCGCATTTACAGGAAAATATCACTTAAATTCTATGAATTGGTAAAAAGGTTCCCTGAGCTGAGATATTTAAAAGGGAGATTTTGTCTCCTAAATTTGTGCAGTGAAGTGAATCTGGCTATTTTGCTAAATAGAGATCTTAGGTTACATTATCAAATAGATAAACCTAGTGTATAATGAATAGCTAGTTTTGTGATGATAATAAATTCCTCTAATGTCCTTAGAAAGTCTCCCCCTCTCGTCACTGGTTTGATCATTCTCCCTATAATCTCCTCCGTGCTATTAATCTATTTAGCATCTTCAGTTCAGTTCAGTTGCTCAGTCGTGTCCGACTCTTTGCAACCCCATGGACTGCAGCACGCCAGGCCTCCCTGCCCATCTTCAGCTCTCGGAGTTTACTCAAACTCATGTCCATTGAGTCAGTGATGCCATCCAACCATCTCATCCTCTGTTGTCCCCTTCTCCCACCTTCAATCTTTCCCAGCATCAAGGTCTTTTCAAATGAATCAGTTCTTCTCATCAGGTGGCCAGAGTATTGGAGTTTCAGCTTCAGCATCAGTCCTTCCAATGAATAATCAGGACTGATTTTCTTTAATATGGACTGGTTGATCTCCTTGTAGTCCAAGGGACTCTCAAAAGTCTTCTCCAACACTGCAGTTCAAAAGCATCAATTCTTGGGCACTCAGATTTCTTTGTAGTCCAACTCTCACATCCATACATGACTACTGGAAAAACCATAGCCTTGACTAGATGGACCTTTTATTAGCATCTGCTTCCTGTGTGATACAAAATAACCTACACCTAACTGATATGTAATTCTCAAAAAATTTGAATTAATTTAGATTAATAAGTTTTTGTTATTTTCTTTGCATTAGTTCACAATTATTTCTGTCCTTTCTCTCCTCTCCTCCATTTATCTCAGACAGTTGCTCTCTTCCTTACCACCTAGCACTATATAAATGGCTAATGTTAAGTGAACACAGTCATTCAAGCACTGGGCTAAATTCTTTTCATGAATTATCTTATTTAATTCTCATAACATCCTCATGAAGTAGGTACCATTGTTATCCCATTTTCAGTGGATCAGGAGCCTGAATTGTCCATTATGACAGAACCAATAAGAAGTGTAGCTGTTACATCCACTTTTGACTCTGCCCCATCTCTCTGGGGCCCCACAAGAGGGGAATATTTTTCCATGGTGATTTTTCTTCTCATGTCACTTCTCTGGGGACTCCACACCATCTATGAGGTTGTGCAAAGTGCCAGTGAAGGGTCAGAGAAAATGAAGAAAGACTATGTCCTGAGTGAGTCATTTGACAGTGATTAAATCCTCAGATATGCAGATGACACCACCCTTATGGCAGAAAGTGAAGAGGAATGAAAAAGCTTCTTGATGAAAGTGAAAGAGGAGAGTGAAAAAGTTGGCTTAAAGCTCAACATTCAGAAAACTAAGATCATGGCATCTGGTCCCATCACTGCATGTCAAATAGATGGGGAAACAGTGGAAACAGTGGCTGACTTTATTTTTGGGGGCTCCAAAATCACTGCAGATGGTGATTGCAGCCATGAAATTAAAAGATGCCTACTCCTTGGAAGGAAAGTTATGACCAACCTAGATAGCATATTAAAAAGCAGAGACATGACTTTGCCAACAAAGGTCCATCTAGTCAAGGCTATGGGTTTTCCATATGTCATGTATGGATGTGAGAGTTGGACTGTGAAGAAAGCTGAGCACCGAAGAATTGATGCTTTTGAACTGTGGTGTTGGAGAAGACTCTTCAGAGTTCCTTGGACTGCAATGAGATCCAACCAGTCCATCCTAAAGGAGATCAGTCCTGGGTGTTCACTGGAAGGGCTGATGCTGAAGCTGAAACTCCAATACTTTGGCCACCTCATGGGAAGAGTTGACTCATTGGAAAAGACCCTGATGCTGGGAGGGATTGGGGGCAGGAGGAGAAGGGGATGACAGAGAATGAGATGGCTGGATGGCATCAGCGACTCGATGGACATGAGTTTGAGTAAGCTCCAGGAGTTGGTGATGGACAGGGAGGCCTGGCGTGCTGTGATTCATGGAAAGAGTTGCAAAGAGTCAGACACAACTGAGCAACTGATCTAAACTGAACCGAAATGCTTATGACAGTTAAAAAAAAATTTATTGACATATAGTTGCTTTTTTATTGGCACATAGTTCTGCTGTACAGCAAATTGAATCATCTGTATGTATACACATATCCCATTGTTTGGATTTCCTTCCCAGTTAGGTCACCGCAGAGCTCTGAGTAGATTTCCCTATGCTATACAGTCTGTTCTCGTCAGTTCTCTATTTTATACACGGTAGTATATATATATATATGTCAGTTCCAATCTCCCAATTCATCCCACCCTGTTTTTTTCCCTCTTAATGTCCATACATTTATTCTCTATGTGTCTGTCTCTATTTCTGCTCTGCAAATAGGTTCATTTTTACCATTTTTCTAGATTCCACATATACATATATATATTAATATATGATATTTGTTTTTCTCTTTCTAACTTCACTCTCTATGGCAGTCTCTAGGTCAATCCATGTCTCAGCGAATGGCACAATTTCTTTTTTATGGCTGAGTAATAATCCATTGTATATGTGTACCATAACTACTGTATTCCTTCCACTGTGATGTGTGACACTTGTGTTTTTTCATATATAAATGAGTATAGTCAGATTAATGCCGTGGTAATGCCTGTTTTCCTCTGTAAATAGCTAAGTATGTACACAAGGTACTATTTAGTTTTTACTTTTATTCTTAAAGCATTCAGTTTTGTTTTCGATTTTATGTACCTTAGTTCTGACTTAGATCTGCATATATGTACAGATAGTTCAGTTTTATGTATTGCACATAATCATGCTATTCAGCATTGATGCTGTCTTGTGTTATGTAAATAATAAAAGCCATGTACAGAGGGAAAAAAATGTCTTTCATGTACATTTAAGTTGCTTCCATGTACTGACTATTGTAAATAGTTCTCCAGTGAACACTGGCGTGCATGTGTCTTTTGGAATTATGGTTTTCTCTGGGTATATGACTGGGAGTGGGATTGCTGGATCATCTGGTAGTTATCTTTAGTTTTTTAAGGAACCTCCATACTGTTCTCCATAGTGACTGTATCAAGTTACATTCCCAACAACAGGGTAGGAGGGTTCCCTTTTCTCCACACCCTGTCCATCATTTATTGTTTGCAAATATTTTAAAAAGACTTCTTTATTTATTTTTAGCTGTGTTGAGTCTTCGTTGCTGTTCTTGGGCTTTCTCTAGTTGCGGTGAGCAGAGGCCACTTCATTGCCATGCTCAGGCTTCTCCTCGTGGTGGCTTCTATTGTGGATCACAGGCTCTAGGCATTTGGGCTTCCGTAGTTACGGCGCACAGGTTTAGCTGCCATGCAGCATGGGGCATCTTCCTGGATCAGGGAACGAACCCATGACCCCTGCATTAGTAGGTGGACTCTTAACCACTGTGCCGCCAGGGAAGCCTTGTTTGTAGATTTTTGCTTATGGCCATTCTGACTGGTGTGAGGTGTTACTTCATTGTAGTTTTGATTTGTGTTTCTCTAAAAATTAGTGATGTTAAGCATCTTTTCATATACCTCTTGGCCATATGAATTTCTTCTTTGAAGAAATATCTTATTAGGCTTTCCACCCATTTTTTTGATTGAGCTTTTTTTTTTAAGACCTCAAGCTCTGCAAAGAAAGAGCAGAAACAAGAGGAATCAATTGATGTCCAAGTAGCAATTGTATTTTCTTTTCATTTAATTAAAGTGGCAGTTGGTCACTCTTTTAAACTTAAACATACTTGGGAGAGAAAAACACTTCCAATGTTCAGTTTTCCTTTATCTGCTCTCTTTGTTCCCAGTGTTTCCCCTGAGCGAGCAGTTCTGGAAAGAAAGGTTCTTCCCCCACACCCAACCCCCAGCCAGCTGCTCATTTTCCTTGATTTTGTCACCAAATTCTACTCCCAAGTTTGACAGTTCACAATTTGCCATAATGGAACAGATAAACTTGCTTCGTTCCTTGCACAAGTCAATTTAAATGAAATTAGCCAGCAGGTAAGGCCCTTTACACTTTGCAAAGCTTTGTTTTCAAGTTCATTATCTCATTAAACTGTCAAAAAATTAATTAGGATAAAATGATTGACAGGAAAGAATTGAACCTTTGTTTAAAGCACAGATGCCCCTTGATAAATCAGTACCAGAAATTATTGCAAAAGAAAAATTGCAGTGTTTATGTGGACCAGGAACAGACTGTGGATGTTGGTGGTTGGTAACCTCTATCACATCAAATTTTTTATCTGACTTTCCCATCAGTGTATAAGCTGGACAGCCGATCTAAACTCACCTTCCCCCAATAAAAAACACTTCATTTAGTGCAGTTTCAGAAATAATTAGCCATCTGTTCCTTTTACTCATTGTGCAATAGTAAATAATAATGGATCCTAGAACAAGTTTGCCTTTTCTCTCATTTCAAGTGAATCCTGTGGATTTATAAAATCTAGCTGGTGTTGTAGCAGCTATATCACAGAACTAGTTTCAGAAAATACTGGGGTACCTTTTCCCTTAGTCCTTCTTAGCCGATGCTATCTTTTCCTAATTGTTGATTCATTTTGGTTTTGTTGATATGATATCAAGTATTGTTTGAACCCTAGGAAATGGTTCCTATTTCAAATATCCACACCCTCCAGACATATTTACTAGGCCATTCTGTATTTACTCAAGGTCAGCCTTACTGTATAACAGACCCTGGGCTGAGATCTTTAAGTGCATTATCTCATTCAGCCCTGGTGTATCAATGCTAGGATTCCAGTCCAGGTCCACTTACTCTAAGATCTAAACTCCTAAATCATCCCACTCTTCACAGATGATGGATGGATTTAATGACCATCATCACTTAACTAATTTCGAGTATGGAAGAGTTAGGGAGTTACAGAATATATCAGTCAATTTTTGTTATAATAATTCTGTATAACAAACCAGTAGCTTAAAATAACACTACTTGGTTATTCTTGCTCATATACATATCAGTTGCTTTAAGATTAGCTGGTCAAAGCTTAACTGGGCTGGACATAGTCTTAACCTACACCTTGGGCCCAGGTATTCTCCCCAACTCTTTCATCCTATCCTCCATGATCAATGGGCTGCCTAGAGCTTTTTCTTCTCACAGTATTAACAAAAGTGCAGCAGAGGTGAGTGGAAACACACAATGCCTCTTAAGGCCTAGACTTGGAGCTGGCACTCTATTTCTACTCATGTTCCATGGACAAAATAAGCCACAGGGTACATCTCACCAGGAGTGAGATGGAAGAAATATATTCAGCCTTCAGTGGGAAGGACTACAATATCACAGGGCAAAGAGGGATGCAGGGAGGAATGGACAGTGACAATGTGAATACATTTTACCATGAGGAGACAAATGGTTAAGAAAATGAGTTTTCTGCATTGATCGTGTGAATGAATGTTCATACAAAGAAGAAGGAAAACTTGACCTCAGTTGAGCAGAGAAAGAGAATCTAATATTCTATTCCTGATTCTTTTGTATAGAAATGAGAGAGAAGGTCCAAAAGGTCTCAGGGATTTTGGCTACAAATGGACCTGATGAACAGTGATGTTAAGGCTAAGATCAGCAAACAATGTTGTTACAGCTTCTATGTTTCTGAGATAGAACTGGCTGACAAGTCAGAGTATAATATTTGTGAAAATGAGAACAGTTAGATTGGGAATAAGTGAAAACTTGGGATTTACAGAACTGGTAGTTTGAAAATACTCTTAGATGATTTTAAACCTCACTAATCTTATGGAAGAAAGTGAAGAGGAACTAAAAAGCCTCTTGATGAAAGTGAAAGAGGAGAGTGAAAAAGTTGGCTTAAAGCTCAACATTCAGAGAACTAAGATCATGGCATCTGGTCCCATCACTTCATGGGAAATAGATGGGGAAACAGTGGAAACAGTGGCTGACTTTATTTTTTGGGGCTCCAAAATCACTGCAGATGGTGACTGCAGCCATGAAATTAAAAGACGCTTGCTCCTTGGAAGGAAAGTTATGACCAACCTAGATAGAATATTAAAAAGCAGAGACATGACTTTGCCAACAAAGGTCCATCTAGTCAAGGCTATGGGTTTTCCATATGTCATGTATGGATGTGAGAGTTGGACTGTGAAGAAAGCTGAGCACCGAAGAATTGATGCTTTTGAGCTGTGGTGTTGGAGAAGACTCTTGAGAGTCCCTTGGACTGCAAGGAGATCCTCCTGTAATAACAAAATAACAATAGTTATCCTTTATGACAAAAGGGACATTGAAGATATGATTAAGCGTCCATAGTGCTTAGTCACTCAGTCATGTCTGACTCTTAGTGACCCTTTAGACTATAGCCTGCCAGGTTCCTCTACCCATGGGATTTCCCAGGCAAGAATACTGGAGTGGGTTGCCATTTCCTTCTCCAGGGGATTTTCCTGACCTGGGATCAAACCTGTCTCCTGCATTGCAGGCAGATTCTTTACCACTGCGCCACCTAGGAAGTTCATTGTCATCCTCCTATTAGTAACCAATTAAAAAACACAAAACCAGATTCCTTGTACTGAAGACTACATCTTTCTCACAAGTGTATGAATTTTTTATGTGACTCTTAAGGTCTGTGATAGAAGGAAGAGTCCAAACAGGAGACTTCATCAGACATTTTGAACAGATGTAATTGTAATTTGAACTTTTATATTTGATGCCATATTTTTGAAATAGTATTTAATGCTCAAATTTGTTTTGTTTTGCTCTTTGCTTGCTAAAGTAGCACTTGTTCTTGAGGAAACTTAGAAAATAACTTTAAAACCGCAGAGAAGAAAATAAACACTTCCTACAACCCCTCCTACTAAAAATAACTTTATTTAACATTCAGTTTAACATATCTTTTTTTTCTATAAACATACACATATAACTTAAAATACAGTCTTATGAGCATATAACAGATGCTTAAATTTTTATAAGTAGATTTTACAACTTACTGTTTTTCTTCCAAAATTTTATCAAGAGCATTTTCTAATTTGACAGGCTAATTCAAGCCTAAAGCTGTGCAGTGACACAATTGTATAATTCTGTCAAAAGCAGTCGATTCAGGAGGGAAGAATCAGAATGGTCTATTTGGAGTTAAGTAGGCCAAACAACGGATTGATTTGCTCACTACTAACACAAAATTAAATTCGATAACCATTTGGCATGCTGGTGATGTGTGATCAGAGGCAGGGCTTAGAATTTAAAGTACTGTACTGTTTTAATAAGCACTGGGCTATTTTGAATCCTTTTTTATGCTTTTCAGTAAAGACTAGGAGTTCTGATTTTAAAGGATTCAGTTCAGAAGGGAAGATTCTTATCTTCTTTAATGAGTTGCAAAAACATGCAAAATAACATGCTGAGGCTATTGAAAGTTTCTAAGCCTGGAAGGGTCAAAAACAAAACCAAAACCCAGAAGTATTTTGATTTGCTGAAATTTTTTGTTTGATGTTGATTGGAGTTACACATTTTACAACTAAGTGCCCTTTCTTTCCCTTCTAAGCTTTTCATCTTCAAAGATGCAGCAGTATATGAGTATCCCAGTATTAATTTTTCTGTCTGCCAGTAAAGAGTTGTTCATTTAAAAACATTTTTGAAAGACCTGGGCCCATTGTGAATTTAGTGATCATACTTTAATTGTATAGCTGCACATGATAAATTTGTATTCAGAGAAGGATTCCTGTAACTGATAAGATAGTGTCGGCTTAAAAAAGCGCACAACATGGAAGTTGTGAGTAGTTTTATTTGGGGCAGTATGAGGACTGCAGCCCAGGAGACAGTACTTCAGATAGCTCTGAGAAACTGCTCCAAAGAGGTAGGGGGAAGGACAGTATCTATTTGATTTTGGTAAAGAGGGAGTACATGCAATCAAGCATGTATTTTTGAGAAAGTTTCTTCTGGTCTCATGAAGATTCTGCTAGTCACAAGGAACAGTTTTCACCATGAAGAATTCTAGCATTTCTCTAGATGTGAGGAGATACAAAAATTGGGCTCATAAAATCAGCTTCTGGGAATACCTAACTATCTGAAGGCATGGCCTGCCAGTTTTCCAGGATCACAGAGTGCCCCACTTCTGCTCTCCACCCTGAACTCCTTTAGGGGGTGTTGGAGGTCAGAAGCAGCAACAGCACATGATTTAATCCTTGTAGAGTTAGATGACAAGCACCCGTGGCAAGAGCAAGTTTGTGGTTGTCAATAGAAAGTAGCAATATAGGTCTCATGAATATTGTTATTCTCCCTCTCTCTCACATGCGCGCGCACACATACACAGACTAGAGTGCATTTCAAAGTCATCCCTGGAATATTTCCCAAACTTACATTCACAAGTACCCTTCAAAGAGCTGGATGTGTTTTGATTCATTTAGTGAAAGTAAGAAGCAACTTAACATTTGTAGAGTCCATCTATACTCCAAAATCTCTTGAGATTTGTTGTTTTTTTTAATTTTGTTTTTGGGGTTTTAACTAACTTTACATTGTTCTTCAAATTTGACCCAGTTAAAGATGGGTAAGATACAAGTGGGTTACAATCAACCATTGACAGTACATAAATTTGTGAATTACCTACAGTATGGGAGATCTGGGTTGGGAAGATCCTCTGAAGGAGGGCATGGCAACCCACTCCAGTATTCTTGCCTGGAGAATCCACATGGACAAAGGAGCCTGGCAGATTACAGTCCATGGAGTCACAAAGAGTCGGACACAACGGAACGACTCAGCACAGCACACAGTGATCCTTAGAGAAACCATAAAGCAAACAAAAACAAAAGTAAAACTCAAAATGTCTGAACACTAACTTCTGCATTCTTGCTTTACTCTATAAAACATGTGGCAGATATATTTGCTAATATTGATACTGGGCATCAAGTTCTTTTCTCCTCCCTATCCTTTCCTGCATTCCTAGTGTAGATTTCTTTGATAAAAAGAGAGGTAACAATAAATTGCTTTTCTCAGTGTCTCTAAGGTAATGCAGTAAAAACTTCCATAGTTATTTGCTAAGTGCACATTCGCAACCCGTACTTAGATGTCACTTTGACTTCATGCAGTTGTGTAAAAAGGAATCAGTATTTGTCATTATATATTTTGGACTAATTTTTATGCACAGGACTATAGTCAGTGTATCCAGATTTAGAGTCTGAGTCATTCTTGAAATGCCTTTAATACTGAGTACTTACTCAAAACATCTCTAGACCTCATTCTGTGGAAGTTAGCTTGGTGTTTTAACACACAGGTCTAGTCCCAGCTACCCCTGATTTTGAATCCCAACTCATTTCATTTGGGGCAAGTTTCCTCACTTCTTTAATCACATTTTTAAATGGAAACAAAAGAATTCATAAATTATTTTATAGTTATGAGGATTAACTGAAATAATGCATGCAAAGCACATGGTATTGATTAAAATATAATTAGTTCCTATTCTTATTGCATCATTCCAGATCAGTTTATGAGCAAGAAGGTGAACTCATTACTTCATAGCCATTTTATTTTTATCTTACAGCGATATTCCCCAGACTTATCAGCCACTTTAGTTATAAGACTTGTATTTAAATGACTTTTGACTGTGTTTGAAAAGCAAATTTTCTCTTAATGATAACCATTTCCTTACTTTAAAAAAATATAGAAAAAAAAATTTCAAAGTTTAATGGACTCAACACAGGCATTTGAGGAATGATTCAAACACACTATTCAAGTCCAAGCATCTTTAAGAAAGAAATAATCATAATACTCAGGAGAAAGGAAGTAGATGGCTCCTTTGGAATATTAAATCCTGCAGACATTCATCTTTATTTTGGTCAGATCTCTAATCTCCTACAGCAGTGTGTAAAGTCCTGGAAGGTGCAGCGCAGGTCTTTTTCAGTGTTTCATCTCCAGCATTTAGGTATGGAGAGGAAAACAAAAAGACTTGATTTAAAGGTGTTTTTCTATTCAGACAGAAAGAGAAAGCACGAGTAGTTACTTAGAGATTTGATGGGGTGACAAAAGAAACAGGAACAAATGAGCAATGTCTCTGACTTAGCATCAGCAGAGTCTTCTGGTTGTGCGCTGAGCAATAGTGATGAACATCAAAGTAACAGTGGCTCAGATCTTGGATAGACTGGCTGTGTGAGAAGTTTGGGGTGTGTGTGGCAGATTGGCTTAAAACAGGAATGAACTCACAGAACTGGCATCATTTGAACTCTCCCTCAAGCTAACCTCTTCCTATCAACCCAGAAAGGCTAACTGAGCACGTACTAATAGCCCAACACTGTACATGACCCTAAGAGAGACAGAAAACAAGTATAACTTATGGCCATCACTTTCAGCAATGTGCAGTTTTTTGCTTTTATTATCTTCTCTATCTGGGAACTGTACTTTCTCCCCACCTGCAGGCTTATTGTCAAGTGCGATGAGGATATTTCTGTCCCACTCACTTGCAGTTGAAATGACTTTTCTCTGAACATTCTTATCTTCTCATTCAGTTGTCCTTAACTTCCCAGCTTCAGAGCTGCAAAATGCCCCCAGAGACTTCAGAGTAAAGCTCAATGACTTCCATAGGGAGCAACTAAACTAATAGGAAAGGTGAAAAGTGGGGATGGGAGAAAACATTACCACAAGCACCACACATTAATCTGCAGGTGTTTTATAATCCATCTCTCTTTGACTTTGAATATTCCATCTCTGCTTTGCAATATAATATAATGCTTATAAACATAAAATTAATTCCATGAAGTTAATGAACATGAACATCCAAGAGAATGCTATGCACATGGAGAATCTGAATTAGACTAAGCCATGGCCCCGCTAAAAAATGTTGAATGCACTTGGGTTGCCTTCCATGTAGGAGCTATAGTTGAAATACTGCTTCCAATCTACAGTACTTTTCAGTCCCCAAGTGAAAATAAACATGGCACAAGGAAAAATAAGATTAATAGCAATAGCAAAAGAAATTAGAGTGGTTATTAGTATATTAATCGAATACCAGATGGAAAAGCAAAACAAACAATAGCCTGCCAGGCTCCACGGGAAACATCTTCTAAATATTTTAGAAGAAAATTTAAAACAACATGTGGTGCTGAGGTATATGGATAACATATTTTCTGCTATCCTAAGCTTGGTAGTGACCAAAATAGACCATGAATTATACCACTAGGAGATGTGAAGTTAGAAATTGTAGAGAAGTCCACCAGCAATTTAATTGGGAGTGGCCTTTATAGATTACAAAATTGATACTAAGGTTTTAGGGTAAATGTTATTTTAATTATCTTGAAAGAGAGTAGGTATGTGTATATGCATATGTGCTAAGTCACTGCAGTCAAGCATGTGTATGCACACTTGTCAAATCCTGCTGTCTTTCTAGCCATGTGCAAGGTCATATGCTGTGGCCCCCATGGCTGCAGGAGAAGATCAGTGCAATTTCAGTGGCTCAGAAGCCTGTGGGCAAATTTGTCCTTGGCTGCAATTGCAAAAACTTCAGGCTGATTCCTATGAACTGTCAATATTGACCCCACTCACAGTTGAAGCCTATGAAATGCAAAGTGTGTAATAACTCACAATTTAGCAACTATCATAAACATTGCTTGAATCAGGCGCTAGAAAATGTACCCAAATATATGAAAGCATTTGTTCCCTTGTTCATTCCCATAGGAATTTCCTCATGTATTACTTTCTAAAATGTAAGAAGATTTCTGTATAACGAAGAACACTGCAGAATGTGTTATGTCCCTACAGATGTCTTGCTTATTTTAAAATGGACTTTCAAATGTCAAAGTTGACTTATTTATTCTTTGTTAAATACAGTTGTTCATCAAATTCTCTCGAACACATATGGTGTCAGGTGTGTTTGCACACAAAGATTGATAAAGATCCCTTCTCTGCCTTGATGGAGCTCCTGGGTGAGAGGGACCTTCATCAATCATGGTGTTACAACAGGGTAGGAGCAGTAATACAGGTATGGAAGATGTGCTGTGGGCCAACAGGTGAAAGAACCTTGAACTCTGTCTGAGAATGTGAGGGAAAGCCTCAGGGAATGACCTTTAAGGTTCAGTAAGAATTCTCTTGGGAAAGAGAAAAATTCTTTCAAAACAGAGAAACTAGTTGGTAAATTCTTTGTATAGTATATGTTCATTTTTCAGACTGTGTCTTTCCCAGTTGTGTCCTGGAAATCTGTCCTTACTTGAGGCTTCCAAACTGGATTATTCTCCTAGCCTGCCTTTTAACCATCACTCATAGATCTTATCACTGTTCTAGTTATTTACTTTTCCATACTCCCTCTTGCTGTTCAGTTGTTAAGTCATTCCGACTCTCTGAGACCCCATGGACTGTAGCATTCCAGGTTTCCCTGTCCTTCACTATCTCTTGGAGTTCGCTCAAACTTATGTCCCTTGAGTTGGTGATACCATCCAATCATCTCATCCTCTGACACCCCCTTCTCCTCCTGCCCTCAATCTTTCCAAGCATCAGGGTCTTTTCCAAAGAGTCAGCTGTTTGTATCAGGTGGCCAAAATATTGGAGCTTCAGCTTCAGCGTCAGTCCTTCCAGTGAATATTCAGGGTTGATTTCCTTTAGGATTAACTAATTTGAACTCCATGCTGTCCAGGGGATTTTCAAGAGTCTTCTCCAGTGTCACAGTTTGAAAGCATTAATTCTTCAGCACATAGCTTTCTTTTGTGGTCCAACTCTCACATCCATACATGACTACTGGAAAAACCATAGCTTTGACTATATGGACTTTTGTCAACAAAGTGATGTCTCTGCTTTTCAATATGCTGTCTAGGTTTGTCATAGCTTTTCTTCCAGTGATCAAACATTTTTTATTTCATGGCTGCAGTCACCATCTATAGTGATTTTGGAGCCCAAGAAAATAAAATCTGTCACTGTTTCCACTTTTACCCCTTCTATTTGTCATGAAGTGATGGGACCGGATGCCATTATCTTAGTTTTTTGAATGTTGGATTCAAATATCCTCTGTAGGTATTACTTTTCTGAGTGTTAAAATTCCTCATTTTAGGATTCCTAGCCCGATGCCTCGCATTTGGCAGCCATTCACAGAATATTAAATAAAATAATGATGCTTGAAATAATCTGATATGACATTGATGTAGCGGACATGGTGGTCTGAGCCAGGTTGCAGTGGGTCTTCATGGTGCTGTTGAGTGAGGTTACCGATGTCATCATGTGCTGGGCAGCAGGGAGTCAGTGATGGAGCGGTGAATGGACACGGTGCCTTATTTGGCACTCGGGCTATGTATTGTATGGGGAGTGACTGGCAGCTGGGGGGTGAGTCCCCAGTCTGCTTTCCCGAGTGAAACAGATGAAGTGGGTAGTGACTGGAGTTCACCACCTTGCAGCTTGGTCATGGGCTGGAGTGGTGGGGGCAAGAGGGGACAAATTCTGAACAGTAACATCCTATGGAATTTCTAAGCTAGTCGCCAAACTGGCTTCTGAATCTAGATTGCTGAGTTTCAGAGCATGGAGTGGAGGCATAAGAAGGTAGGAACAAGAGGGGACCTAAAAGAACTCCCTGCACTGAGCAGCATGCAGTCCCCATGGAGGCTGACTGGATGCCACCTGCCTTTAAGGGTGGTGGAAGATGGGTGGGTGGAGAGAAGAGAGCAAATACAAACAAGACTTTGGTTTGGGTAGCTTGCTGAGTGCAGATGCAGTAACACGTTACAGAGGGAAGGAGTAGAAACAGCAACTTGCAGAGCAACAGCTGGACTGTACAGTGTGGGGAGGTAAGAATAGGGGGCAGATAGTAAGTTCCCAGTTGGGGAAATTAGGCAAATCAAGTTTCTGATTGTGTTTTAAAGCTGATCTCTGAAAATCATTTTATTTCACTTGTAAAAGTAACTTTTTATGAGCAGGAATGTCTTAGCTGTGTTCCTAGTTCTAAGAGAATTTGTTAAAATATTTTATACCAGTTTTTCTAATTAGAAGCAGATCAGGGAGGTCTGAGCCCATGGCCTAAGAATCTTCAGGTTGGTGAGTAAGATCAGCCTCCTAGGGCAAATGGTTTAAACATTTAAGTAAGCTTTTTCCTATAACAAATATTTTCTATATAATTTCCTGTAATAAGTATTCATAGTCTCAAGATTATAAATCAGCAGAACTTGGAACCACCTACACAAAATGTTCAGATAAAAAGGAAGAAAATAGATCAAAACCTAATTTTATAATAAGTTATAGACTGGGTATAGTTTTAAGATACATTTTATGATAACTGGTAAATATTCTTGAATCTTCTCTCTTATCTATGCAAAGAAAGGTTAATTGTTAAACCAGGGCTTTTCATTATCAAAATTAAGTGCATCAACAGCTTTGTTAACTTTCTCTTAATTTTTTTGCCAAAATGATTATGGCCTATATGGATTTGAATTGGATTTGATACTGTTTTGATCATTAACTAGTCAAAGATACTTGGGGTCTTTCACACTCTCCCCATACTGAATGAAATATTCTGTTAGTTTATTTCTCTCTTCTTGCAGTGGTTTTTTAAAATTTTCTGGTCTGTTTCTTTCTCTTTGCTTAAAATAGGAGTCAGTTCTTGTGCCAAAGAATAGGAAAAGTCCCAGGAAGAATTTGGCATTTTTTCCTAGAGTGTACAATTTACTTGAGGAACTTGTCAGTTGCAAACTGGGGGAGGCTAATTAATTTAACACATTTTTGTATTAAAATAAATATGCTATATTATGGTAGAATAAAAAAGTCATGAGAATTTTTACATATTAAAAAAGAACAGCACATAAAACTTCAAATAGCTATTGAGTTGGCTGCCAGCATTTTCAGCTTCTTACTCCATCTGTGGATGAAGTATCATGCTTCCTAAAGCTGGTCTTAGATGGGGCATTTATACCCATCACTCTGGGTGCTGTTTTAAACCAGCCTCAAGAAGATGTTATAACAGAATCGAGAGCCCCGAAATAAACCTATGCATGTACAGTCAGCTAATATTTGACAAGAGAGCCAAGAAAAGTTAATGAAGAAAAGACAGTCTCTCCAATAAATGGTGCTGGGAAAATTGGATATTCACATGCAAAAGAAGGAAACTAGATCCCTATCTTACACCACTCATAAAAACTGACTCAAAATGGATGAAAAACCTAAATGTAAGACCTGAACATATAAAATTCCTAGAATAAAACATAGAGAAAAAGCTTATTGACATGGATCTCAGCAGTGAATTTCTGGATATAATACCTAAAGCACAAGCAACAGAATAAAAAATAAACAGGTGGGACTACATCAAGCTAAAAAGCTCCTGCACAGCGGGAAAAACAGTCAAAAATAAAATAACATCATATGACCCAGGAGAAAATATTTACCAACCACACATCTCATAAGATGTTGATATCCAAAATATGTGATACTCTTAAAACTCAATACTAGAACCCACAAATAATCCAACTGAAAAATGGGCAAAAGACTTGAATAGACAATTTCCAAAGAAGATATTCAAGTATCCAACAGGTACATGAAGAGGTGCTTATATCAATAACCATTAATAAAATGCAAATCAAAACCACAATTTTGGGTCTTCCCTGGTGGCTCAGACAGTAAAGAATCTGCCTGCAATCTGGAAGACCTGGGTTTGATCCCTGGGTTGGGAAGATCCCCTGGAGGAGGGCATGGCAACCCACTCCAGTATTCTTGCCTGGACAATCCCCGTGGACAGAGGAGCCTGGCAGGCTACAGTCCGTGGGGTCACAAAGAGTCGGACACAACTGAATGACTAACCACAAAGCCACAATGAGATATCACCTCACACCTGTTAGAAAGGCTATCATCAAAAAGACAAGCGATAACACATATTGGTGGAGAAGAGAACCCTTGTGCATTGTTGGTAGGAATGAAGATGGTAGGCCCCATCTTCACTATGGGAGACAGTATGGAAGATCTTTAAAAAGAAAAAAAGAACCATGTATAATCCAACAATTTCCCATCTGGGTATATATCTGAAGGAAATGAAATCATTATCCTGAAGAGATATATCACCCTATGTTCACTGCAGCAATATTTACAATAGCCCAAATATGGAAATAACCTAAATGTCCATTGCCAGATGTATGGATAAAGAAATATAGTATGTGTATATATACATGTATACACACATATGTACATATGTACCCACAAACACACACAAGCAAATACACACATGCATACAATGGAATATTATTCAGCCTTAAAACTGATGAAAATCCTGCCATTTGTAACAACATACATTTAGGGCTTCCCAGGTGGCACAGTGGTAAAGAACCTGCCCGCCAACGCAGGAGACGTAAGAGACACAGATTCAGTCTCTGGGTTGGGACGATCCCATGGAAGAGGGCATGGCAACCCACTCCAGTACTCTTGCCTAGACATCCCATGGACAAAGAAGCCTGGTGGGTTATAGCCCATGGGGTCGCAAAGAGTCAGAGACGGTTGAAGTGACTTAGCACACAGCACACACGTGGACCTTGATGGCATTGTGCTAAGTGAATTAAGTCAGAGAAAGACAAATACTATCAGTAAATGACTTCACATATATGTGGAATCTAAAAAAAAATCATAGAAACAGAGATCAAATCAGTGGTTGTTATAGGTAGTGTTCAGGGGTTTGGGAAGGAATGGGTGAAGGTGGCCAAAAGGTACAAACTTCCAGTTATAAGATAAATAAGTTCTAGGATGTAATGTGAAGCATGGTGACTATGATTTAAATACTGTATTATTTTTTGGAAGCTGCTAAGAGTGAATCTTAAAAGTTCTCATTATAGAGAAAACAAATCTGTGACTACGTGAGGTATGGATGTTAACTAAACTTGTAATCATTTTGCAGTATATACATTAGTCAAATCGTTGTCATACACTTTGTGTGTTGTATGCTGTGCTGTTGCTTCAGTCCTGTCTGACTCTTTGCGACCCTATGGACAATAGCCCGCCAGCCTCCTCTGTCAGTGGGATTCTCCAGGCAAGAATGCTGGAGCGGGTTGCCATGCCTTCCCCCAGGGGATCGTCCTGACCCAGGAATGGAACCCACATCTCATTTCTCCTGCATTGGCAGGTGGATTCTTTACCACTAGTGCCACCTGGGAAGCCATTATACACCTTAAGCTTATACAATTTTATGTATCAATTTTGTCTTATTAAATCTAGAAATAAAGATTTCAAACAGCCCAAAGAAGTGTTTTTACTGTTTGCCACCTCACCTCTACCACACCCTCATCATAGAATCTGAGACTTATAAAATGACAGTGTTTATCTCACCGCATAATAATTATTTCATGTCTTTCCAAAGTGTGAGTGCCCTGAGAGCAGGCTTTTTTCCCCCATAATTATTTCTATATCCCCAGTTTCTAGCTCCTGTCACAGGGTATTTAATATATGTGTGGTGAAGGAATGAATGCGTGAATGAGTCTTAGGGATCTCCAGGACAGACCATAATTCATATGCTCATAGTACTCTGAGAGTGACCCTGGGGTTACCCTCACATTTAGTCTGGGGTGAAACTGATCATTATCACTAGGTGATACACTGGGCTGCAGATTTACAGAAGAACAAGTCTTGTCATGGGGCAGGAACAAGGAGAGTCTCCTGGGAAATCAAATCTCAAATCTTCAGTAACTGAAGGAGCTAGATTTGTTACTTTAAAGAAGTGTATGGACTGAAAGCTCACCCAGAGGAGAGACCCTGTCTATGATTATACCCCCTCTGGCAGCTAGGAAAAAGAGTAGAAAAATAATACATTGAAAATAATGTGCTTCAAAAGCTCTGTCTACTTACCAGAACTGAATTTTCTTGCAGTCGAAGCATGTGTCATTATGCCAGTAACTTGTTATGACCAAACAGATTGCATCATTCAGATCATAAGAATATTAGGTCATCTTTACCACAGTGCATTTTATCCAGCATCCACACATGGTCTGAGAATTAGTATACTTTTTAACTGATGAAGAATGACAAGTGCAAAAAAAAAAAAAAGACAGTGCAAATAAGGTGAGTTTTGCACATAGAATATCAACCTAAACTACGGGGCAAGTGACTGTTCTAAGATTGAAAGAGGAGAGGATTCCATCCACTCAACAAACACTAGAATTCCATGTTATGTGCCAAGCACTATTCCAAGAAAAATAAAGAGAAGAATGAAATATGAATAGTATACCAAGTAAATATAAAAAAAAATGCTTTCCAATAACTTGTCTGTTTAAGAAATTTGAAGTTTGAACAGCTTTATGCTTTGTCGGTTGGTCCTTTACCTAGCCTATACCACCATGAAGAGTGAAGGTGAACACTTTCTCTCTTCTGTACTTGTCTGATGAGAGATCTGAGGCATCACTGCAGTAATAGAACAATAACTTTCATGTTCCTATTTCAAACTTATGTTGCGCGCAATGTGAAGACAGATCATAGGCTTAGTATGTCCACATGAAAACTCTACTTCTCACACTTACCTCTTGTGTGACCTATGGACAATGTACTTAAGCTCTCTATGACTTAGTTTCCTTATCAGTGAACAGAAGTAATCTGTTTATTATCCTACCTACTTGCCTGCAAATACGATGTTGAAGTGAGATGATCTATATGCAATGTTCAGAGGAGTACTTGCCATCCAGGGTATCCTCACTGAAGGTGAGTTGTCATTTCCTGTGATCATAGTAGATGCAAGAAACATAAGACTAAATATATATTTTTTAAAATACCATTCTTGGAAGTGGATTTATAAAAACAGACAAATAGACAATATTTGGGAATGGGAAGTGAAGGCCAAAACGGTTGATTAAAGAGCTAAAATCCACAAACATTATTGGGCATTCATCACATCCTCACAACTGTGCTAGATGCTAAGGAAGATAGAAATGGCCCCAAAGCTCATTTCCATCCTATTTAGGACATCAAGACAATAATAGATGGAAATAATTCAATAGCAAAAGACTGATACCACTGTTTAAGGCTATGACAAAAGAAATGTCACAATACAGTATTATATTAAAATAATTAAAATTCATATGTTATAGTCATAACTTTAAAACAGCCTGTGGAATTTTAGTGTTGACTTAAATTATTTACATTGTAATATAACATAAATATGTACAAACCTAAGCCAGGTATACTCTATGTTTTTAGCTCTTACATAGCTATAAAACCAAAACAAACTTATAAATTAAATATGAAAAATAACCAGTCATATATTCTGATTAATAATCATTGATCTAATATGGTAATACTGTTTTACTGAAACCAAATTGGCACAGATTCTTTTGAGTTTTACATGCTTCTGTGACTGTGTGCTGAATGAAGACATAATTCTCCAATCACTTTTTCTTTTCTGAGCTAATGGTAATTATTTCTGCATGTAGAATATGTTGCTTTCTTTTAGTTTCACTTAATGCTAAAACATCATTTGTATACGTCTGCCTATGCACTTGTCTTATTAGCTTCTTAGGATTAAAATGGTACCTCTTGGAGTCATATACCCAACTAGGGATTCATCAGATGATGTAAAGCGTGCCTGTATGTTTCAGACAATCATTGACATGAAACACACACATACATATGTAGTCACAAATAAGTTCTCATAGAGAACTAAAAATACTTGAGTATATATCTGAGGTTGAGTAAGACTATAGTAAACAGTTGATTGCTAAAAGGAATTTTACAAAGAGAAAATACAAGTACTACAGAAACTCAGAGAGGAAAGATCATCTTGTGTTAAGATGATGGGTGAGGTAGAGCTTATGGAAAAAATAAGACCTTGGAATCTAATTATTGTGGTATAAGAGACCTTTAGTCATGGTCTTGGAGGCAAGTATGTAGAGAATGAAAGATGAAGTATTACCTAAGTATAGATCTTAATCCTTAACCTATGAATTTTTTAAATAGTGTTCAGAATTCATGTGAGAGAGTAAAGAGAAAGAATTCGGATGATACAAAATTGGGCAAAGAATTAGATTTATTGAAAGATACCTTAATAAGGAGTATAAAAAATCAAGGTTTTCTCCCCTGTGGTACAATTAGGCAATGGCTCTGGCTGATTCATAAGCATCTCATTTTAGGGGAAACCCTGTGTTAGAGGGAATATTCCTGTTGTGACAAGAAGGATTTGGTGTTTATTGAACTCACCAACCTTGAAATGCCCTTGCTATTGACAAAATGAGAGAAAGTTTGCTCCCGGAGTGCAGATCCTAGTGGTCCTTTTCTGTATTGATTTCCTACTTGTCTAGCATATGTTGCCAGTTTTGAAACCAGTAAGAACACTAGTATATAATGTATTCATGATGCAGAATTCTTAAACTAAAGGATATATCTACTGTGTAACTGTGGAGGGTGACTTACAAGATGTGAATTGTAGACTGAATTATGCCTAGCCCACAGTTCTTAAGTTGAGCCCCCACTATTATCATACCTGGGCATACAGTATTTACAGGCTTCCTAGTAGCTCAGATGGTAAAGCATATGCCTGCAATGCAGAACTCACAGGTTCAACCCCTGGGTTGGGAAGATCCCCTGGAGAAGGAAACTGAAACCCTCTCCAATATACTTGCCTGGAGAATTCCATGGACAGAGGAGCCTGGCAAGCTACAGTCCATGGGGTCGCAAAGAGTTGGACATGACCAAGACCTTTTAGAACTAACACCCAAAAAAGATGCCCTTTTCCTTATAGGGGACTGGAATGCAAAAGTAGGAAGTCAAGAGACACCTGGAAGTGAAGTGAAATGAAGTTGCTCAGTCGTGTCTGACTCTGTGACCCCGTGGATTGTAGCCTACCAGGCTCCTCCATCCATGGGATTCTTCAGGCAAGAATACTGGAGTGGATTGCCATTTCCTTCTCCAGGGGATCTCCCCAACCCAGGGATCAAACCCAGGTCTCCCACATTGGAGGTAGACACTTTAACCTCTGAGCCACCAGGGAAGCCCTGAAGTAACAGGCAAATTTGGCCTTGGAGTACACAATGAAGCAGGATAAAAGCTAGTAGAGTTTTGCCAAGAGAATGCACTGGTCATAGCAAATACCCTCTTCCAATGACACAAGAGAAGACTCTACACATGGACATCATCAGATGGCCAACACCGAAATCAGATTGATTATATTCTTTGCAGCCAAAGATGGAGAAGCTCTATACAGTCAGCAAAAACAAGACCGGGAACTGACTGTGGCTCAGATCATGAACTCCTTATTGCCAAATTCAGACTTAAATTGAAGAAAGTGGGGGAAACCACTGGACCATTCAAGTATGACCTAAATCAAATTCCTTATGATTATACAGTGGAAGTGAGAAATAGATTTAAGGGACTAGATCTGGTAGACAGAGTGCCTGATGAACTATGGATGGAGGTTTGTGACATTGTACAGGAGACAGGGATCAAGACCGTGAAAAGAAATGCAAGAAAAAGAAATGCAAAAAAGCAAAATGGCTGTCTGAGGAGGCCTTACAAATAGCTGTGAAAAGAAGACAAGCAAAAATCAAAGGAGAAAAGGAAAGATATACCCATTTGAATGCGGCCTTCCAGAGAATAGCAAGAAGAGATAAGAAATCCTTCCTCAGTGATCAATGCAAAGAAATAGAGGAAAACAATAAAATCAGAAAGACTAGAGATCGCTTCAAGAAAATTAGAGATACCAAGGGAATATTTCATGCAAAGATGGGCACAATAAAGGACAGAAATGGTATGGATCTAACAGAAGCAGAAGATGTTAAGAAGAGGTGGCAAAAATACACAGAAGAACTGTACAAAAAAGATCTTCACAACCCAGATAATCACGATGGTGTGGTCACTCACCTAGAGACAGACATCCTGGAATGTGAAGTCAAGTGGGCCTTAGGAAGCATCATTAAGAATAAAGCTAGTGGAGGTGATGGAATTCCAGTTGAGCTATTTCAAATCCTGAAATATGATGCTGTGAAAGTGCTGCACTCAATATGTCAGCAAATTTGGAAAACTCAGCCGTGCCCACAGGACTGGAAAAGGTCTGTTTCATTCCAATCCCTAAGAAAGGCAATGCCAAAAAATGCTCAAACTACCACACAATTGCACTCATCTCACACGCTAGTAAAATAATGCTCAAAAGTCTCCAAGCCAGGCTTCAGCAATACGTGAACCATGAACTTCCAGATGTTCAAGCTGGTTTTAGAAAAGGCAGAGATCAAATTGCTAATATCCACTGTATCATTGAAAAAACAAGAGAGTTCCAGAAAAACATCTATTTCTGCTTTATTGACTATGTCAAAGCCTTTGACTGTGTGGATCACAACACACTGTGGAAAATTCTGAAAGAGATGGGAATACCAGACCACCTGACCTGCCTCTTGAGAAACCTGTATGTAGGTCAGGAAGCAACAGTTAGAACTGGACATGGAACAACAGACTGGTTCCAAATAGGAAAAGGAATATGTCAAGGCTGAATATTGTCACCCTGCTTATTTAACTTATACGCAGAGTACATCATGAGAAACACTGGGCTGGAAGAATCATGAGCTGGAATGAAGATTGCCAGGAGAAATATCAATAACCTCGGATATGCAGATGACACCACCCTTATGGCAGAAAGTGAAGAAGAACTAAAGAGCCTCTTGATGAAAGTGAAAGAGGAGAGTGAAAAAGTTGGCTTAAAGCTCAACATTCAGAAAACTAAGATCATGGCATCTGGTCCCATCACTTCATGGCAAATAGGTGGGGAACAGTGGAAACAGTGGCAGACTTTATTTTTGGGGGCTCCAAAATCACTGCAGATGGTGATTGCAGCCATGAAATTAAAAGATGCTTACTCCTTGGGAGGAAACTTATGACCAACCTAGATAGCATATTAAAAAGCAGAGACATAACTTTGTCAACAAAGGTCCATCTAGTCCAGGCTATGGTTTTTCCAGTAGTCATATATGGATGTGAGAGTTGGACTATAAAGAAAGCTGAGCACCAAAGATTTGATGCTTTTGAACTGGAGAAGACTCTTGAGAGTCCCTTGGACTGCAAGGAGATCCAACAAGTCCATCCTAAAGGAAATCAGTCCTGGGTGTTCATTGGAAGGACTGATGCTGAAGCTGAAACTCCAATACTTCGGCCACCTGATGCAAAGAACTGACCCATTGGAAAAGACCCTGATGCCGGGAAAGATTGAGGGCAGGAGGAGAAGGGGATGACAGAGGATGAGATGTTTGGATGGCATCACCAACTCAATGGACATGAGTTTGGGTAAACTCCAAGAGTTTGTGATGGACAGGGAGGCCTGTCATGCTGCGGTTCATGAGGTCGCAGAGTCGGACACGACTGAGTGACTGACATGAACTAACCTGAAGCAACTGACACACACATGCTCAATTCATAAGTTGAGCCCCCAGTGAACAGAGTATTTACAAGGTGACTAAACATAACTGAGATCATAAGGGTGGGGCCCTAATCTCATAGGATTGGTGGTTTTATAAGAAAATCTCTCTTCCTCTCTCTCCTGCCTCCCTCTCTCCTCCCTTCTTTTCCCTCTCTCCTCTTCTTTCCCTCTCTCCTCCTTTTCCCTCCTCTCTCCCTTCATCCCTCCCTCCCTCCCTCTCCTTCTCTGTCCCTCTCTCTGCCTCTCACTCTCTGGTTCTCTCCCTCTCTGCTTACCATGTAAGGATGAAGCACGAAGGCAGCCATGTGCAAACCAAGAAGAGAGCCTTCACTAGCACCTCATTACACTGGCGCTCTGAGAAATAAATGTTCGTTGCTTAAGCCACCCAAGCCACGATATTTCATCACAGCAACCTGAACTGGCTCATACAGAGTTAAGTGAAATTATTTTCAAGTGAAATGTTCCATTTTCTCTCATTTTCATTTTTTGGATACACATTCTTTTGTCTAGTAACAAGGCCTCTCACTTGAGAGCATAGAGGAGGGTATGAGAATTTTACCTGGTTTGGCTTTGTTCCAGACTCTTATGAAGGCAAGAAGCTACATTTCAGTTGACCTCTAGAATGTTACTTGCAGTACAATTTCTAGGCTGCATAAACCTGTACTCACTGGTGAGACCTGATTCTGGTTTCTGGCAACATTTGCAAAATTACTCCAGGTGCCAGGCAAGTTCTTTCACCTAGGAAGAAGAGAAATTTCATAGGTTGTATTTTACATGTAAAACTTAATTCATGCTTCCAAAAACTATAAAATATGGAGACTAAATATAGTCCGTCAAGAGTATGAAATGTGAATGAATAGCAGCAGAAACCAGATTTGTAAAAGAAGAGGAAAGGGGCTGAACCAGAAGCCTTCAGTTTATTTAAATTCTCTGTATGACATTCCCAGAGATTTGCCTGGAAACAGAATGAAATTCATGGTTATGGAAATGGGGAGGACGTGAGTGCAGGGCATGCTCTTCTGAGTACTTTCAGTGAAGACTTGTCACAGGTCTAATTGACCTTTCCTTCAACTGTGGACTGTCACAGCACCATCAGAGAAGTGATTTCTGAGGGGAAACCACAGGAACCTTTGTGCAGGAGGAGGGCAGGCCTCTGTCAGGAGATAGATAGCCTGGAGGCTGGTCGTGCTCACCCTCACCTTTAATGCATTTCAATTCACTTCATTACACACAACTTGATTGACACAGGGTGACTTTTCATGTTGGGATTCAGATTGTTTCTGAAATCTACAACAGGTTGATAGCGTGCTATTTCCGTCCTTGAAAAGCAGAGCAAAGCAAAGTGATGGAGCTCTGGTTCCCAGCCCAGGGAGGTATTCCTGATGGAGGGTTTGGGTAAAGGTCAATTAGGATGTGACAAAAGGCAGGTGTTTTTCCAGGTATAAAATTTAGTCCATCAACAAAACTCCCATTGTACCACGAGGTTGGAACAATCTTTTACAGAGATGGTATCTACTTCTGGGGCCTTCTTTGGTGGTAAAGCATAATCCAAGAGCCTTATATCTGATACAGGTGGTCCTCTAGCTTTATTAGTGTTTGTTGCTGTTCATTTGCTCGGTCATGTCCATCTCTTTGTGACTCCATGGACTGCAGTGTACCAGGCTTTCCTATCCTTCACTATTTCCTATCTCCCTGTGTTTGCTCAAACATGTCCATTGAGTCAGTGATGTCTTCCAACCATCTTATCCTCTGTTGCCCCCTTCCCTTCCTGTCCTCAATCTTTCCCAGCATCAGGGTCTTTTCGAATAAGTCAACTCTTTGTGTCAGGTGGCCAAAATATTGGAGTTTCAGCTCCCACATCAGTCCTTCCAATGAATACTCAGGGTTGATATCCTTTAGGATTGACTGGTTTGATCTCCTTGCTATCCAAGGGACTCTCATGAGTCTTCTCCTGCACCACACTTCAAAAGCATCTTGGCACTCTGCTTTCTGTATGGTCCAGCTCTCACACCCATGCATGACTACTGAAAAAACCGTAGCTTTGACTATATGGACCTTTACCAGCAAAGTGATGTCTCTGCTTTTAAATAGGCTCTTTAAGTTTGTCATAGCTTTTCTTTAAAGGAACAAGCATCTTTTAATTTCAAGGCTGCAGTCACCATCAGCAGTGATTTTGGAGCCCAAGAAAATGAAGTCTGTCACTGTTTCCATTATTTCCCCATCTATTTGCCATGAAGTGATGGGGCTGGATGCAATGATCTTAGTTTTTTGAATGTTGAGTTTTAAGCCAACTTTTTCACTCTCGTTTTTCACTTTCATTGAGAGACACTTTAGTTCCTCTTCACTTTCTGTCATAAGGATGGTGTCATCTCCATATCTGAGGTTACTGGTATTTCTCCCTGTGATCTTGATTCCAGCTTGAGCTTCCTCCAGTCCAGCATTTTGCATGATGTACTCTGCATGTGTCCACCACCGACTCGAGAGACATGAGTTTGAGCAAGCTCCGGAAGTTGGTGATGGGCAAGGAAGCCTGGCATGCTGCAGTCCATGGGGTTGCAAAGAATCAGACACAGCTGAGTGACTGAACTGAGCTGAACTCTGCATATAAGTTAAATAAGCAGGGTGACAATATGCAGTCTTGACATACTTCTTCCCCAATTTTGAGCCATTTCTTTTCTTTTCTTTTCTTTTTTTGCTCCATCATGAATATTTTTATTTTATTTATTTTATTTTTTGCTTTCAGCTTTGGTCCAGGACTTTATTTTTTTTTTCCATTTATTTTTATTAGTTGGAGGCTAATTACTTTACAATATTGTAGTGGTTTTTGCAGTACATTGACATGAATCAGCCATGGATTTACATGTATTCCCTATCCCAATCCCCCCTCCCACCTCCCTCTCTACCCGATCCCTCTGGGTCTTCCCAGTGCACCAGCCCCGAGCACTTGTCTCATGCATCCAACCTGGGCTGGTGATCTGTTTTACCCTTGATAATATACATGTTTCAATGCTGTTCTCTCGAAACATCCCACCCTCGCCTTTTCCCACAGAGTCCAAATGTCTGTTCTGTACATCTGTGTCTCTTTTTCTGTTTTGCATATAGGGTTATCGTTACCATCTTTCTAAATTCCATATATATGCATTAGTATACTGTATTGGTCTTTATCTTTCTGGCTTACTTCACTCTGTATAATGGTCTCCAGTTTCATCCATCTCATTAGAACTGATTCAAATGAATTCTTTTTAACGGCTGACTAATATTCCATGGTGTATATGTACCACAGCTTCCTTATCCATTCGTCTGCTGATGGACATCTAGGTTGCTTCCATGTCCTGGCTATTATAAATAGTCCTGCAATGAACATTGGGGTGCACGTGTTTCTTTCAGATCTGGTTTCCTTGGTGTGTATGCCCAGAAGTGGGATTGCTGGGTCATATGGCAGTTCTATTTCCAGTTTTTTAAGAAATCTCCACACTGTTTTCCATAGTGGCTGTACTAGTTTGCATTCCCACCAATAGTGTAAGAGGGTTCCCTTTTCTCCACACCCTCTCCAGCATTTATTGCTTGTAGACTTTTGGATAGCAGCCATCCTGACTGGCGTGTAGTGGTACCTCGTTGTGGTTTTGATTTGCATTTCTCTGATAATGAGTGATGTTGAGCATCTTTTCATGTGTTTGTTAGCCATCTGTATGTCTTCTTTGGAGAAATGTCTGTTTAGTTCTTTGGCCCATTTTTTGACTGAACCAGAAAGAAATAGAAGATCTTAACAGACCCATCACAAGCAAGGAAATCAAAACTGTAATCAGAAATCTTCCAGCAAACAAAAGCCCAGGACCAGATGGCTTCACAGCTGAATTCTACCAAAAATTTAGAGACGAGCTAATACCTATCTTACTCAAACTCTTCCAGAAAATTGCAGATGAAGGTAAGCTTCCAAACTCATTCTATGAGGCCACCATCACCCTAATTCCAAAACCAGACAAAGATGCCACAAAAAAAGAAAACTACAGGCCAATATCACTGATGAACATAGATGCAAATATCCTTAACAAAATTCTAGTAAACAGAATCCAACAACATATTAACAAAATCATACACCATGACCAAGTGGGCTTTATCCCAGGAATGCAAGGATTCTTTAATATCCACAAATCAATCAATGTAAAACACCACATTAACAAATTGAAAGAGAAAAACCATATGATTATCTCAATAGATGCAGAAAAAGCCTTTGACAAAATTCAACATCCATTTATGATTAAAACTCTCCAGAAAGCAGGAATGGAAGGAACATACCTCAACATAATGAAAGCTATATATGGCAAACCCACAGCAAGCATTACCCTCAATGTTGAAAAATTGAAAGCATTTCCCCTAAAATCAGGAACAAGACAAGGGTGCCCACTCTCACCACTACTATTCAACATAGTTTTGGAAGTTTTGGCCACAGCAATCAGAGCAGAAAAAGAAGTAAAAGGAATCCAGATAGGAAAAAAAGAAGTGAAACTCTCGCTGTTTGCAGATGACATGATCCTCTACATAGAAAACCCTAAAGACTCTACCAGAAAATTACTAGAGCTAATCAACGAATATAGTAAAGTTGCAGGATATAAAATTAACACACAGAAATCCCTTGCATTCCTATACACTAACAATGAGAAAACAGAGAAATTAAGGAAACAATACCATTCACCATTGCAACAGAAAGAATAAAATACTTAGGAGTGTATCTACCTAAAGAAACAAAAGACCTATACATAGAAAACTATAAAACACTGATGAAAGAAATCAAAGAGGACACAAACAGATGGAGAAATATACTGTGTTCATGGATTGGAAGAATCAATATTGTCAAAATGGATATACTACCCAAAGCAATCTATAGATTCAGTGCAATCCCTATCAAGCTACCAACGGTATTTTTCACAGAACTAGAACAAATAATTTCACAATTTGTATGGAAATACAAAAAACCTCGAATAGCCAAAGTAATCTTAAGAAAGAAGAATGGAACTGGAGGAATCAACCTGCCTGACTTCAGACTCTACTACAAAGCCACAGTCATTAAGACAGTATGGTACTGGCACAAAGACAGAAATATAGATCAATGGAACAGAATAGAAAGCCCAGAGATAAATCCACGAACCTATGGACACCTTATCTTTGACGAAGGAGGCAAGAATATACAATGGAAAAAGACAACCTCTTTAACAACTGGTGCTGGGAAAACTGGTCAACCACTTGTAAAAGAATGAAACTAGAACACTTTCTAACACCATACACAAAAATAAACTCAAAATAGATTAAAGATTTAAATGTAAGACCAGAAACTATGAACCATTTCTTTATTCCATATCTGGTTCTAACTGTTGCTTCTTGACTTGCATACAGGTCTCAGTAATCAGGTAAGGTAGTCTGGTATTCCTGTCTCATTAAGAATTTTAGTGGTGTCTAGGCTTATCTTTCCCATCTGATTTTCAGTAGAGTCGACTCAGGAACCCATTCTGAGACTGCCTGGGGACTGGGTCTCCCTAGTTTCACCATCATGACCCTCTCAGGGGCATGGATCATGCTGCTGTGCCCGTGAAGTGTGGGGCATGTAAAGCTTGGTGGCCCTTTATAGCCCCTGTTTGCCCCCTGCTGTGCCAGGCACGCAGGAATTGCCCCCTTGCTCCCTGGGGCTGTGCAAGCCTGTGTGCCTAAGTGCATCATCAGGGTATTTGTACTCAGAGGTCTTGCTACTTCTCTGATTCTGTGTTAAAAGATGGGCATTGATCCCCTGTGAATTCAGATCCTCCCAAACCAACCTAATATATCTCCTCCCTCTGCCCCATGTCTGGATTTATAGTTTGTCGTCACACTCCTAATTCTTAACCCCAGCTCCCAGGATACCTAGTGATGACCTGCTTCCTCTCTGACTACCCTCCTTCCTTGTAGCCCTGCAAAACAACCAGTCTCAATAGCCATGGGTTCTCTATTTCCGGAATCTTTTCAGGGTCAGGTCCCCTTTGTCAGTCAAAGGTTTTTCTTCTGTCTTTTGTAAGAACACCTTTCTCTGCAGCAGACAGCTCATAATTGAGCTGATAAATTATTGTCTTGCTTCATTATCCTGCCTTATGGTCATCCTTTCAAATGGATAAGGCTAATGCCACCTACCATAGTAACTCTAATCAACTTTCTAGGTCCCCTCCTTAAATGCCACTCCATTTTCTGGGAAAAAAAGAACAGAACAAAGGAGCTGGGCCTCAGCAAAATTGTGACGATTGTCTTCAGCTTTGGTATTTATCATCTGTATCCTGGACTCTCTCCCTCTCCACAAAATGTCCCCCCCTCTCCTCTTGTGGTCCCTTTCCTCTTCTCACCAAAAGGGCAGTAGACAGGGAAATGCCTACTTTATGCAGTTGCTTAGTCACTAAGTCGTGTCTGACTTTTTGCGACCCGGTGGACTGCAGCCTGCCAGGCTTCCCTGTTCTTCACTATTTCCCAGAGTTTGCTCAGACTCATGTCTGTTGAGTTGATGATGCCATCCAACTATCTCATCCTCTGCTGCCTCCTTCTCCTTCTGCCCTCAATCTTTCCCAGGGTCCTCAGGTAATGATGTGCTTCACATAAACATTATTCCAGGCTATTGAAGCTTACCTTATGTGATAACTTTCAAAAGCTATAATGGCTTTGAACAGAAAGTTTCTCAACCTCCATTACACTGTTTCCTGTCTTTGAAAGCATGAATTCAAATTTTTGTCTCTTGTAATATCTCGAATCAATAATCTTTCAACAAATTTAGGTAGAGCATCCATCATTACGTGAGAGGTTCAGAGATACAAAGATGAATGCACTGGTGCTCTTTACCATTTAAAGAGTTTAAGGTCAGATTAGGATGAAGATACTGAAGACGAATTGCTACAGTCCAGAGCAAAGGAGAATGTATGAAGGATGTGAACAGGTCAGGGATGGGCCATTGATAGGACACAGAGAAGCGGCAGAGCCCTGCCAAAATGGATGATGAGGTGCCAGGAAAAGGTTCTAAGAGGGCTGGTAATCTGTTCCTAAGGACACTGCCCTCCTTGGAGAGTCCAGACTGGTCTGCATTTTGAATTCTGTCTGTTAAGAGGGGTTCTGATTCTCCAGTTCTTTGACTACAGCCAGGTTGTCAGCTGCCATGTCTTGCTCCTAGCAGACGCACCCCCTCTTAATTTGCATTTCTAATCATCTGTGAGCCAGGAAGCCTCATAACCAAGCCCCTTAGAACCAGGACTCCCTTCGAGTAAATATGCTCTTAGCAAGGCTCCCAGGAGCTCTGTTAAGATAATGGGCAAGAGGGTTGTTTGATTGCTTATTTTGATTAGAATATTTTGATTGCTTTGTACTTCTTTCCTGGTTCTAGTTGGCTTAGAGGTTTGGTATATAAGCCACCTCTAAATGAGAAGTCATTATGAATTTGTATCAGAAGGAGAAAATTTTTGTTTTTAAGAAATTACATTTTCTGCCATTTCCTTATGTGTTTATTTCTGGCTGCTCTAGGTCTTCATTGCTGTGTGCAGGCTTTCCCTAGTTGCGAGCAGGGGCTGCTCTCTAGTTGCGATGTTCACGCTTCTCATTGTAGTGGCTTCTCTCGTTGCAGAGCATGGGTGCAGTAGTTATGGCTCACGAGCGTAGTTTCTATGAGGCATGTGGAATCTTCCTGGATCAGGGATCAAACCCATGTCCCCTGCATTGGGAGGCAGATTCTCAACCACTGGACTACTCAGGAAGTCCAAGGATTTTAATATAAAGGAATTATTAATATCTGTACCGAATGGGCATTATGTACCAGATTCTTTATTATTTCTTTAGCCCTCACAATAACCCTGCAATATACCTAAAATGGTCTGCATTTTATGAAAAAAGAAACTAATACTCAGAGACCACAGTTTACTGCCTTTGTATTGTCAGATTTCCTGGCTTCCCTGTCCCTCATATCCTTCAGCTGTAAAATAGGAACAGTACAGCTGTGTATCTCTCAGACTTGCTGGGAGGATTAAACAGGTGAATAAATGTGATTATAACTAACGTGCCTAATACATAGTAAGATTCAGTGGTGGATGCTGTTATTTTGTCATGTTGGTGTTGTTACTAAAGTCGTATATCTACTTAGAACCAAAATCTAAAGTCCATCCCACAGCAGGTACTCTGATACTAGGGAGAATTGCTCTGTAGAAGTGATTTTGCTCAGCATGGCTTGTGCTGCATGGGAGGCCACCGCCTGCCCTGTCTCTGAGCCATATGAGGACAGGCATGGGGTTATACTCTTACCTTGACTCCTGTCCTTAGCACTGACTCCTCAAGACTCACTTCAAGGGCAGTGAATTGTGGCATTTTATGATAAGGTTGTAAGCAATGACTTCATGCTACTTTTGAAGTCTGTCTCAAGTTTTGCTTGAAAAACCATATGTGTGCATGCTTAGTCACTAAGTCGTGTCTGACTCTTTGTGACCTCATGGACTATAGCCTGCCAGGCTCCTCTGTCCATGGAATTTTCCAGGTAAAACGTTCTGGAATGGGTTGCCCTCCTCCATGGGATCTTCCCAACATCAAACCCACATCTCCTGCATTGGCTAGTGTGTCCTTTACCACTGAGTCACCAGGGAAACCCCCTTGAAAAAGCACAAGAAGTACCAAAGTCTTCATCACCACAGCTTTTCCCCTCTTAAGAAGATGAATTTTTACAGTACTTTGGAACTTTAAGATGCAGAATTCCAAGCAGAATGTTGGCTCATTTTATTATAAAATGACATCCCAGACTGTGATGTGCTCATCACATTCATGACTGAGATTGATAGATTAAGAACAAACAGCATGTTTCTAGTCATCCCAAGTTTCTCTCTTTAGAACTGACTGTTTACAGCATGCATAGGACTTGTAATAAGCATTTGCATGGATTTCACTTGGTCGTTCTCTTTAACTTCTTAAAACTTAAAAAGGAATGTTAGCATGAAATACTTCATTCCACAAGTAATGCTTTCTTCTCCTATATTGTTTTTCAATATTAAAAAAGAACTTTGATGAGTGTCTCGAAGTTATTTGAAGCATAGTCATTTGAAATTTCAATAAAATCCTGATCTGTGATGTGAGAATGGTGATTCCTTTTTCCTCTCCTTTCAGAAATCCCATGACAAAAGTTAAAAGTCTCTCAGCTTAGTATAAAATGTGATTCTTATCAAATCTATCTCTGCTCTCTAGAAACCTAGTATAAATTAAAGAAATGCTGACTACTTCTAGCATGAGATGACTGATATCAATGTTTACATTATGAATTTAATGTGGAGTGAGTGTTTCCACAACCCTGAGTCACAGAGATGCATTGAATTTGTCTCATTTAAGCATTTAGTAATATCGCTCCCCCCACCTTTTTTTAAAATAGTCTGTGAGGAATTCTAAGATGAAATGGGACATAAAGCCATACCTGAATGAAGCAAGGGACAGTCCTTGGCAAAAAGGATGAAAGACAGTGTCAGGGCAGTCACAGCGGTGGGTAGCCCAGCAGAGGTGGGGAGACAGTGTGTTCTGAGGAGCCTGGAGGTGCCTGGAGAAGGATCAGAATAGCAAGTCCTCAGTTTTGTGATGTTTAGTCCATTTTCAACTTAAAGAAAACTGGACCATCAATACAAATAAAAAAAAAAGCCCATTGTCTTTTTTATTCTTCTCACTATAAATACCAATTTTATCTGGGGGAAAAATCTATATGTTATTTGGAGGGCAAGGACCAAAGGAATTTTCACAAGGATTCAGTCACCTGTAGAAAATAATTGACTATTTCTTCAGGTCTGAGAAAGTGGAATCTGACCTTTTAAATAGGCTGGTTTGATATGTGGCCACACACTTTTTTTGTGGATTGTGGGACTGCTTGATGTTCGATGCTGGTAGACCTGGAGGTAGGATCACACAGGACAGAGGAAGAGGAGAGGTGTTTCATGTCTGAGAAGGCCTTATGCAAAACTTGAGGAGCCTATTTCCCTGCAGCATCCTCCGCAGAATGAAGGGTGCCTCTGTGGAGGGAGATGCCACCAAGAAAGGGGTGCCCTGGATGCTCCCTCTACCACTCACTTGCTCAGCAGCTTGATAGGGAACTGTGGTGGGGGCAGCCAAAGGGAAGGAAAAAGCCAAAGCCAGCCAAAGGGAAGAAACTTAAAGCAGGGTGTGATCTTTATTTCAGTTTCCTGCTAATCACCTGCTTTGCTGAAGGCCAGCTGAGCCAGGGACCCAGTTCTGCAGATTTGGAATTTAGTGAGTGGGACAGTGTCAATAGCACAGCTGAGGAACGGTACCTCTTTGCAATCACCTGAAACATTAGTCAGCAGGCACAAAGAGCTTAGGAATAGGAGACAAGATCAGGTACCTTTGACCTTACATAATGCCATACTGAGCATGCAGAAACGTGGTGATCTCTGGCTCAAAGGGACTGTGGCCAGAGACGGCAGAATTGATAGGGTGAAGAAGAGCAGGTGATAGATGACAGTCAGGATCCTGAAAGCCCAGGAGACTGCCTGTGTTCATCACTGGTCTTCCCACTGCCTCTTCTGCAGCTTTCTGGGCACACAGAACTGCCTCCTAAAGCCCATCACAAGCCTGACTTTATAATGACTCAATCAGCAACATCACACTCAGCCACACTATTTACAGTGCAGGAGCTACTTTTGTACACAAGAGAAATCTCTAAGTATCCAACTGCAAACAGGCCAGCCTGTTATAGGTTCAGGTTGGCACTGTTAGGCTTAAAGGTGGTTGTTTTCACCCATCGCACTTTTCTGCCCTGGAGCAGTCACTCTGAGCTTGAGGGTGTGAGGAAAGCAGACTCCGTGCCAGCACCTTCTCCCAGGTGGCAGGCAGGACCTCTTCCCCATCCTTCTCCAGCGCCTTACATTGGATGTGCACCTGGTCCTCATGCCCTCGAGTCTCTAGATATGGTTTCCTCTCTAGGAAATGAACTCAATTCAGCTTTGTAATCTATTCACTTCCAACTCCTGCTAATCAACTCAATACCCTTCCTTCCAGACTCATTAGTTTCCTTTCATCATTCACTTTTTTTTTTTTCTGATCCATTTCACTTTTGGCCTCATGGTTTCATTTCACTCCCCAAACATTTCTTTGTACACAGTAAAAAAGAGTTCACCCATGACACGCATGGCATTGGAGGGGTGGGGTGGGTCATCATAGTAGTGGCAGGGGATGAGCAGAATAAACAAGTTCTCAGTACTGGAGTGTAAAGCATTGTGAGAGAGATGACAGAATCCAGGGACTATAAAACTAGAAGGCTTAAAAAAAAAATCATAGTCAGATAGTTGACTTGTTGTTTTGAGTATATTCTCCTAAAGGCCGTTTAGCCTGTGCTTAAACACCATATGTGACTGGGGATTCCTTACCTTTAATATATTTACGTGATATTTCAGAGCTTTGGCTGACTCGTCTTTCAAAGAACCAAAACTTGTCTCCTTGTGGCTTCTATTTTTTTGGCCTTTGCAGGTTAACTGTGGAATCCTAAGAAGGGGACAGATTTCTTTCCCTACTATGTGTAAAAGCTAGAACCTTCTTTCGGAAAAATAAAGGAAAAACAAAGAAGGGCCAGCTTGTGAGGAAAGGAACCGAGGTGCTCTTGGTATCCAGCCCAGCTTCCTAATACAGGACAGGGTCAGGCTGCCGGTTACTGTAGGTACATGCTGTTACAATTGCTACTGCAATGAATGTTTGTATCTCCCTAAAATTCTTATGGTGACCCTCAAATCCTCAATGTGATGGTATTTGGAAATCTATATTGGAGATGGATTTCTCTCAGGCAGCAGAAGTCCAGAGGTGATGCTGACATCGGTACTCATAGATGTCAGGGCAAGGTCTCCACTATCTCCTGGTCTTCCCATGATGGTCTTGAGGTGGATCCTGAAGCTCCAAGTGCTTTTTCTATATTTCAAGCAGAAAAGAAAGAAAGGGTGGGTGCTGCTTACACAGGGAGCAGTTTCCTCGGATATCCTCGGCCAACATCCTTTTAGCTAGAATTATGTCCACAGCCATGCTGAACTGCAGGAGAAGCTGGGAAATATCACTTTTTAGCCGAGGATGTGGCTACCCTTTAAAAATAAATAGGTTTTTTTTTTTTTTTTTTTTTTAATGGGAAAGAGGAAAAGAGGCCATTGGGTAGGCAACTAGCAGTATTTGCCAAAGTGTGTCACTAGATACACTGTGTCCTTCCTGGACATGCGTAAAACCCCACGCAGTGTTCATTACAAATGCCAGGACTCTTACATCCAATAAAATTCAGCTCTGGCTAGTTTGAGCAGAGAAGGGTTTATTAAAGGATATAGGTAGCTCACAGGCTTGTCTGGGAAAGCCAGAAAAACCAGCTTGAACATAATCAGCCACAGACACAAGTATGAAAAATGCCCAGTGGCCTCATAGGATTTCTTTCTTTCTTTTCTTTTTTTTTTTTTCTTTCTTTGCTGAAAGGACAGTGCTGGCCCCATTGTCTTCTACTGGCCTAACACGCTACGACCAGAAACTCTACCATGACTGTCACAGAAGAACCAGGTCCCCCTTGTCGCTGCCTGCTTGGAGAGTGCTCTCTCCTCGTGTACTCACTTCCTTATCCAGGCCTTTCCCACCTGGGGCTTCAGGGAGATCTAGTGGTTACATGGCTGCATCCTCACTGCTGAGCATCTGGGAAACACAGGCCCAAACTTTCCAGCCTCTCTGGCCCAGGAAGACAAGCAAGTAGGGGGTTGGATGGATGTTGAGTGAGCCAATGTCTGGTATCTATTAATATCACTGTTTTTGAAACAGAGGAGGCTAGGAATCACCTGGTTGCAGATGAACCAATACTGAAAGTCAATTGTTTTCCATGACTTTGAAGGGAGATTTGACTGAAAAAAAAAAAAAAAAAAGCATTGTCTGGTTCCAGAAAAGAATGGCTCCCTGTGAAAGAAAGAGAATGACACATTCTTTTCAATTCTATTTTCTCTTCTGCCTTACATGGTACATTTTTGAAAAGATAGCAGATGGGATTCCTATATTCATTAAGGAAGAAAAAAGAACTCTTTATCTTCATCGCTAGTGTTTTAAATGAGGGAAATACGTAGTATTTATTGCTATCCTTTGAAGACCCTTTGAAGATTTTAATTAGCACTGAACGTGTTATTCCATCTGCTTAGATGAGTAGACCACATGGTCACAAGGCCTCTCATTTCGTGCTGATGAACTGATCCATTGGGTTTCCTTGGTTGGCATGAGAAAAATCCTCAACTTGAAAGACCCCATCCATTACACAGGAGTTATCTTCATTTTATAAAGATTTATAATAAAAGAGCATGTATCTAAATATATGCATAAAATATACATATAGATTAAAAAAAATTTTTTTTAATGATTCAAATACTGTGTGACTTCAACCCAGTTTCCCACAGTGCAGTAATTCCTGATATGTCTCTTTTTTTGAACATTTTATGGCACTCTATGTTTCATGGAACACTTTCACATTTTGTTTTATGATTCTCTCTACCCTGTGAGATAAGAGTAGATAATATCTTCTTTAATTAAAGATAAGAAAATGAAGGCACAGAGAGTTTCAGTGATTTGTCCCACAAAGTTCACAAGTTCCAAAGAGATTTGCCTGACCCTGTAATCTATATCTTTTCATTCATATGCTGGTGCTCTAGCCAGCAATGAAAGCTTAGTCATCAAAGGGAGAATTCTTCCATCTTTAGGAAGATTATTTTGTATCAATTGGGCTTTACTGAGGTTAGATCTGAAATGTAATGCATGTTAGAAAAGCAATTCAGTAATATGACAGTATGACATGATGGTTCTGACCATTGGGAAGAGACAAATGTGGGAATGACTTCCACATCAGCTTCCTTTTAGCTGAGCCACCTTGAGTAAGTAACTACTTAATCCCTGCAAGGCTGAATATTCTTCTCCATGTAGGATATAAATAAAATTTGCTCACATAGATATGTAGCATATATTCTATGTTGCCTGGAAAATCAAATCACTGTATTATTGGACTATTTGAATAAATTGAGTTCCACAATCCCTGGGTTGGGAAGAATCCCTGGAGTAGGGCATGGAAACCCACTCCAGCATTCTTGCCTGGAGAATTCCATGGACAGAGGAGCCTAGTGGAATATGGTCCATAGTGTCAACAAGAGTCAGATATGATTGAAGCGACTTAGCATGCATACCTATATTTATTTTAAGAATATTAAACATCTACCCTGAGAGGATTACTGCTCTAGAGTAATGGAGATACAAAGATTAGTTAAACAAATTCCTGCCTTTATGGCACCAAAAAGATGTGGTGGGAGCAGGGAAGGATAGAAAGTTTCTGTAGATGATTTATTCCTTGAGCTAAGTCCTGAAAGCTTGACTATGTAAGTCTCTGTGGGCCTGAGTTCTTGAATCGTTACCATATCTAGGTCAGTTTGTGGGATAAAAGAAAAACTGAAACATAAAACCATCTACTGAAAATATTAAAATGACTTTTCATTTGAGTTGAGTTAGAACTTCAACTACTTCAGAGGTGTTTTTGGTCGATTATATTGTTTATAGAACACACTTAGGAAAGTCAGGTATTAGTTCTATTATATTGAGGAAGAAGATAAGACGTGAAGAAGTTATGTCTTCTTCAAAGTTATTTAAATACTTCAAGGTAAGAGGCAGTTCAAGCCCTGAGCTAGGTGCTTAGGACATAAATGTAAACACAAGAAAATCCCTACTTCTGTAGAGCTTTGGATTTTACCACTGTACTCATAGGTAGATATGTTGATTAACCACATACCAGAGTTGTTATAATTAAGGGACGCAGTTTAATTCACATATAACTGATTACCATACATTAAAAATCACTTTAATTTTTCCAATTTTAATGTCAGATACATTGGAATAACCAAAGTACATTTTACTTCCTTGCTTTTAAAGTATTTTTTGGGAATGCAGATTCTTGGTTTGCTTTTTTGACATTTGTCTTTACTGAGGTATAATTTATCTACAGTAAAAGGCATAGATTTCAAGTGTTCATTCAATATATTTTGACAAATGTATGTACCTGAACTGAAGTCAAACAAATTAAGATATGGGACACTTCCTGCACCCCAAAACAATTCCCCATGGTCTTTTCCAATCACTCCTCCATCCATACCCCTGTCCAGACAACCACGGTTCAGATTTTTAGTTAAGCATGGAAAGTTAGTTTTTACCTCTTCTTGAATTTCACTTAAATGAAACCATAGAATATGAATTCTTTTGTTCAACATAATGTCTGTGAGATTCAACCATATTATTGCTTGTATCAATAATTCCTTTTTAAGGCCAAGTCATATTCTATTACATGGATATATACTCTATGTCTAGTCTCCTGTTGATGAGCATTTGAGTTCTTTCCAGTTTGGACTTGTTAAGAAGGCATCCATGAAAAAAAAAAAAGAAGGCATCCATGAACATTCTCATACAGGTCTTTTTTGTAGACATGTGTATCCATTTCTTTTGGGTATATACCCTGGGAATGGAATGTGGTCTAATGTGGTTTTAATAAAAGGAGTGTTGCTAATAATACTATCGTACAGCTGGCTCTGATCAACTGTACTAATATGCTTGTATATACCAAAGAGTAGCATAGGTAGTCCAAAGCGGCCTCAAAATAACTCTAGATTTGAGTATGGAATTTTCTCATTGTATTTGTGTTCTTTAACCACACCTAAGTGTCTCCATCATCTTGCATTTTATTAAGTATGAAAAAAAGTTGGCCCAAGATAGAAATTTGTCAAAAATAATATATACAGATGCATGAAAGTTGGCTGACATTTCATTTATCCAAAATAATAAATATCTATCCACTATGATACCAAAAGAAGCCCAGATTTTATAGTATTTGTACACTAGAAAGAACAGTTATCAGATTTTAGCTTAGCTATCATGGAAAGCTTTATCCCAACCAGACTTTTAACAAGATAGAACGATGTTTTTTTGACTCCCAAAGAGAGAAATGCAGTGTGTTTAGCTTGAAATATTTATCTACTTGTTTCTATCCTTTCATACATTTTGTCTATGGATACCCTATGTTTTCCAACCCAAATTAATCCTTCCATCCTTTATTCAACAGTGAGTTTTGAGTACTTACTCTGAACAAGATTTGCAGAACATCCTAAAAATAAAGCATTGATGTAAGATGGTTCAAACTGATGTAAGATGGCTCAAATCTCTTCTCTCATCATGGAACTAGCAGTCTAATGGAGATAGATGTTAAACACTAATTACATAGTCACTTATCAAAATAAAATTGTAATGGGCTCTATAAAGTATAGGGTGTAAAAGTGCATGTAACTTTTACATAGCGCTGTGAAATAAGACCTGTGAGCTGGGCAGAAGTCACCTTTCATATCTTCATCCTCATATGAGGAGAAGCCACAGAAGTAATCGGAGGAGTGGCATGATGAGCATCGAATTTTATAAGTTTACTCTGACTGCAGAGCAAATACTACAAAGAAAACGGTAACTTACACCCCTTTCTGGACATCACCTTTTCATTGCCACAGTCTACCACACCCAGAAACAGGCAGCATTATCTTCGTGCTTCTTCTGGGCTTACACTTCCATGCCTACCCTGATTCTTCTGCATCAGAGCCTGTTCAAGAGGAGAGACCTAAATTAATAAACAGCTTTAAGCTAAGGCTCCAATGGCAGACTGTAGACTAAGGTATTACCACTGTCCTCTCTCTCTTTCCTCTGGCCCAAATATAATAGGAACCTCCTAAGTACAAAGGAGTGAAGAAAGAGAAGTTTAAGTCATTCGGGTCAGCCCAGGTAGAAAGGTATTTTGAATGTGGGTGGTCAAGATGTTCATCACACCATATATTCTATCAAAATAATGAAATAAGTCATTTAATCTGCACACTATTGTCCTGGAATATGTTTCTTTATCATTTTGAGAAGGTTCTAGTGGCAGGATCAGTTTTCATAGTGGATTCTCATTGTAGCAGCGCCCACTCTCTTCATCATATCCAAAGCACACGGTCCATTTCAGAGCATGTACAAACTCCATCTATCATGCAGCATCGGGGTATCTGTTTTCCCTGGTTCCTGGAGCCGGGTGAGCAGAGCCCATGGTTTCATTTTCAGTCTCATTCTCTGTCTGGATTTTCTTTTCCGTTGTCTTCAAGAGTTTTACAATAGTTTATCTAGCTATGCTAATCATCAGTAATCTTGGAAAGATGAAGACTAAGTAGGTGAGAGGGAGATGGTCAGGAAGAAATCTACCCCAACAGTACTGTACTCCTGCCTTTTTAAAGGACTGACAGCGGCTGAGAGTTTCAGCCACAAAGGACCATGAGGGAGGCCAGAGGGTATCTTTGATGCGCAAGTCCTTACACTGTGTTTCAAAGCTATTGCTGCTGCCCTAAGGGAAAACCACTGACATGTGCTCTGATTAGCCCCCTGTGGTCTGGGAGGAAAGCTCTCCCGGGCACCCCTTGGCAGGAGAGGATATTGCATGCACAGCCTTTCAGGCCAGTACAGAGCAGTAGTAGTATTTCTCCCTAGGGTCTGGGAGAGTGATGCATTATAGAGGATGATGCCAGAAACAAGCCCCAGCTATGGAATTAGCATCCACCTCCGGTAGCAGCTTTTGGCTTATTTGTTAGAGACACTATCCAAGGGGAGGCATAATTCACTTCTGAGCAGCTTGAACTAATATCATTGTTTCTCTCTAGCTTATATATTAACTTCACACTAGAATTAGAGGAGATAATCTTTTCTTCTTTCTCTAGCAAGCCAATCACAATAGTCCTGCCAGTGCCTGGGTATTCTTAGCAAGATAAAATGCCTAAGAATAGAGGTTGCACCTTGCATTCTGAAAATGGTGAGGTTTCCAGATGGTGCTTGGTAGGAGGTGCAGATAATAGCAACCCTGGTTTCTAACAGGAGACTCTTCTCATGCAGCACATCGAACATCATCCATGGAAAGGCAGGCATCCCCTAATTGGATTGAGCAGGCCATTAGTGACCCACTCACTGGGAAATTAAAGGAAAATAAATGTGTGTGCTAATCTATTACCAATGAAATTTAATAAATAGCCTCTCCACTTTACCACCTTTGAATTAGAGGTGGAAGGCATAGAAGTGAAAATAGCACACTTGTCAAAACACCCAGTGCTTTAGTGTTTGGAGCAGTATAAATGAGGCTGAGAAAGGAATTGCTAGGGCGGCAGTTCAGAAAGTCACATTATTTGCTGCTCTTCTGTCTCTGATATAACATACTCTCTTAGCAAGAGCTGGTAGAATAAATTTATCCTCAGGTCTCAGTTGTTGTTTAGTTGCTAAGTAGTGTCCTGCTGTTCTCAACCCCATAGACTGTAGCCCCCAGGTTCCACTATCTGTGGGATTTCCCAGGCAAAATACTGGGGAGCGTTGCCATTCCCTTCTCCAGGAGATCTTCCTGACACAGGGATCAAGCCTGCATCTCCTGCATTGCAGCAGGTTCTTCACCACTGAGCCACCAGGGAAGCCCTGAGGTCTTAGTAGAGGAAAGTATTTGACATCAGATCACCTGCATTCAATTCTATAAGAGAAAACCATTTATACTTTGTATAATGTATTATTTAATTTACTCATGTATTGATTATGATTATTATCGATTGCTCATTTGTTGATTCAAGTATCTGTGATGCATACCAGACACTGTGCAATATCTGGATATATTACTAACTTTCATGGACTTTCTTCTAGGTAGCAGTTCTTAGACTTTAACATGCATCAAAGTCACTTGGAGAGAGTCTAACTCAGTAGGCCTGTGGTGGGGCCTGAGAATTTATACGTCTAACAAGTTGACCAGAGATGCTGATACTGTTGACTGGGGACCACACTTTGAGAAGCAGTGCTGAGTTGCCCGTTGAAATTACTCAGGGAGAGATTAAAATCTTGAGATTCAGTCTTTACCTGAGACTACACAAACCAAAATACCTTTAGTGGAACACAGGCATCCAAATTTAAAGTCTCTGGAGACCAGTCAATGTATGCATGCTCAGTCATGTCCAACTCTGTGACCGCATGAACTGTAACCTGCCAGGCTTTTCTATCCATGGGATTTTCCTGGCAAGAATACTGGAGTGGGTTGCCATTTCCTCCTCCAGGGGATCTTCCCAACCCAGGGATCAAACTCACGTCTTCTGCATCAGCAGGCAAATTCTTTACCAGTAAGCCACATAATGGAGGGGCTAGAGACCAATAGTCATGTAGGAAAGACAAACAAGCCAGAAAACCAAACTTAAGTTATAGAGGAATCAGAGAGGAGAAAGTAGTAGCGGGCATGAGTGAGAGATTCAGATGACTCAAAAATGGAATTAACCATGGAATGTATATTTCAGGTAGACTAACCAGCATGTGTGAAGGTCTTAAGACTGGAGAAAACTTGATCATTTAAGGGATTAGGAAAGAGCTAGCAGGGGTTTGGATCATAGTAAGTGAATGGTAGAATTGTCAAGTTGTAGTTGCAAAAGTAAAGAGTAATATAGAGACTTGCAAGTCAAAAGCAAGCTTTTAGGGAGACTAAGAAGCCATTGCCTATTCCGATTTGCATTTGAAAAATCATGCTAGCTACTGAAAATAGACTGAAAGGGCCTGAGAGGAAGAAGGGAGACTAATTAGGACTTTAGAAGAGTTCATCAAGCACAAGGTGGAGCTGGCCTGGATGGGGTGGCAATAGAGGTGGAGAACTGGTAGGTTTTAATTTATGTTAGAGACAGAATTAATAGAACCTGCTAACAAACAGAAGGTGGAGTGTGAGAGACAAAATAATCAGAATGATTCACAGATTTCTTGCTTTGGCAGGTGATAAAATGGTGATACCATTTATTAAATGGGGATGGGATAGATTTTAGGGGAGAAATAATAATTTCTCTTTTAACATATTAAATATGTTTCCTGAATGATAAGGAAAAGGTCAGTTTTCATTCCAACCCCAAAGAAAGGCAATGCCAAAGAATGCTCAAACTACCGCACAATTGCACTCATCTCACACACTAGTAAAGTAACGCTCAAAATTCTCCAAGCCAGGCTTCAGTAATACATGAACCATGAACTTCCAGATGTTCAAGCTGGTTTTAGAAAAGGCAGAGGAACAGGAGATCAAATTGCCAACATTCCTTGGATCATTGAAAAAGTAAGAGAGTTCCAGAAAAACATCTACTTCTGCTTTATTGACTATGCCAAAGCCTTTGACTGTGTGGATCACCACAAACTGTGGAAAATTCTTTAAGAGATGGGAATACCAGACCACCTTACCTGCCTCCTGAGAAATCTGTATGCAGGTCAAGAAGCAACATTTAGAACTGGACATGGAACAACATACTGGTTCTGAATCAGGAAAATAGTACATCAAAGCTGTATATTGTCACCCTGCTTATTTAACTTATATGCAGAGTACAAAATACTGGGCTGGGTGAAGCAGAAGCTGGAATCAGATTGTGGGGAGAAATATCAATAACCCCAGATATGCAGATAACACCACCCTTATGGCAGAAAGTGAAGAAGAACTAAAGAGCCTCCTGATGAAAGTGAAAGAGGAGAGTGAAAAAGTTGGCTTAAAGCTCAACATTCAGAAAACTAAGATCATGGCATCTGGCCCCATCACTTCACGGTAAATAGATGGGAAAACAGTGGAAACAGTGATAGACTTTATTTTCTTGGGTTCCAAAAGCAGGGCAGATGGTAACTGCAGCCATGAAATTAAAAGACGCTTGCTCCTTGGAAGAAAAGTTATGACCAACCTAGACAGCATACTAAAATGTAGAGACATTACTTTGCCAACAAAGGTCTGTCTAGTCAAAGCTATGGTTTTTCCAGTGGTCATGTATGGATGTGAGAGTTGTACTATAAAGAAAGCTGAGTGCCAAAGAACTGATGAACTGTGGTATTGGAGAAGACTCTTGAGAGTCCCTTGGACTGCAAGGAAATCTAAACAGTCCTTCCTAAAGGAAATCAGTCCTGAATATTAATTGGAAGGACTGATGCTGAAGCTGAAACTCTAATACTTTGGCCACCTGATGTGAAGAATTGACTCCCTGGAAAAGACCCTGATGCTGGGAAAGATTGAAGGCGGGAGGAGAAAGAGACAACAGAGGATGAGATGGTTGGATGTCATCACTGACTCGATGGACATGAGTTAGAGCAAGCTCCAGGAGTTCGTGATGAACAGGTAAGCCTGGCGTGCTGTAGTCCATGGGGTCACAAAGAATCAGACACAACTGAATGACTGAACTGAGAACTTTCTACCTCTGTGAACTCTCCCACTTATTTTTCCCATCTGTGCTTTGTACTACTCCACTCTACTGGCATGATAAATACTCCTTTCAGATTTGCAGTCAAGACCTAACTTTGATTCCCATTGTATTCAGTTGCCTGACCCTTAAGGAATAAAAATCCGCAGATGGCTCCATTACTCACAGAGCTTTATCCACATCCTCACACAAATCCCATATCCCTGCTATAGCGAAACACTGGCTGTTTTCTAAACACAGAGGTGGACATGAAATGGATTCCTCCCCACCTCCCCATCCTGCTCCCTGCTACCTCGTAAGACCACTCTTATTTGTCCTTGAGACAAATTCTCTTGGTAGCCTTCCCTTGTCCTCTTACACTCCTTTCAAGTACAGATTCTCCTTTGTACTTCTCTAATATCTTAGAATGTCTATGACAGCATTTCTTCCACTCTTACTTCCCATATCTTCTATTAGACTGTGTACTCTGTGAAAGGATGTACTATGGATTGTCCATGTTTTTACATATCTACTCCCTGGTATATAATCTATATGCAAATATTAAAATAAGAACCATGAATTAACTAGATAGTCAATGAAAATTCATGTGGATGTTATTAGACCAAGCTACATAAAATTTTATAATAGGTTTATCATTGAAAGAAAACTTTTTCAGTATGTTCTTAGCCTAGAATTAAGTGCTAAGATATTATAAGTAATTAGTATTGTTCTCCAAGAAAAGAAAGGATATAGTTTTATGGAGAACAGTTGCCTAGCACGTACAGGTAACAAATGTCTTCAGTAGACCCTTCTTGTCTTCCAGGTAAAGATCTCAGTGAGACAGTCAGTGACATTTAAAGTCTGTTTCTTACCTGTTTCTCTCAAGAGGCAGGTCAGATGGTCTGATATTCCTATCTCTTAAAGAATTTTCCACAGTTTGTGGTGATCCACACAGTCAAAGGATTTGGCATAGTCAATAAAGCAGAAATAGATATTTTCCTGGACCTCTTGCTTTTTCGATGATCCAACAGATCTTGGCAGTTTGATCTCTGGTTCCTCTGCCTTTTCTAAATCCAGCTTGAATATCTGGAAGTTCACAGTTCACATACTGTTGAAGCCTGGCTTGGAGAATTTTGAGCATTACTTTGCTAGCTTGTGAGATGAGTGCCATTGTCCGGTAGTTTGAGCATTCTTTGGCATTGTCTTTCTTTGGGATTGGAATGAAAACTGACCTTTTCCAGTCCTGTGCCCACTGTTCAGTTTTCCAAATTTGCTGACATATTGAGTGCAGCACTTCCACAGCATCATCTTTTAGGATCTGAAATAGTTCAACTGGATTTCCATCACCTCCACTAGCTTTGTTCATAGTGATGCTTCCTAAGGCCCACTTGACTTTGCATTCCAGGATGTCTGGCTCTAGGTGAGTGATCACACCATCATGCTTATCTGGGTGAAGATGTTTTTTGTATAGTTCTTCTGTGTATTCTTGCCATCTCTATTTAATATCTTCTGCTTCTGTTAGGTCCATACCATTTTGGTCCTTTATTGTGCCCATCTTTGTATGAAATGTTCCCTTGGTATCTTTAATTTTCTTGAAGAGATCTCTAGTCTTTCCCATTCTATTGTTTTCCTCTATTTCTTAGAACTGATCACTGAGGAAGGCTTTCTTGTCTCGCCTTGCTATTCTTTGAAACTCTGCATTCACACGGGTGTATCTTTCCTTTTCTTCTTTGCTTTTCACTTCACTTCTATTCACAGCTATTTGTAAGGCTTCCTCAGACAGCCATTTTGCTTTTTTGCATTTCTTCTTCGTGGGGATGGTCTTGATCCCTGTCTCCTGTACAATGTCACGAACCTCCATCCATTGTTCTTCAGGCACTCTGTCTATTAGATCTAATCCCTTGAATCTATTTGTCATTTCCACTGTATAATCACAAGGGATTTGATTTAGATCATAGCTCAGTGGTCTAGTGGTTTTCCCTATTTTCTTCAATTTAAGTCTGAATTTGGCATTAAGGAGTTCATGATCTGAGCCACAGTCAGTCCCCGAACTAGACATGGAACAACAGACTGGTTCCAAATAGAAAAAAGAGTACATCAAGGCTGTATATTGTCACCCTGCTTATTTAACTTCTATGCAGAGTACATCATGAGAAACGCTGGGCTGGAAGAAGCACAAGTTGGAATCAAGATTGCCAGGAGAAATATCAATAACCTCAGATATGCAGATGACACCACCCTTATGGCAGAAAGTGAAGAAGAACTAAAGAGCCTCTTGATGAAAGTGAAAGAGGAGAGTGAAAAAGTTGGCTTAAAGCTCAACATTCAGAAAACCAAGATCATGGCATCTGGTCCCATCACTTCATGGCAAATAGATGGGGAAACAGCGGAAAGAGTGTCAGACTATTTTTCTGGGCTCCAAAATCACTGCAGATGGGGATTGCAGCCTTGAAATTAAAAGACGCTTGCTCCTTGGAAGGAAAGTTATGACCAACCTAGACAGCATATTAGAAAGCAGAGACATTACTTTGCCAACAAAGGTCTGTCTAGTCAAGGCTATGGTTTTTCCAACAGTCATGTATGGATATAAGAGTTGGACTATAAAGAAAGCTAAGTGCTGAAGAATTGATGCTTTTGAACTGTGGTGTTGGAGAAGACTCTTGAGAGTCCCTTGGACTGCAAGGAGATTCAACCAGTCCATCCTAAAGGAAATTAGTCCTGAAAATATTCATTGGAAGGATGATGCTGAAGCTAAAACTCCAATACTTTGGCCACGTGATGCAAGGAGCTGACTATTTGAAAAGACCCTGATGCTGGGAAAGATTGAAGGTGGGAGGAGAAGGGGATGACAGAGGATGAGAAGGTTGGATGGCATCACCGATTCAATGGACATGACTTTGAATAAACTCCAGGAGTTGGTGATGGACAGGGTGGCCTGGCATGGTGTAGTCCATGGGATTGCAAAAAAGTTGTAAACAACTGAGCGACTGAACTGAACTGACCCCGTTTCTCTACTATTTTTCTTGTTACTCTCATTTCTCTGCCTGGACAGCTCGTCCTTCATTCAACTAACACCTGTTTATTCTTCAAGTCAGTACAGGCATCACCCCTCCCCAGAAATCTTCCTGGGCAGCCTGAACTTTGTGACCCCTCTCTGTGCTGCTTGTGAGCTATGGGCATACCTCTACCATAACCCTTATCACAGGGGCCCCCAACTTCTGGGCTGTGGGCCCGTACCTCGAGGTGGCATTAGATTAGAAATAAGGTGCACAATAAATGTTATGCACTTGAATCATCCCAAAGCCATCCCCTCTACCCTGGTCCATGGAAAAATTGTCTTCCATGAAACTTTTCCTTGTGCCAAAAATGTTGGGGACCGCTACCTTAGCACACTTGCTTAGGAGCAATATTAAACCCAATGATAACTCTCAGAGCCAATTTTAGTAATTGTGCTGAAGGAAACATGTAAACTTGATTTCCTAAGCAAAACAGAATATAAGCTATTTTTGTAAGCCTTGTTTCCATGGAAATAACCATCAACATGGCAGGAGGGATTCATTATGACTGTATTTGATATAGTTCAACAAACTGGTATTTCTCTCCCATTTCTTTCTCTAAAAAGATTCAGGATTTCCTTAGCAATCAACTACTTACATGATAATTGATAGAATTATTACTTGAGCTTGATGGAACTAGAAACTATTACTGCCAGTGAATACAATAGCTTTTATTTTCTGCCATGACTCCTAGACACAACTGCTATTTATTTTAGAGTATAATTTAAGAAAAAATAATTGTAACGTTAATAATGAGGCTCTAATTAGATATTACTTCAATCCCTGATGCTTAGAACAAAAGAATGTCTTAGATCAGAAAAGGGATGCTTAAGTCTTGTTCCTATTTCCTAATATAAATTGATCTGCTTCATGTCAATAAATCCTCTTGACATTTTGCAGTCATGGCACTAAATCACCAATGCATCCGTGTCAAATGAAAAAGCTGCTGAAAGTAATGCTATTAAATGATGATTTTTAGGTCTTGTCACCAACTTTGAAATGTATTCTTGATAAGGCATTGGATTTATATGTTAATGGGTGTATTTCACCAATCCCACCTAATATATCTGCTACAGCCTATAGCATAAATTTATTAAACCTCCAAGGACCCTTTGACTGAGAGAAGTTTTGAAACAAATCAATGAAAATGAGCACAGCCTATTTTCTGAGCATGGCACATCATGGCAGTTTGACAGAATGAGCACAGTGTTTGCTTGTTTTTAATCCAATAATATCCTTTAATTTTTCTTGCATGTTGTGGAAAGCACTCTGATAGACTACAGGAAATCTACTCAGCTATTTCATACACAGAATGAGGCCCGAAGTGCTAAAAGGGGATGAGGAGCATCTTTATGCGCTAGTTGTCCTCCTTTCTGAAAAATAAGGCTTCCTTTTTTCCTTTTAACACCAAATCTAGATTTCTCCAAGGAGTTTTACATAACCCCAGTGCCGATTAGTCTGATGTGGCTGTCCTTATACATATTTGTTCTGTATCATTATTATTATTTAACTCATAAATCAAAAAAAGTTTAAAATTCAAGGATGAGCATGAATAAGCAATTAGTTTGTCCCACTAACTCTGAAGGACTTCTAAAGAATACTAGTAATTCTTTTTTTAAATTTATTTTTATTTATTTTCAATTGGAGGACAATTGTTTTAAACTGTTTTATTGGTTTCTGCTCTACAACAACATGAATCAACCATATGTCCCCTTCCTCTCGACCCTCCCCCCAGCCCCACCCTCCCTTCCCACCCCTCCAGGTTGTGACAGAGCAACAGGATGAGTGCCCTGTGTTATATGGCAGCTCCCCACTAGCTGTCTATTTTACACATGATTGTGTATATATGTCAGTGCTACTCTCTCAGGTTGTAATTCTTTATGAAGATACACAATACTGAGGGCTAGTTGGCACTAGTGATAAAGAACCTGTCTGCCAATACAGGAGACCTAAGAGACATGGCTTCCATCCTTGGGTCAGGAAGATCTCCTGGAGAAGGGCATGGCAACCCATTCCAGGATTCTTGCCTGGAGAATTCCATGGACAGAGGAGCCTGGCAGGCTACAGTCTATGGGGTTGCCAAGAGTTGGACACAACTGAAGCGACTTAGCACACACACAAAGATTGCTGGAGCTAAGTCACCTCCTCTTAGGGTGCCCACCCCCAGCAAGACTGCCCTGCATGCTCTACTCCTTGCTCCATACTTCTGCTTCCAGAGAGGACAGATTGACCTGGTCTATGACACAACTTGCTCAGCCTCTTGAGAATTACTTTGATGTTGAAATGCTTTGTAGAGTCAAAAAGGAAGGGTTTTGCACTGGGTTTTTTTCCTGTAGAGATTTCAGTGCAAGGCACAAAAAAAAAAAACAAAAACAAAAAAAAAAAAACAAGATGATCCTGGGACTATCTGTGTGGTTCTTTGCCTGATAAAGAAAGGGCCTAAATACAGGTGTAGTTTTGTTGTTGTTGTTTCAGTTTTTGACAGGTCTAATGGTATACTTAGACTGTTAGAACTGGACATGGAACAACAGACTGGTTCCAAATAGAAAAAGGAGTACGTCAAGGCTGTATATTGTCACCCTGCTTATTTAACTTCTATGCAGAGTACATCATGAGAAACGCTGGGCTGGATGAAGCACAAGCTGGAATCAAGATTGCCAGGAGAAATATCAATAACCTCAGATATGCAGATGACACCACCCTTATGGCAGAAAGTGAAGAAGAGCTAAAGAGCTTCTTGATGAAAGTGAAAGAGGAGAGTGAAAAAGTTGGCTTAAAGCTCAACATTCAGAAAACAAAATTCATGGCATCTGGTCCCATCACTTCGTGGCAAATAGATGGGGAAACAATGGAAAGAGTGATAGACTTTATTTTGGGGGGTTCCAAAATCAGTGCAGATGGTGATTGCAGCCATGAAATTAAAAGACGCTTGCTCCTTGGAAGAAAAGTTATGACCAACCTAGACAGCATATTAAAAAGCATAGATATTACTTTGCCAACAAAGGTCTGTCTAGTCAAGGCTATGGTTTTTCCAGTAGTCATGTATGGATGTGAGAGTTGGACTATAAAGAAAGCTGAGCACCAAAGAACTGATGCTTTTGAACTGTGGTGTTGGAGAAGACTCTTGAGAGTCCCTTGGAATGCAAGGAGATCCAACCAGTCCATCAGAAAGGAAATCAGTCCTGAATATTAATTGGAAGGACTGATGCTGAAGCTGAAACTCCAATACTTTGGTCACCTGATGCGAAGAGCTGACTCATTTGAAAAGGCCCTGATGCTGGGAAAGATTGAAGGAGAGAGGAGAAGGGGATGACAGAGAATGAGATGGTGGATGGCATCACTGACTCAATGGACATGAGTATAAACAAACTCCAGGAGTTGGTGATGAACAGGGAGACCTGGCATGCCACAGTGCATGGGGTCACAAAGAGTTGGACACGACTGAGCGACTGAACTGAACTGAATGGTACACTGGTAAAAAATTTGTGGTTTCTGCTTATTTATCCAGAAACATCCTGATAGAAGCTCACAGTCTCATCATCATCTGTAAGTCACCTCAAAATGGACAGCAGTGTTCCCTTTGATGTCAAGGAGGAGCCCTTCCCCAGATGAGGGGATTATTGTAGACTCAGCATCAGGATATCCTCACACACAGTAATTCGACTAAACTCATTATTCTTATGCCCCATGACATGCCAGAAAATATACTTAATTCTTTGCTTACAGTTTACATTGCTTGAGTTCAAAGAATTTCAATGCCATAAGTCAATTTTCAGTTCAGAAGTAGTTTACCCAAGGGTCAGGTATTAAGACGTGGAAGAAACCAGTTTAGTAAAAGCATGAACATCATTTGAGGCATAGTTCATGAAAACAACTTTGCTGGAGAGCTCTGTTAGGTGTGGGCAGGAGTTGGATACCTAAAAACATGTAGCTGGAAGTTTCCATGGATGATCCATGGATTAGCCAGTGATCACATTAGGGATGGCCAGTCTGGAAAGGAGGGTGAGCAGTCTCAGGAAGGAGGAGGCTTTTCAGGGGAGCCCCGAGTAAAGGCAGGACTCGTTAAGCTGTGGAGATTATTTTAGGATCAAGCAAGACTTGGTTATCTGGAAACAGGCAGAGCCTCTTCAGACTGAAAAGACTAGGCTTGAGACATCTGTTGCTGCCCCAGTGGCATAGCTGTAGCCTCCGTCCAGGAAGCTGGAACCTGGTGAGCCTGGGGGCTCTCAGGAGCAATGGCAGGTTACAGCTTACTGGATTTCCCCCACCTGGTGTTCTGCAGTCCTCAAGCTCTGAGTTTTAATACCAAAACTCTAGTTCAGAGAGAAAAATGTGAATAAACCCCTGGTAGTAGGTATGACCTGGGGGTCCTGAAGATAACTAAGAAGTCAGGCATCAGGGCCATGCTGTGAGGAGATCCTAGATTCAAAGATGGGGGTTAGGTCCCCCTATGTGGGGTTGATGGATAAAACATAAGACACCCAGTTATATTTGAATTTTAGAGAAACAAGAACTTTTAAGTATACATATGCCCCATACATTGGACAAAATATACTTCTATCCTTTAAAAGTCCATTGCTTAAAAAACAAATTTATTGGGGTCCTGTACATAATTTTATTTTTGAAATTTGGTAACCCTATCTATATTCCATACTAAGGGAATGGACTTACCTTCACCTGGTAGTGAAGCATTCAGTTCAGTTCAGTCCCTCAGTCGTGTCTGACTCTTTGCGACCCCATGAATCGCAGCATGCCAGGCCTCCCTTTCCATCACCAACTCCCGGAGTTTACTCAAACTCATGCCCATCGAGTCGGTGATGCCATCCAGCCATCTCATCCTCTGTCGTCCCCTTCTCCTCCTGACCCCAATCCCTCCCAGCATCAGGGTCTTTTCCAATGAGTCCTCTTCACATGAGGTGGCCAAAGTATTGGAGCTTCAACTTCAGCATCAGTCCTTCCAGTGAACACCCAGGACTGATCTCCTTTAGGATGGACTGGTTGGATCTTCTTGCAGTCCAAGGGACTCTCAAGAGTCTTCTCCAACACCATAGTTCAAAAGCACCAATTCTTTGGCGCTCAGCTTTCTTCACAGTCCAACTCTCACATCCATACATGACCACTGGAAAAACCATAGCCTTGACTAGACAGACCTTTGTTGGCAAAGTAAAGTCTCTGCTTTTTAATATGCTATCTAGGTTGGTCATAACTTTCCTTCCAAGGAGCAAGCGTCTTTTAATTTCATGGCTGCAGTCACCATCTGCAGTGATTTTGGAGCCCCAAAAAATAAAGTCTGACACTGTTTCCACTGTTTCCCCATCTATTTCCCATGAAGTGATGGGACCAGATGCCATGATAATAGTTTTCTGAACGTTGAGTTTTAAGCCAACTTTTTCACTCTCCTCTTTCACTTTCATCAAGAGGCTTTTTCGTTCCTCTTCACTTTTGCCATAAGGATGGTGTCATCTGCATATCTGAGGTTATTGATATTTCTCCTGGCAATCTTGATTCCAGCTTGTGCTTCATCCAGCCCAGTGTTTCTCATGATGTACTCTGCATATAAGTTAAATAAGCAGGGTGACAATATACAGCCTTGATGTACTCCTTTTTCTATTTGCAACCAGTCTGTTGTCCCATGTCCAGTCCTAACTGTTGCTTCCTGACCTGCATACAGGTTTCTCAAGAGTCAGGTCAGGTGGCTTGGTATTCCCATCTCTTTCAGAATTTTTCACAGTTTACTGTGATCCACACAGTCAAAGGCTTTGGCATAGTCAATAAAGCAGAAATAGATGTTTTTTCTGGAACTCTCTTGCTTTTTTGATGATTCAGCAGATGTTGGCAATTTGATCTCTGGTTCTTCTGCCTTGGATCTTAAACATGGGAATGTTATGATGAAATCTGTGTCATATACAGAACTTTCTGTCACCTGGGTGGAAGGTGGACTTATGTTAATAGAGAGGATCTTGGAGCTGGGGAGATGTCATGAAGGACTCTGTTACAAAGACATAAACCAAAACATATGCCATTTTGGATCAGACCAGTCATCTTTTCAGTCCAACATTCTGTCTGCCAATAGCACCAGCAATGGTTTGTAAAATAGAATGACGTGGTAAGAAAAGCATCGGTTTCAAGCCCTGAGACCTAGCTCTCAGTCTTTATGGAGGTCACGTGAACTTGTACAAATTACTTAACCTCCAAACATGTGAGAAGCCTCAATACATAAAAGCTTCTATCTACAGGTCTGTGTTGTGTTCTTAGATATTAGGAACATTTCCCCAAAGCCCCTAACACATCAAGTTTTTGTGATCTAAATGCACAAATGCGATAAAGCTAGAAAAACGTTATTTATCTTCACCCTCAGAATCCTCTTTGTCTCTCAAATAAGATCTCTTCTTCTCTCTTCTTTCCTTTTGTTATGACTCTGCACCCAGTGTCTATGTCTCCCCTTCTCCCCACTCTGCTTCGTAACTGATTCCCTCCTCCTGGCTCCTGCCTATGTAGTCCATTTTCCCTTTACTTCTTATAACTTAAGACTCTGTGTATGCTTTTCCCTACTGAAATGCCATTTTACTCCTGCCTCTCCACTAAAGCTGCTTAGTCTCTTTGTCCTGCTTAAAACTCAGTTTTGCAAGAAGTGTGTTTTCACCTTTTGCACCTGGTTATGATACTGATCTGTTCACATACTCATCTCAGGATGTGAAGCCCCTTACACAGCATTTAACTGTGACTCCCTCTAGGTGGCTGTGTTTTCTTCAGCAGTTATTATTTGTGTCTTTCTATATCTTTGTCCCTTGTAGACCAAATGCTCTTCCTCTCAGCCACCAGGTGTTATTTTAATTTCAAATTCAAGGAATTAAACAAACAAATGATATTAGTATACTTTTTAAAGTGATACACTTAGATTTTTTTCTCTGGCCCTGAATAATATATCTGGATGAAAGGAGAAAAAAAATCACTACATTGTTTGGGTTTTTCTGAATATCCAGAATGTCTGCTGTGATCCAGTCAGGAAGACAGAAACCACTTTGAAGATTTAGAATGTGTGCTTAGTCACTCAGTCATGTCTGACCCTGCGACCCCATGGATTCTAGCCTGCCCATCTCCTCTGTCCATGGAGATTCACCAGAATATTTAGAATAGATGAAATTAAATACAGGGAATCAGTTACACAGAGGATAAGACTGAAAGGGACCAGTGAGGCAACCCAGAGGTCAATGACCTCAGGAAGGGCCTCTCATCCTTAGGCTGAAGGGACAGAGGGAGGGAAGTCAAGGTGTTAGCAGAGCTCAGATCCTGGCGCCATCCAGAGGACACGAGGACCGTGGGGTTGGGGGTCACCTGTCCAGTGGGAACCAGAGCCATGAAACCCAGAAAGCCTCGGTCTGGCCTGTACTCCAAGCAGAGTGGGAAGGGTAGAAAAGTGCTCTGGCCTCGTCCTTCGTCTTGCCCTTCCAGCCTCCTGTCAGATTCCGCCATTGCCCTCCCCCAGCTGTAAACCAGCGGACACAGAAGCCTAGCTAGTGTGTGCATATCTGGGACGCAGAGCTGAGCAGGAAATGCTGGGAAACTCATCTGGGAACAAGCAGGTCTTGAACTGACTACAGCTTTCTTGTGTAGATAGTCTCTCTTGATTCATGACTACTTATTTGTTTATTTATTTACTGGATTTCTCATTTCTCAGGGGATTAGAGACAGAATCATCAACTATTATTTTTCCCCTTTTTCCATGTGGCATCACAGAGACTTGCCTTAAAATCATAAAAGGGAATAAAGAAACAGAAATGCAATCATTTATAGGTTAAGCACAATGACCTTGAAAGCAATGCTTTCTCTGCATAAAGGAAGCTTCAGCATGTGTTAGCTTGAGTATAGGTACTTACTTCCATTTGAAGATATACCCGTAGATATTTTATCCTTCAGCTGTTTCTATATAGAATGTTTAGAATGTTTCATTTCGCTGAGTTTGTGTGATTGCACGTATGTCAGGAGAAGGGCATTCGGGGGTGGCAGTGCATCTGGCTTTCAAGAACCATGGAAAAATGAACTTCTGGGGAGAGGTGAGCAATCTGATATGTGCTCCTTTGTTGATGATAAGATTTTTATATGCTGTTTTCATTAACCAGTAAAACGTGAAGTCCCCTAGAGAAAACCTCGTCAAGTACATTTCCACTTTCCACCAGAGAATAGCAAGCCTATCATGTGTGAGACTTGAGACTTCATATAAGAGAGGGGGCCTCTGTCACTAGGGCATACAAAGATCTGTTCACATCGTGGTTTATAATGGTACCTTTAACTGCTCTGCACTGATTATCAGAAGAGTCATTTTTCCAAATGTGGATGCGGTGTTGAACAGGAAAGCCTCTCTAAGTGCCACGGGAGTTGATTCCCAGTGTCCAAGACTAGCATACAGTGGGGAGGCGAGAGAATAGAGCAGGAGCTAAAGCCAAATTTTAATCACTTGTTGCACCTGTTTTTGAGATAAATTCCACATTTAAAATATTCATTTATTCCTAAGATGTAAAAGTGGACACTATTGGTGAAATTATTCTGCAAGAACTAAAACATTTTTTAATGCACAGTAGCTACTCAACAAATGGGTGCTGATTAATATTGCAGGGGGAGATCAGGAATAATAAGAACAAATAGTATAGCACCAAATGTATTGATTAGGACACCAAACATTTCACCAGTGTGGGTAGGGAGGAGGAACAGGCTGCAGTCTAAGATTTCAAGGAGGGAACAGATGGTAAGATGATAGACAGCTACTGGAGGCCATTTGTTCTAAAAGGCCATTTGTGTAGGTAAGGAAGGAGAAAACAGAACAACAGTTAAATGCTAGCAGCAGGATCGGGAGATGTTTTTATTTTCCCTTTAGCCTGGGAAACCAGAGCATATTTGAAGGCAGAGCTGAAAGATCCTATAGGAAAAGGGAGGATGAGAGAGGGAATAACTGAGAGATCAAAACCTTGGGTAAGCTAAAAGAGGGGGGATCAGAGAGGATTAAAGACATAGGTTTCAAGAATTCTTAGAGCTAGGCTTAGAAAGATGTGAAAGCACTTTTTTTTTTCTTTCAATAGTGATGAAAAGGAAAAAGAAATGCGCTTATAGCAGATATTGTTTCAGAACAGAGCTCATCACCTTGGTGAGACTTGTCCTCATCAAGAGACTGGAGATTACACAGAATGATCAGGGGATGGCAGGACTGTGGGTCAGAACCAGGTACAGATAGAGAGATGAAATCTACACAGGATGGCAGAGCATGGTACCCCAACTGGTGGTGACAAGAAGCTGATGGTCTAGCTACTTATACATGGCTACTATAAGGGACGTAGCAAGGGAGAGAAGATTGGAATTCACGTATAGAGAGAACACTAGAAGAGAGTCTGGGGGCAGCTACTTGCAGCACTGGGGCTTCTAGTCAAGGTTTTAGCAATGGGATGGTGGTTTAGACGGAACTTTAATAACCAAGACTAGTAGGAAGAAGTGATTTCTGAGTAAGATGGTGTCCATCATGAATAAGAGAACAAAGCAGAAGCTCCATTAGTAACACCAGCCATAAAGTCAGAGTGGAATCAACGAATAGCACAGTCGCTTATCTTGGTACATAAGTGTTGCTTGAGCTACTGCTCTAACTTGAAGCAAGATCTATTCCGAAGTCTCAGATAGTGAGCTGGGATCATGTGAAGAAACAAGAGTAGAAGGCTTTCCTCTGGTCAGAAAAGCCAAGAGTAAGTGCCAGTTGTCAAGACCTGGAAAAGTAGAGATTCAGGTTTGAGACCAGAGAAAATTGTTCTTTTGGCCAGAGAGCATAGTCTCCAAGAGAGGCCTGAAAGGATTGTCAAATACCAGAGACAGCCCAGTTGACATAAGATGCATGGATTCATAGTGGGCCAAATTCACCCTCCTTTCATGTAAGAAAACAAACATTTCATTCTCATAAATCTTCCCCTCATAATATTTTAAAGAAATTTATCAGCTTCACTTTAAACCCTTTATTTAGCCTTGCATCTACTTTGATTCAATATTAAGAAATATTTCAGTCCTTGAATGATTCTTCTAATATTCTTGAAACAACGCATTATATTACTGAACAACAGGAACTGAACCATTGAGATTTTCATTTTGTAAACAAGTGAAATGTATCCTTATTTCCCAGTATTCAGTTTTTCAACCTAAAATAGGCTTTCTTTTTCTCTTTCAAAAACTAAATTTCATTTGGGAAAGGGCAAGAGCATGATGCCTAAAAACAAAGCATAAAGAGCAATGTGCTGACATGGAAACTGAGCAGAAACAAATTAGTGAGAAAGAAATCAGATGTTAAATAAGAAAAGATTACTGAGTCCTCACAGCCTCACAGTTTGCGATAGTTGGCTGGAGAGTGTCTTCTAACTGATTGATTTGAATGTCACAGGAATAGAATTAAAATATTTGCAGGCTTAATGGCTCATCACTCAGTTGTATCAAGAAATAAAATTGGTTGGGTATGAATTCTTCTCAAAGTTGCGCCAGTTATTGCAATAGGACATGGTCTTATGATTATTTCCTTTCCAGCAGATGATGGAATTGTGCTCAGCCAGTTTGGTTCTCACAGAAATCAAGCAATGTAATTTGATCTTATTATTTTAGTTAATTGATGAGAAAAACTGCTGACTGCTTTGTCACTAATTGGGTAATATTTATTAAAAACAAAACTGAAGCAGACAGGAAAATAGCTAAGTCAGTCATGTTGAATGTTATATACATCCATCTTACATCTTAATTTCCTTGTCATTAAATAAGTGAATTGACACTTTGTCAAAACATCAGTGAAGTCCTTTAAAGTCTTTTTATAAAAGCCTATATAAAAATACCAAAAATTGTTGTTAAGAGAAACCCACAATTTTGACTCTCATTCAGAGTTTTCAATAACAACACTTTGTACTTAGGTCAAAATTTTCTTTTATGGGAATTGAAAAGCTAATGAATAACAATTTGCCTATTTCACAAAGAGGAATGAGCACATGAAATTACTTCTAATTTCTCCTATCAACCCAATTAATTAAATTTCATTGTTTGAGAAATAACTCGAGGGAATATTAAGAATAAAGATCAGTATTAACTTGAATTTAGGCTCTCATTCTGTGGTAGATGTCAGCAAGTCCCTTTTAAGGGATATCAACAGACAGATAATAGAAGCCAGTATGTCACCAAAGGCCGTTTTGTCCCTCTCATTAAATGCTCTAAAGATATGTATTTTTCAGGCTGCAAGTTTTAGTGATTGATATGTTTACACTAAAATAGGTCTATTTTGATGCAGAAATAATTTATTGTATACATCACAGGAAGACTAAATATGTGAGTAGGAAACATTAACTTGAATATAATTCTGACAGCTTTAAATTGGTTTGGGTATTGCTCCTATCTCTGGCATCTCTGAAAGGAAACTGTACTCTATTTTTTTTAATGTGGTGTGAACATTCTGTTTCAGTACTTAAATACCTCTATGGTTTCCTCTTACCAATCGGACAAAGGCTAAAAATATTTAACTTTAGATTCTTTGTGGTAAGTCTACTACCTACCAGCTTAGCACAGATTCATACCACTCCCCTCCACAGACAGTGGTTGTTTCCAATATCCATTCTTCCCTTCTCCATTAGGAATAGAACCTTGAGGTCTAGCTGGTACCACCAGTCTTCCAATTACAGCAGCTAAACCTATATCTTAATTAATACAGGCATCACATTTTTAAGACAGACGAGGAAGTGTACCTAGAGGGAAAAAAAAAAAAACAACCCGCAAGTCTTTAACCCCGAACTTAGCCACAGCCTCTCTGTTACATTAACCTAGGTTCACATCGTGCTCTTGTTTCTTTTCCATCAAAACTCAAAAAGCCATTAGACTTCTTGTTATAAAAATACATGGATAGTATTTCAAAATAAAGTGATTCATGAGTGTGGGCAGTTGCAAGTTAATTCATCTTGAGCTCATACACAATATATGAAGTAACAAAAGCAACAGAGCACCAAGAACTTTGGCTTTTAGTTGGTTGTTGTTCAGTCACTGAGTCCTGTCTGACTCTTTGCAACGCTGTGGACTGTACCAAGCCAAGCTACTCTGTCCTCCACAATCTCCCAGAGTTTGCTCAACTTCATGATTGACTCAGTGGTGCTATCTAACCATCTCATCCTCTGCCACCCCCTTCTCCTTTTGCCTTCAATCTTTCCCAGCATCAGGGTCTTTTCCAATAAGTCGGCTCTTCATATCAGGTGGCCAAAGTATCAGCTTCAGCATCAGTCCTTCCAACGAGTATTCAGGGTTGATTTCTTTTAGGATTGACTGGTTTGATCTCCTTGCAGTCCACGGAACTCTATCAAGAGTATTCTCCAGCACAAAAATTTGAAAACATCATTTCCTCAGTGCTCAGTCTTCTTTATCGACCAATTCTAACATCTGTACATGACTACTGAAAAAACCATAGCTTTGACTATACGGACTTTTGTTAGCAAAGTGATGTCTCTGCTTTTTAATACACTGTCTAGGTTTGTCATTCATAGCTTTCCTTCAAAGGAGCAAACATCTTTTAATTTCATGACTGCAGTCACTGTCTACAGTGATTTTGGAGCCCAAGAAAATGAAATCTGTCACTGCTTCCACTCACCCCCCCCCTTTTTATTCATTTTTTAAATTTTATTGAAATATAGTTGATTTATAATGTGTTAATTTATGCTGGACAGCAATGTGATTCAGATACTTACATATAAATATATTATTCTTTTAATATTCTTTTCCATTATGTTTTGTCACAGAATATTGAATATAGTTCCCTGTGCTATACAGTTGTTGTTGTTTAGTTGCCGAGTCATGTCTGACTCTTTGCAATCCCATGGACTGTAGCCCACTTGGTACCTCTGTACATGGAGTTCTCCTGACATGAATACTGGAATGAGTAGACATTTCCTTCTCCACAATTTCTCCCCTTTTATTTCCCATGAAGTGAGGGGACCAGTGCCATGCTTATTTTTGTTAATGTTGAGTTTCAAGCCAATATGTTCACTTTCCTCTTTCACCTTCATCAAGAGGCTCTTTAGTTCCTCTTCTCTTTCTGCCATTAGAGTGGTATCATCTCAGTATCCTAATTGTTGATATTTCTCCCAGCATCTTGATTCTAGCTTATGATTCATCCAGTCCAGCATTTCACACGATATACTCTGCATATAAGTTAAATAAGCAGGGAGACAATATACAGCCTTGATGCACTTCTTTCACAATTTTGAATCAGTTTACTGTTCCAAGTCTGGTTCTAACTGATGCTTACTTGACCCTTTTTCAGGAGACAGGTAAGGTGGTCTGGTACTCCCATCTCTTAAAGAATTTCCCACAGTTTGTTGTGATCCACACAGTCAAAGGCTTTAGTGTAGTCAATGAAGGAGAAGTAGATGTTTTCCTAGAATTCTTTTGCTTTCTCTGTGATCCAATAAATGTTAGCAATTTGATCTCTGTTTCCTCTGCCTTTTCTAAATCCAGCTTGTACATCTAGAAGTTCTCAGTGTACTGTTGAAGCCTAGCTTGAAGAATTTTGACCATAACCATGCTAGCATGTGAAATGAACACAACTGTATGGTAGTTTGAACATTCTTTGGCATTAGAATGAAAACTGACCTTTTCCAGTCCTTTTCAGGCCATGGTTGAGTTTTCCAAATTTGCTGGCGTATTGAAGGCAGCACTTTAATAGTATCATCTTTTAGAATTTTAAATAGCTCAGCTGGAATTCTGTCACTTCCATTGCCTTGTTCCTAGTAATGCTTCCTAAGGCCCACTTGTCTTCACACTCCAGGGTGTCCAGTTCTAGGTGAGTGACCACACCATCATGGTTATCCAGGTCATTGCAACCTTTCTTATATAGTTCTGCTGTATATTCTTGCCATGGTTTCTTAATCTCGTCTGCTTGTTAGGTCCTTACTCTTTCTGTCCTTTAGCATGCCCATCCTTGCATTACTTTGTCAACAAAGGTCCGTCTAGTCAAGCCTATGGTTTTTCTGTAGTCAAGTATGGATGTGAGAGTTGGACTATAAAGAAAGCTGAGTGCCAAAGAATTGATGCTTTTGAACTGTGGTGTTAGAGAAGGCTCTTGTGAGTCCCTTCGACTGCAAGGAGATCCAACCAGTCCCCCCTGAAGGAGATCAGTCCTGGGTGTTCATTGGAAGGACTGATGTTGAAGCTGAAACTCCAATACTTTGGCCACCTGATGCCAAGAGCTGACTCATTTGAAAAGACCCTGATACTAGGAAAGATTGAGGGCAGGAGGAGAAGGGGATGACAGAGGATGAGATGGTTGGATGGCATCACCAACTCGATGGACATGGGTTTAGGTGGACTCCGGGAGTTGGTGATGGAAAGGGAGGCCTGGAGTGCTGTGGTTCATGGGGTCACAGAGTCAGACACAACTGAACGACTGAATTGAATTGAATCCTTGCATGAAATGTTCCCCTGATATCTCCAAGTTTCTTGGAGGGATCTCTGGTCTTTCCAATTCTATTTTTTCCTCTATTTCTTTGCATTGTTCATTTAAGGACTTCTTATCTCTCCTTGCTATTTGCTGGAACTCTGCATTCAATTGGGTATATCATTCCCTTTCTCCCTTGCCTTACACTTCTATCTGTTTCTTAGCTATTTGTACAGACAACCCTTTTGCCTTCTTTCATTTCCTTTTCTTGAGGATGGTTTTGGTCATTGCCTCCTGTACAGTGTTACGAACCTCCGTCCATAATTCTTCAGGCACTCTGTCTACCAGATCTAATCCCTTGAATCTATTTGTCATCCCCACTGTATAATCATAAGGAATTTGATTTAGGTCATACTTGAATGGCCTAGTGGTTTTCCCTACTTTGCTCAATTTAAGCCTGAATCTTGCAATAAGGAGCTCATGATCTGGGTCACAGTCAGCTCCAGGTCTAATTTTTGCTGACTGTACAGAGCTTTTCCATCTTCAGCTGCAAAGAATATAATCAATCTGATTTCAGTTTGACTATCTCGTGATGTTCATGTGTAGAGTCATTTCTTGGGTTGTTGGAAAAGGGTATTTGCTATGTCCAGCCTGTTCTCTTAACAAAACTGTTAGTCTTTGCCCTGCTTCCTCATTTTGTACTCCAAGGTCAAATTTTCTGGTTATTCCAGGTATTCTTGACTGCCTACTTTTGCATTCCAATCCCTTATGATGAAAAGGAAAACTTTTTCTTGCTGTTGGTTCTAGAAGGATTTTGGTTTCCCTGGTGGCTCAGACAGTATAGAATCTGTCTGCAGTGCAGAAGATCCAGGTTTGATCCCTGGGTCAGGAAGATCTCCTGGAGAAGGGAATGGAAACCCACTTCAGTATTCCTGCCTAGAGAGTTCTATGGGCAGAGGAGCCTGGCAGGCTACAGTCCGTGAAGGTCACAAAGAATCAGACATGACTGAGTGGCTTTCACTTTCAATAAAAGATGTTATAGGTCTTCATAGAACAAGTCAACTTCTGTTTCTTTGACATCAGTGGTTGGGGCATAGACTTGGGTTACTGTGATGTTGAATAATTTGCCTTGGAAATGAAAGAATATCATTCTGTTGTCTTTGAGATGGCACCCAAGTACTACATTTTGGACTCTTGTTGACTATGAGGGCTACTCCATTTCTTCTAAGGGATTCTTGGCCACTTGTAGTAGATATAATGGTCATCTGAGTTAAATTCGCCCATTACCATCCATTTTCATTCACTGATTTCTAAGATGTAAGTGTCCAATCTTGCCATCTCCTGATCATGTCTAATATACCTTGATTCATGGACCTAACATTGCAGGTTCCTATTCTATTTTGTTCCTTAGAGCATCAGACTTTACTTTCACCACCAGACATATCCACTACTGAGCGTTGTTCCCACTTTGGCCCAGTCTCTTCATTCTTACTGAAGATATTAGTAACTGCTCTCCACTCTACAAATCCTCAGAAACTAAAATATCCACTAATGTGGATCAGCACTATTAAAAAGGAAACGTCAGTGGGTACCACAGAATCATCATTACAACTAAAGACTCTGCCAGCTGCTCCTGGTAAAAATTCAGCAATACCATAGCTCTATGGGATTATATTCTATCTTCATTTGCATATTTTTCTGGGTTTTGAATATATGTTTATATTTAAGGTAGATATTTAGAAATTTTTTTATACTTCTTAACCAATCTTCTTTTATTTATCAAATCTAGAGTTGAAAGACCCATCCCCCTCAAATAGATACCATTAAGAAAATGTATCTGGTAGTCTCCCAAAGCAATAGAAATAAAAACAAAAGGAAACAAATGGACTTAATCAAACTAATAAGCATTTGCACAGCCAAAGAAATCATAAACAATGAAAGACAACCTACAGAATGGGAGAAAATATTTACAAATAATGTGACTAACAAGGGATTAATTTCCAAAATATATAAATAGCTCATTCAACGTAACAACAAAAAGCTGAACAACCCAATAGAAAAGTGGGCAGAAAACCTAAATAGACTTTTCTCCAAGGAAGACATAATACAGATGACCAATAGGTATATGAAAAGATGTTCCACATCACTAACTATTCAGTTCAGTTCAGTTCAGTCACTCAGTCGTGTCCGACTCTTTGCGACCCCATGAATCGCAGCATGCCAGGCCTCCCTGTCCATCACCAACTCCTGGAGTTTACTCAAACTCATGTCCATCGAGTCAGTGATGCCATCCAGCCATCTCATCCTCTGTCGTCCCCTTCTCCTCCTGCCCCCAATCCCTCCCAGCGTCAGGGTCTTTTCCAATGAGTCTTTTCCACCTCAATTCTTTGCATGAGGTGGCCAAAGTATTGGAGTTTCAGCTTCAGCATCAGTCCTTCCAATGTAGAGAAATGCAAATCGAAACTACAAGGAGGTACCACCACACACCAGTCAGAATGGCCATCATTAATAAGTCTACAAATTACAAATGCTGGAGAGGATGTGGAGAAATGGGAACCCACCTACACTGTTGGTGAGAGTATAAATTTTTTTCAGCCACTATGGAAAATGGTATGGAGATTCCTTTTAAATCTAGAGTAGCCATATGATCAAACAATCCCACTCCTGGGCATATATCTGAAGAAAACTCTAATTCTAAAAGATACACGCATGCTAGTGTTCATAGCAGCACTATTTACAACAGCCAAAATATGGAAGCAACTTAAATGCCCGATAGATGATTGGATAAAGAAGATGTGGTATATATACACGATTGAATACTACTCAGCCATAGGGGGAGAAAAATGAAACAATGCCATTTGCAGCAGTGTCGATGGACCTAGAGATTATCATACTGAGTGAAATAAGCCAGATAGGGAAAGACAAATATCATATGATATCACTTATATGTGGAATATTAAAAAATGATAAAAATGAACTTACATGCAAGACAAACTATTTAAAAGGTAATGATAGAGCATTTTCACAATTGAAAACTTACCACCTTTAAATTGTGTAAACCTAATGAGTTCAACACCTGGCAAGTAAAAAGAAATTCCATTTCAAAACATATTACAGTGAAATCCAAAGAGAAAATGAAACATGAGCAGAGAGAAAAGACATACTAGCTAAAAGGAAGGAATAATTAATCTAATGGCCTGCCTTCTCAATGGCAAAAATGGAAGGCAGAAGACAAGAGAATTAGTAGCCTCAATCTTCTGAGAGACAAATAACTCTCAATAGAATTGTATACTCAAAATAAACACTCAAAAAGGAGAGTTAAAGAAGCACATCTTTAGAAAAACAAAAGCTGAGCATTTACTACCAACAGATTCTGAGTTCAGCAAAAATATAAAGGATAGATCTTGTAAAGACAAAAATATTTTACCATAAAGAAGGTCTCAGATTCAAGGACTAATAAATAAAGAAAAATATTTTAAAAGAGAATAAATCTAAACAAATATTGAACAAATAAATATTTATGCTCAATGTGGAGACTAAAAACAATTGAAAATTGCAAAGAACTATAAACTAACGAATAAAAGAGCATGAAATCTAAAAGGTAGTATGGTAATGTACGCTATAAAATCCTAGAGGAAAACACAGGCAGAACACTCTGACATAAATCGCAGCGATATCTTTTCGGATCCATCTCCCAGAATGATGGAAATAAAAACAAAAAGAAGCAAATGGGAGTTACTTAAACTCAAAAGCTTTTGCACAGCAAAGGGAACAGTAAACCTACTGTAAAGACAACGCACAGCGTTTCCCTGGTGGCTCAGTAGTAAAGAATCTGCCTGCCAATGCAGGAGACACGGGTTCTAGCCCTGATGCGGGAAGCCCTCATGCCATGGAGCAACTAAGCCCATGTGCCATAACTACTGGGCCCATGCTCTAGAGCCCAGGATTGGCAACTACTGAAGCCCACCCACCTAGAGCCAGGGCTCCATAACAAGAGAAGCCACCACAATGAGAACCTCATGCAGCACAGCTAGAGACTAGCCCCCATTCACCAGAACTAGAGAAAGGCCCATGCAGCAATGGAGATCCAGAACAGCCAAAAAGAAAAGAAAAGAACTGAATGATAGTAAGTCCAGCAGCTTAAAGAATACAAGAGGAAAAGCAGGACAAAGAAAAAGGTCAAACTGCTGGTAGAGATTAACCAAAATATATGTAAGTGAACTGATTCTCCTCCTGTTAAAGTACATAGATGTCAGACTGGATTTAAGAAAATAGTCCAGCTCGAGCTGTATATAAAAGCCACATTTGAAGCATAAAGACACAGACAAGTGGGAAAGGATGAAAAATGATATACCTGGAAAGTGTTAATTAAATGAAAGCTGGTAAAGTTAATTTATACTGCACAAACATAAGTTAAGGCAAAAAGCATTACTAGAAATAGAGTAGGGCCTTCCCAGGTGGCACAAGTGGTAAAGAGTTCACCTGCCAATGCAGGAGACAAGAGACACAGGTTCGATCCCTGGGTGGAGGAGATCCCCTGGAGTAGGAAATAGCAACCCACTCCAGTATTCTTGACTGGGAAATTCCATGGGCAGATGAGCCTGGTGGGCTACAGTCCCTGGGACTGCAAAGAGTCAAACACAACTGAACACACACACATGAATAGAGAAGTTCACTGAATAATAAACAAACTTTCAGTTCAACAGAAGGATATAACAATTCTAAGTTTTTAGACACTAATAATAACATAACTTGAATTCTATTATGCTAGTAAAATAATTATACAACTAATAAAATTTTAAAAGTAACTTGTCACTTGAAAAAATCAGTAGATTAATATCCATATGCAAGGCGGTTCCTTAATGCCATTTCACAGGTTATTATCTGTTTTGGTTCTCAATGCTATTTAGCCTCATCAGGTAAGTTGTGAACTGTTCTCTATTTTTCTATGCCAGGATTAGAATTATCTCCCTCAAATGTTTGCCAGAATTTATCACTAAAACCCTCTGTGCATAGTATCTTCCTTCTATGAAGATTTTTTTAAACTGTTACTGGTTTTAATAGATACAGATCTACTCACAAATTCTATTTTGTCTTGAGTCAATTTTGTTTATTATTTTATGAAAAGAACCATTTCTTCAGAGTTTTAAAAAACCGGGGCATCAGAACATTTAAAAAAATCTCTGCTGTAGCTGCAAATTTTCATCCCTTAAAGTGTTTCTTTGAACCTTATCTTTTGTTTTAGTGATCAGACTGTCCAGAATTGTCAATTTCTTGATCTCTTGGAAAACCAGTTTTTAACTTTGATGTCCTTTTCTAGCTCATTATCTTCTGCATTTATTTTTACTTTCTTCTTCTACTTTCGTTATTTGTTCGTTTCTTACCAGCATTTTAAGATAACTGACTAGTTGATTAATCTTTCTCATAAAGTGTTTCAATCTAAAAATTTCCCACTACATAACATTCACCAACATTTCCAAAGTTTTGAGTTATAATTTTTTCTTTATTCTGTAATTCTAAGTAATTTTTAGTTTCCAATTTGTTTTTTTCTTTAACTCATGAGCTATTAAAATGTTCTTAATTTCCAAAATTATCTTTGTTTTGTTCTGTATGTATATACATGAGTGTGAAATTTATTTTTATTTTTTAATATTAATTTAATTATTGTCAGAGATGGAATTCCATGTGAAATCAATTCTTTGGAGATTATTCTAACTTTCTATATGGCCAAAGCTTTGTTGTATTTTGGTAAATGTTCCATGTAACTTGAAAAGAACTGGGTCCAGGGTTTTTATTAATTCATAACATCAGTATTTACCAAACTTTCTTTAAGAGTCATTTGAGGCTCTTTTTAAAAATACAGCTTCTGAGTCTCTCTTCTGGAAATTCTCTTTCAATACGTCTAATCAGAGAAGTTTGGGAAATCCTGCAGTGAGCCAAGCAATTTTGTTGTTCCATTCAGATTTTCCTTATTGTACTAATCTATGTCAATCTGATTTATCACTTATTGAGAAAGCTGTGTTCAAATATTTCAGTAAGAGGGTAGATTTTTAAATTTTTGCTTTTAATTTTGTCAGCTTTAAATATATGCATTACACACACACACACACACACACACACACACACACACACACTCACCCACCCATCTATTTGGTAGGTCTATTAAATTCTCTTCAGCTTCAGTTCAGTTCAGTCGCTCAGTCGTGTCTGACTCTTTGTGACACTGTGAACCACAGCATGCCAGGCCTCCCTGTCCATCACCAACTCCTGGAGCCTACCCAAACTCATGTCCATTGATGCCATCCAACCATCTCATCTTCTGTCGTCCCCTTCTCCTCCTGCCTTCAATCTTTCCCAGCATCAGGGTCTTTTCAAATGAGTCCGCTCTTCACATCAGGTGGCCAAAGTATTGGAGTTTCAGCTTCAACATCAGTCTTTCCAATGAACACCCAGGACTGATCTCCTTTAGGATGAACTGGTTGGATCTCCTTGCAGTCCAAGGGACTCTCAAAAGTCGTCTCCAACACCACAGTTCAAAAGCATCAATTCTTCGGCACTCAGCTTTCTTTGTACATCCATACATGACTACTGGAAAAACCATAGCCTTGACTAGACGGACCTTTGTTGGTAAAGTAATGTCTCTGCTTTTTAATATGCTGTCTAGGTTGGTCATAACTTTCCTTCCAAGGAGTAAATGTCTTTTAACTTCATGATTGCAATCACCATCAGCAGTGATTTTGGAGCCCAAAAAAATAAAAGTCAGCCATTGTTTCCACTGTTTCCCCATCTATTTGCCATGAAGTGATGGGACCGGATGCCATGATCTTAACTTTCTGAATATTGAGCTTTAAGCCAACTTTTTCACTCTCCTCTTTCACTTTCATCAAGAGGCTCTTTAGTTCTTCTTCACTTTCTGCCATAATGGTGCTTATATGTCCTCAAAATATGGCCAAACCTGGAGGCCTTCCTGCCAGTATCAAAACCCTCTACTGGAAAAGACAATCCATAGAGCTGGTACATAAAACATTAATATCATTAAAAGGGATCGAAATGAAGCATCTCCCTTAATTCAGTGGTATATTAATACAGAGAGAAAGATTAAGCATTTTACAGGATTTATGAATTTTCTGCTTCCATAGGTATTGTTTCTAGATTCATAGAAGAGTTCTGTCACTCTTTGTATTGAAGATTTACTTATGACTCTGTATTCAGCCAAAATATTGTGTAGTAATTAGACTCCAACTAAAATAAATAAATTTTCAAAAAAAAGAAATGTCTTATTTTCAGAATAGTACCTTGTTTGCACAAATGTGTCTACTGAGAAAGAGGAGGAAACCTTGTGTGTTTCACTAGCATCCACATTATTCTGGCAATTTCTCTAAATGTGTTTTTGGAGGACCATGCAGCCTGCTCCTCTTATTCCACATCTGAGATACTCCCCTCTGAAACATCCTGTTGGTGATTATGTAGACCCAGCTGTGGAGAGTGGTTTACTGGAAATGTTTGTAAAACAATTAAAACTTTCATCATGCCTCCTAACCTCCTGTCTTCTTAACATTAAAACTACCCTTTGCAATTTCCTTGTTTTTCTCACATTGACTGGGTCTGAAGGGAACATTTATTTATGCCATAGCAAACAGTTTAACTGGTAGTTTGGCTGACAGAACAGCTTTGTTTCTATGCTTGTACAACCCCTCTTCTGACAGCAGAAGTTGAGAAACAAGTCTTCTTAGCAAACTGCCTCTGCAATGCCAGAAGAAGGCAGAGCCATCTTGTTATTACAGGAATACAAAATTGGTGGGGGGTTACTTCATTTCTCATTTATTGACTTAAGGACAAATAGCCCAGTGTACTATTACTTCAGAAATCAATAGAGAGAACACTGTAGTCAACTTTCATAAAATAAAAATAAAATTAAAAAAGGAAAAACTGTTCTTTCATCTGGTAGCAGTGGCTTTAGGGCACTATAAATTGTCCTGCAGGACCTTCATAGGGCCCACAAAGACTGAGAAAAGTAATGAAGCATGTCTATCCAGAGGGAGGCTAGATAAACATGGTTTAAGATTAAATTGCTTCCCAGCAAAGCAAGAGTTATTAGATCACCTTTTGCAGAATCAGTCATTTTTATAAATACAGATACAGAACAAGTAAATCATTGGACATTCTTCTTCAACTAGAAACAGGGTGGTTTGCAATTGCTATTACAGAGGGTCTTGATTTTTAAAACAAACAAAAAAAATTAAAACCCAGCAACCAAATGAAAACTGTGAAGCCTCTTCTGCTCTTCGATAATTCTGCTTCAGATACTTCTGGACTTTTAAGGGGAAACAATATTCTGTTGTGAAAATCCATTGTTGGGCTATTTTTCATCTTGTTTTTAACTCCCTTGTGGCATTGTTCAAATCACTGTCCCCAGAACAAAAGAGATGTAACACCACTTTTTAAATGACACTGTCTTCCTAATTCCCTGTTAGGCCCTTAGCAATACACATTATTCTCTGTATTCTATATTTTGAACAGGAAATTGTTAAAAAGGAGTTCATGGTCTTTGTACCACCCACTGAATGTAAATCTTAAGTGGCACTTGATGCCAGTTTATACCCCTTGGTAGCAGTCCTCTTTGTAAGCTGTACCATCCTGGCAAAATGTAGGAGGAAGAGCAAACTGAGAGGAAGGCTCTGGGTCTTTCTAAAGAGTGAGTGGGCCTTACAGCCAGAGATCCAAGCCATGGGTTCGTTTAGTCCCTCTGTTTCCTATAAGTACACGGCAAGCTTGTTTTTACATTTCTCACGTGCTTGATGAGTATCTGTCTTTATACCAAAGGACCTTAATAGGTTTCTACGGGAAGACAAGTAACTTAGGAGATGGATTACATTAACTTAGGAGTGTGCAAGCTTGGCCCTGTCCTGCTCTAACCCTCTGTGATCTTGAGCCTTGAATTCTCCAAAGATAGGGAAACTAATCCTTACCAGCTGCTTTTGGGGAGGGGGAGATCAAATGTATAAAGTAATTGAGCTCCTCATTAACAAAAATCATCTATCAATGTGCATTACTCATTATAGAAAAGAATTAGCCTGTCCACGATTTGCTTTCATTTTGCTTTTGATTAATTGTATCATGTATTGTCAACCAGGACTCCACAAGGAAATGCAATTAGCATCATCAATGTTAATGATGACTGAGGGTTGACAGGAGCCAGATGTCTATACAGAATTCAGGGAAAAAACTCACTCTAATAAACTTATGATCTAGTTTAAAGGAAGTAGCAATTGCTCAATTTCCCTGAAATGTTAAACTTTAAAGAGCCAATTTATAAAGAAGTCAAAAACAAGAAGTCAAGATGATAAAGAAGTGAAAAAAATGTATACACAAAGAAAAATTAAAGAAATAAGATATTTGACAGGAAAAGTAGAGAACTGAGATTGAACGAGTAATAATGGTTTGCAATCTTATAAAGATTCCATGTTTTGGGGCCAAATTAAGCAATTCTGGGCTTCTTTTCTCTTGTTCCTCTCTCCCGTGTTCACTCTTTTGAATAGGCCCAAGTCATTCCTTTCATTTCTTCACTTATGTACTTCTTTCAGATATTTTTATTATCTACTGTATATAAAAACTATGCTAGGTGTGTGAGTGATAGAAAAATACACATGACATAGTCACCTGTTCTCAAAGGATACAATGTCTCAGTAAGAAGAACAAGACATGAACACAAACCACTCCTACTTAAGGAAGTATGAGAAAAACTAATACAAGAGAGACAGGAAGGGAAAGTTTATTTCCTTTCCAGCCAGACTTCAAAGGAAGTCTTTGAAAAAAGTTGTTTCCATCTGACTCATGCTTATTTCCCATCACTACTGAAAAACTCATTAATTCTTATCCAGATAAATTGAGTAATGTTGAAATTAAGATAAATTGGTATGACAGCACTAAGTTTCAGATTATCTCCATTTTTTCCAAGCAGCAAAAACATTCTGTGCTCTTGGCTGGTCTCTCTTTTGAGAAGTCACTCTTCAGCTCCCCTAGACATGTCCTAGTAAACAAGTGTCACTGCTTGCGCACTGGATTGGGTTGCAATCCTTATAAACCTGGATACTTGAATGACTTCTTGCTCCATACTGGATCTTGTTTGGGAAATAACATTAAAGGTTAATGTTACTTGCCATCGGCATTTATCATTTCTCAAAGTTGTGTTGGAAGCCTAAATGACCAAGTCAGATTATGCCCACAGTGATGTGAGGAACAAAGGAAATTATTTAGTCATTAAGCCTCTGCATGAGAGCGGGACTTGATAAAATGAAGACACCCCCTCCCAAAAGGATGGGGACATAGACTGTATATCAGTATTTAGGGATTACAAATTTTTTTCCCTTTCACAAAAGTCTTTCTTACTCCTTTTTGACAGGAAGAAATGGCAAGAGAAATAAATCAATACAGTTGTTTTTCCAGAATAGCAATAACATGGTTTCTTTGGACTTTGTTCATAACCTCACTGAACACTCATGTCAATAAACTGAGAGACAAAGTCTTCTCATAGAAAAAATACACAGTGTGCCCAGAAATAAACCCATGCATATGTAGTCAACTAATCTTTGTCAAGAGCACCAAGAATGCACAAAGAAAAGATAATTTCTTCAGTAAAGATAGTTTTTTTTTTCAGTTGGAAAAACTGAATATCCACATGCAAGAGAATGAAATTGAACCCTTATCTTATGTTATTCACAAAAACCAACTCAAAATGGATTAAACCTTAATTGTAAGACCTGAAGAAAAACATGACTCCTAGAAGAAAATATAAGGAAAAATCTGCTTGATAATCATTGTCTTGGCTATGATTTTCTTTTTTTGGGGTCTATGCAAAAGTGTAGAAAACAAAAGCAAAAATAAACAAGTGGGACCACATCAAACTAAAAAACATCTTTACAGCAAAGTAAACAATCAGCAAAATGAAAAGATGACCTATGAAATAGGAGAAAGTGTCTGCATACTGTATCCGATAAGGGGTTGATATCTAAATATATAAGAAACTTATACAGCTCAATAGCAAAAAACGAAACAAAACTGATTTTAAAGTGAGAAGAGGACCTAAACAGACATTTTTCCAAAGAAGATAAACAAATGGAAGATATACAAGATATCTATATTTCACTAGATATATGAAAAGGTGCTCAACATTGCTAACCATCAGGGAAATGCAAACCTAAACCACAGTGATAAATCTCCTTATACCTGTTAAGATAGCTGTTATCATAAGATAAGACAAATGTTGGTGATAATGAGGCAGAAAGGAGAAACTTGTATGCTGTTGTTGAGAATATAAATTGGTACAGTCATTATGAAAAATAGTCTGAAGACACCTCAAAAAATTAAAAATAGTACTATCACATGATCCAGCAATTTCACTTCTGGCTGTGTCTAAAAAAGTAAAATCACTGTCTCAGAGGGCTCTCTGCACTCCTATGTTCATTGCAGCATTATTCACAATAGCCAAGACACGGTCACAACCTAAATGTCCATCAGCAGATGAATGGATAAAGAAAATGTGGTACATATATACAGTGGAATAATATTGAGCCATAACAAAGAAGAAAATCTTGTCATTTGTGACAACATGGATTAACTTGGAGGGTATTATGATAGATGAAACAAACCAGACACAAAAGGGCAAGTACTGTATTATTTTACTTATATGCGGAATCTAAGAAGTTGAGCTCATAGAATGAGAGGGTGGTAACCGAGGCTGGGGTGGGGAAAATAGAGAGATGTTGGTCAAAAGGAATAAACTTTCAGTATAAGATGAATATGTTCTAAAGATCTAATGTACAGCATGGTGACTATAGTTAACAATAATCAAGTTTTACATCTTCAAGCATATTGTACAACCTAACTATATATAATTTTTATTTGCCAATCATACTTCAATAAAGCTGAAAATAAGAAGAAAAACATACAATGTCATGTGAAAGGTGCCATAAAAAAAGCCAGAAAGGCAGAGAAAATCATGAAATGAGGCAAAGCACTCTCTTTGGGCAGAGTTTTCTTCCATGAAAGAGTCATTCTTCTCCTTTGTGAAGTTGATACTTCTTCTCTTTGAAGAAAATAAGAAATTTTCGTGTGTTGAAGCTGAAGCGTTACTATTTGTTGAGTGCCTACTTCACAGTAAGCATTTATATGCTTTATTTAATCCTTACAGCTACTGTGCAATATCACCCTCATTTCACTGGAGAGAAAAATAGAGGTTCCGAGAATATCTTGATTCAGGGTGTCAGATTAGTAAGTGCTGGAGGCACAATTCATACTCAGGACTGTCTCACTTGAAATTTGTACATGTTCCTGTAGGTCATAAAGCTACAAGTCATAATGCCTTCAGAATAAAGGCTTTACCTTAATCCTTGGGAGTTAGCTGTGATCACAGTGGTAGGCAAACTTAAAAATCAAGGAAAATCATACCGTCCTCCAAAAGTGGACGTAAAATGAAGAGGATGGCTTGCTAGCATACAATTAAAATTTGATGCTTATTAATACATCATGTATCAGTTTTCTAAACTCTATTGAAAATGTTGAAGTGTGGAGTTCATGTCCTCCCATACTCTTTTGTGGCCTTGTATATTTGTTCTGGAGTGCTTCCAGGAACAGTCTCTGAAAGGACCCTGGTGTTTGTGATGTTTCTGAGGAGTTTGGCAAGGCTCAAGCTCATGAGCTGTCTGTATTTTGGCTATCATTGTTCTGCTGACCTGCTCTCACTGGCTTTTGACTTTCCTGCTTGGAGTTCCATTCTCTCCATGACATTATACTTGACTTTACACAAATCACTTAACCTTTTACAATTTCTGCTTCAAAAGAAACAGGATGGAAATCATCTTCAGAGTTCCTGCAGCCCTAAAATTTCATAACTAAAACTTAAAATTCTTTTTATTTTTATAGAACAGATTTTTATAGATTAATTTTGGTTGGCTAAACAGTTATTTTTAAAATTTTCAGTGAAATTCCAGCAACCCTGGAAAAAGTGTGAAGATTTTCAAGTTGGTTATTCATCTATTGTGAAAAAATAGATTATTCAATGTTTGTAAATTCAGTTTATTATTTTAAAATTAACTTGCATAACCATTAAATATGTAATATCAGGTTAAAAATAAGCCCCTGTTTAAGTCCACAGAGATTTAGTTGAACACAAATCTATTTTTTGAGGATTAAAGCACACTCTAAACTGTAATATTATGTAATCTAAATATAGAACTAAGTTATTAAGATAATGTGAGAAACTCTTTATGATCTTCATGTAAGGTTTCATTTCTTTTTTTCCCTTTTTAAAAAATATTTTGCTTGTCCTCAGTGAAAAAAATATTAAGAACATCTTACCTGTATAGTCTTCACGGTTTGCAAAACACTTCCATATGTAGCAGAGCTACATCTTATGTGGGAATTATGTCCTAAAGTCATTTCATAAAGTAAAAAGTTACATATGGATAAAATTACCCATGAAAATATTAGCCCATAAAGAATGGCATGCATGATTTTATACATTTAAAATATACAATACATATGTATGAAGGTAAAATCTGTAGTATAAACTATGCAGTTAAAAATAGTATACACAGTTCACTTCTAAATTGTATAAAAGAGGCACATAGTTATGTATTTTAATTTGTAGGAGAATGCATATTATTTGTAAGCATAAATGTAAAATGATGCCGCTCCACTGTATGGATTTCACATCTGTAGCCCATAGGTGAGCTACAGATTACTCTATCTATATACCCATAAAAAGGAAAATATGGCTTGGAGTAATGTTAAAACTTTTCTAAAGCCTCAAAGCTAGTAAGCTGCAAAGCTACCATTCAGATCTTTAAAACTTCAGGGGCTATTGTCTTTCTACTACCTCATAATTGGCTCTGTATTTATTTCACTTTCTGTTTGAAGTATATAAACTTATTTTTCAACTTCACTGAATTTTTCAGGTTTTTTTTTCCACTACAATTTATTTTCTCAAAAAATTTTCTTCTCCAGATCATCCATTTCACTGATAATTCAGAATGAGAAAAGTGCTATTATATTTGATATGAAAAATCTATTAATTAGAATGAATTTGACTCACCCATGGACTCACATTCTAAATTTCCTATTAGTCTACTTTAAATGTGTGAGAATTTATTGGGGAAACTTGTTGATCACTTATAGTTCCTCTTCTGAAACAAGAGGAGGTGAAGTAGATATTTAACTGCAGATAAAAGGTCACTATTTCCTCAAGTCTGGCCCAAAACTAGTTTTAAAATTTCTAAGCAAATGTGGGTCAGCTGATGTGAATAACATGTTGATTCTTATCTATCTATATATCAAGACTCATTTCAAGAGAAACTTTGTGTTTAACCCCAGGCAATGCCTTTTGCTTTCTTGGTCATTTGTTTACTTCCATTGTTCTTTCTCTTAGAAATAATGGCAGTTTGTATGCTTTGGAGGTGCACATTGTACTTAAAGAGATGGCTTATGAGAACAACCAATTTTGGTCTGAGACATAGAGTTATAAACCTTGACCACAATTCATACCAATTAGTAGTCTGGATTTACAGACTAGGTAGAATGACACCCTAACCTCCTTAGCCATTATTTTCCCCCTAGGAAGGAACAAGATTTTGAGGCTTCCTCCATGACTCAGTGGTAAAGAATGCATCTACCAATGCAGGAGACACAGAAGATGTAGGTTCAATCCTTGGGTCAGGAAGATCCCCTGGAGGAGGGCATGGCAACCCACTCCAATATTCTTGCCTAGAAATATTGGACAGCAGAGCTTAGCAGGCTACAGCCTATAGGCTTATAAACATTCAGAAATGACTGAACACACACGCACATATGAGAGATTTCAGGTCTTAGTTAATGTGAGAGACTTGCTAATGATAATTCCCAGGAAAGAGAATTCCCAGGAGTTGCCTTCCATGCTGCCGGACTGAAGTTAGGCAAGAATAGATGGTAGAAAGAAAATCTTGGGCAAGTAAACCTTTACTCTCTCACTATGTGCTTTCTTTGGAAGGAAAAAACATTCTCTGTCCCCAAAAGTTGGCAATTAATGGAAAAAGAGGAAAACATACAATGAAGCACAGGAATTGTAGATTGTGTCCTCTTAAGGCCAGCTTCTTGGACATGAGATCTATACAGCCGCTCAGAACCACATTTAAAAGGTTCTCTGTGCATGTTTTCATGCTGTGCAGGTGCCATCTTGGAAATCTCAATAAATTTTCAACAGGAGGTCCCAGATTTCTACTTTTCACTGGGCCAAAAAAAATTAGGTAGCCATCCCTGCTCTTCTCTTTGCAGGGTCTCTTCTGCCTAACTTGTACACAACTCTGATTTTCCTCACCCTCTCCTGCTGTCTTTGAAGTGTGCCCCACTGCCAGGACCTGCTTCTTTCATCCAAACACATTCTTAATGTAGATCAGTTTTGCATAATAAATTCTCCCTCTGGAATTCAGCTTTAGATAGACTCATTTGGAAAAATGGAATACTGATATACAACTGGCTTTTTCTATTTAGTAATATTTTGAGAAGACTCTTGAGAGTCACTTGGACTGCAAGGAGATCCAACCAGTCCATCCTAAAGGAAATCAGTCCTGAATATTCATTGGAAGGATGCTGAAGCTGAAACTCCAATACTTTGGCCACCTGATGCGAAGAACTGACCCATTGGAAAAGACCCTGATGCTGGGAAAGATTGAAGGTGAGAGGAGAAGGGGACAACAGAGGATGAGATGGTTGGATGCCATCACTGACTCAATGGACATGAGTTTGAGTAAGCTCTGGGAATTGGTGATGAACAGGGAAACCTGTCGTCCTACAGTCCATGGGGTTACAAAGAGTCAGACATGACTAAGTGACTGAACTGAACTGAATATTTTGAGAATCTGCTTTTGTAGCAGTAAATGTCTGCCCTGTTCTTTTTTAAACCAGTAAAATCCATATGTAAACCAGATGATATGCCCATTGTGAACTCCCTAACTCCTAGAGATCTGGTCAAATTTGGTCCAAACCCCAATTCTACCATCCTGTGAGAGAAATTTCATGGTTTCTTCTAGTCCTGTGCATATCTTTAGGATCTTCATGTGGGGATGTCTTTGTGCTGTGTTAGTTCAGAACAAAGGTCTGACTGCTTCATCAGTTTCACAAGATGTCTGATAATATACATTTTGTGATTTATGTGTGTATTTTACTAAAGATTTGAGGAGACTAGGGCTGGGGGGGGGAGGCGGGGGGAGAAGTTCTTGAAAGGGAATAAACAGTTCTCTGCAGTATAGCTGATCTTTGTTCTCTATCTGTCCCATCTCCCTTCTTTCTCCAAAGTAACAAGTGCATATTTGCTCTTGTTTTACAATAAAAATGTTCATCAGTATCAATATTCTACCCAAAGCACTTTCCCCATCAAACATTGTTTCCATCCTAAGAAAAATATTTGTTAAAAGCATTTTTATAACAACAGCTTGAATAGTTAGCAGTAGTTTTCCCAGAAAAGTGGAAATGCAGATATTTTCCTTATAACTTACATTTTATGTTTTTTGGAATGTTTACACAAAATTATCATCAAAAGACTTACCTTTTTCAAACTGGGCATGAGTGTGTATTTCAGATATTACTGCAGTGCATTTTTATTGAATTCTAGTTGCTTTACAATGTTGTGTTGGTTTCTGATGTACAGCAAAGTGAGTCAACCATATGTATACACATATCTCCTCTTCCTTGGATCTCCTTCCCATTTAGGTCACTGCAGAGCATTGAGTAGAATTTCCTGTACTATATAGTAGGTTCTCATTAGTTGTCTATTTTATATATATTTATGTATTTATGACAATCCCAATCTCCCAGTCCATCTCACCCTTCTCTTCCCCCACTTGGTATCCATACATTTGTCCTCTACATCTGTGTCTCTATTTCTGCTTTGGAAAGAAGCTCGTCTATACCATTTTTCTAGATTCCACACATATATGTTAATATACAATATTTGTTTATCTGACTTACTTCAGTCTGTATGACAGTCTCGAGGTCCATCCATGTCTCTGCAAATGGTATAATTTCATTCTTTATGTCTGAGTAATATTCCATATATATATATACACACACACCATATCCTCTTTATCCATTCCTCTGTTGATGTATATTTAGACTACTTCCATGTCTTGGCTATTGCAAATAGTGCTTCAATGAACATTGGGGTGCATTCATCATTTTGAATTATAGTTTTCTCTGGGTATATTCTCAAGAATGGGATTTGGGGCCATATGATAACTCTATTTTTAGTTTTTTCAGAAGCCCCATACTGTTCTCCACAGTGTCTGTATCACTTTACATTCCCACCAACAGTTTAAGAGGGTTCCCTTTTCTCCACACCCTCTCCAGTTTTTATTGTTTATAGGTTTTTTGATGATGGCCATTCTGACTGGTGTGAGGTAATACTTCATTGTGGTTTTGATTTGCATTTCTCTAATAATTAGTGATGTTGAGCATCTTTTCATGTGTTTGTTGGTCATCTCTATGTCTTCTTTGGAGAAATGTCTGTTTATTAATAGATGTTCTTCCCATTTTTTGATTAGTTTTTTTTTTTTGCTTTTTATTTATTTATTTATTTATTTTTTTTCCAATGGGTTTTGTCATACATTGATATGAATCAGCCATGGATTTACATGTATTCCCAATACCGATCCCCCCTCCCACCTCCCTCTCCACCCGATTCCTCTGGGTCTTCCCAGTGCACCAGGCCGGAGCACTTGTCTCATGCATCCCACCTGGGCTGGTGATCTGTTTCACCATAGATAGTATACATGCTGTTCTTTTGAAATATCCCACCCTCACATTCTCCCACAAAGTTCAAAAGTCTGTTCTGTATTTCTGTGTCTCTTTTTCTGTTTTGCATATAGGGTTATCGTTATCACCTTTCTAAATTCCATATATATGTGTTAGTATGCTGTAATGTTCTTTATCTTTCTGGCTTACTTCACTCTGTATAATGGGCTCCAGCTTCATCCATCTCATTAGGACTGGTTCAAATGAATTCTTTTTAATGGCTGAGTAATATTCCATGGTGTATATGTACCACAGCTTCCTTATCCATTCATCTGCTAATGGGCATCTAGGTTGCTTCCATGTCCTGGCTATTATAAACAGTGCTGCGATGAACATTAGGGTGCACGTGTCTCTTTCAGATCTGGTTTCCTCAGTGTGTATGCCCAGAAGTGGGATTGCTGGGTCATATGGCAGTTCTATTTCCAGTTTTTTAAGAAATCTCCACACTGTTTTCCATAGTGGCTGTACTAGTTTGCATTCCCACCAACAGTGTAAGAGGGTTCCCTTTTCTCCACACCCTCTCCAGCATTTATTGCTTGTAGACTTTTGGATAGCAGCCATCCTGACTGGCGTGTAATGGTACCTCATTGTGGTTTTGATTTGCATTTCTCTAATAATGAGTGATGTTGAGCATCTTTTCATGTGTTTGTTAGCCATCTGTATGTCTTCTTTGGAGAAATGTCTGTTTAGTTCTTTGGCCCATTTTTTGATTGGGTCATTTACTTTTCTGGAATTGAGCTGCAGGAGTTGCTTGTATATTTTTGAGATTAATCCTTTGTCTGTTGCTTCATTTGCTATTATTTTCTCCCAATCTGACGGCTGTCTTTTCACCTTACTTATAGTTTCTTTTGTAGTGCAAAAGCTTTTAAGTTTCATTAGATCCCATTTGTTTAGTTTTGCTTTTATTTCCAATATTCTGGGAGGTGGGTCATAGAGGATCTTGCTGTGATTTATGTCGGAGAGTGTTTTGCCTATGTTCTCCTCTAGGAGTTTTATAGTTTCTGGTCTTACATTTAGATCTTTAATCCATTTTGAGTTTATTTTTGTGTATGGTGTTAGAAAGTGTTCTAGTTTCATTCTTTTACAAGTGGTTGACCAGTTTTCCCAGCACCACTTGTTAAAGGGGTTGTCTTTTTTCCATTGTATATCCTTGCCTCCTTTGTCAAAGATAAGGTGTCCATAGGTTCGTGGATTTATCTCTGGGCTTTCTATTCTCTTCCATTGATCTATATTTCTGTCTTTGTGCCAGTACCATACTGTCTTGATGACTGTGGCTTTGTAGTAGAGTCTGAAGTCAGGCAGGTTGATTCCTCCAGTTCCATTCTTCTTTCTCAAGATTATTTTGGCTATTCGAGGTTTTTTGTATTTCCATACAAATTGTGAAATTCTTTGGTCTAGTTCTGTGAAAAATACCGTTGGTAGCTTGATAGGGATTGCATTGAATCTATAGACTGCTTTGGGTAGAATAGCCATTTTGACAATATTGATTCTTCCAATCCATGAACACGGTATGTTTCTCCATCTGTTTGTGTCCTCTTTGATTTCTTTCATCAGTGTTTTATAGTTTTCTATGTATAGGTCCTTTGTTTCTTTAGGTAGATATACTCCTAAGTATTTTATTCTTTTTGTTGCAATGGTGAATGGTATTGTTTCCTTAATTTCTCTTTCTGTTTTTTCATTGTTAGTATATAGGAATGCAAGGGATTTCTGTGTGTTAATTTTATATCCTGCAACTTTACTATATTCGTTGATTAGCTCTAGTAATTTTCTGGTAGAGTCTTTAGGGTTTTCTATATAGAGGATCATGTCATCTGCAAACAGTGAGAGTTTTACTTCTTCTTTTCTATCTGGATTCCTTTTACTTCTTTTTCTGCTCTGATTGCTGTGGCCAAAACTTCCAACACTATGTTGAATAGTAGTGGTGAGAGTGGGCACCCTTGTCTTGTTCCTGATTTCAGGGGAAATGCCTTCAATTTTTCACCATTGAGGGTGATGCTTGCTGTGGGTTTGTCATATATAGCTTTTATTATGTTGAGGTATGTTCCTTCTATTCCTGCTTTTTGGAGAGTTTTAATCATAAATGAGTGTTGAATTTTGTCAAAGGCTTTCTCTGCATCTATTGAGATAATCATATGGTTTTTATCTTTCAATTTGTTAATGTGGTGTATTACATTGATTGATTTGCGGATATTAAAGAATCCTTGCATTCCTGGGATAAAGCCCACTTGGTCATGGTGTATGATTTTTTTAATATGTTGTTGGATTCTGTTTGCTAGAATTTTGTTAAGGCTTTTTGCATCTATGTTCATCAGTGATATTGGCCTATAGTTTTCTTTTTTTGTGACATCTTTGTCTGGTTTTGGAATTAGGGTGATGGTGGCCTCATAGAATGAGTTTGGAAGCTTACCTTCATCTGCAATTTTCTGGAAGAGTTTGAGTAAGATAGGTGTTAGCTCTTCTCTAAATTTTTGGTAGAATTCAGCTGTGAAGCCATCTGGCCCTGGGCTTTTGTTTGCTGGAAGATTTTTGATGACAGTTTCGATTTCCTTGCTTGTGATGGGTCTGTTAAGATCTTCTATTTCTTCCTGGTTCAGTTTTGGAAAGTTATACTTTTCTAAGAATTTGTCCATTTCATCCAAGTTGTCCATTTTATTGGCATAGAGCTGCTGGTAGTAGTCTCTTATGATCCTTTGTATTTCAGTGTTGTCTGTTGTGATCTCTCCATTTTCATTTCTAATTTTGTTAATTTGGTTTTTCTCTCTTTGTTTCTTAATGAGTCTTGCTAATGGTTTGTCATTTTTGTTTATTTTTTCAAAAAACCAGCTTTTAGCTTTGTTGATTTTTGCTATGGTCTCTTTAGTTTCTTTTGCATTTATTTATGCCCTGATTTTTAAGATTTCTTTCCTTCTGCTAACTCTGGGGTTCTTCATTTCTTCCTTCTCTAATTGCTTTAGGTGTAGAGTTAGGTTATTTATTTGGTTTTTTTCTTGTTTCTTGATGTAAGCCTGTAATGCTATGAACCTTCCCCTTAGCACTGCTTTTACAGTGTCCCATAGGTTTTGGGTTGTTGTGTTTTCATTTTCATTCATTTCTATACATATTTTGATTTCTTTTTTGATTTCTTCTATGATTTGTTGGTTATTCAGAAGCGTGTTATTTAGCCTCCATATGTTTGAAGTTTTAACAATTTTTTTCCTGTAATTGAGATCTAATCTTACTGCACTGTGGTCAGAAAAGATGACTGGAATGATTTCAATTTTTTTGAATTTTCCAAGACCAGATTTATGGCCCAGGATGTGATCTATTCTGGAGAATGTTCCGTGTGCACTTGAGAAAAAGGTGAAGTTGATTGTTTTGGGGTGAAATGTCCTATAGATATCAATTAGGTCTAGCTGGTCCATTGTGTCATTTAAGGTTTGTGTTTCCTTGTTAATTTTCTGTTTAGTTGATCTATCCATAGTTGTGAGTGGGGTATTAAAGTCTCCCACTATTATTGTGTTACTATTAATTTCCTCTTTCATACTCGTTAGCGTTTGCCGTACATATTGCGGTGCTCCTATGTTGGGTGCATATATATTTATAATTGTTATATCTTCTTCTTTGATTGATCCTTTGATCATTATGTAGTGTCCTTCTTTGTCTCTTTTCACATCCTTTATTTGAAAGTCTATTTTATCTGATATGAGTATTGCGACTCCTGCTTTCTTTTGGTCTCCGTTTGCATGAAATATTTTTTTCCAGCCCTTCACTTTTAGTCTGTATGTGTCTCTTGTTTTGAGGTGGGTCTCTTGTAGACAGCATATATAGGGGTCTTGTTTTTGTATCCATTCAGCCAATCTTTGTCTTTTGGTTGGGGCATTCAACCCATTTACATTTAGGGTAATTATTGATAGGTGTGGTCCCGTTGCCATTTACTTTGTTGTTTTGGGTTCACGTTCATACAACCTTTCTGTATTTCCTGTCTAGAGAAGATCCTTTAGCATTTGTTGAAGAGCTGGTTTGGTGGTGCTGAATTCTCTCAGCTTTTGCTTATCTGTAAAGCTTTTGAATTCTCCTTCATATCTGAATGAGATCCTTGCTGGATACAGTAATCTAGGTTGTAGGTTATTCTCTTTCATTACTTTCAGTACGTCCTGCCATTCCCTTCTGGCCTGGAGGGTTTCTTTTGATAGATCAGCTGTTATCCTTATGGGAATCCCTTTGTGTGTTATTTGTTGTTTTTCCCTTGCTGCTTTTAATATTTGTTCTTTGTGTTTGATCTTTGTTAATTTGATTAATATGTGTCTTGGGGTGTTTCGCCTTGGGTTTATCCTGTTTGGGACTCTCTGGGTTTCTTGGATTTGGGTGGCTATTTCCTTCCCCATTTTAGGGAAGTTTTCAGCTATTATCTCCTCAAGTATTTTCTCATGGCCTTTCTTTTTGTCTTCTTCTTCTGGAACTCCTATGATTCGAATGTTGGGGCGTTTCACAGTGTCCCAGAGGTCCCTGAGGTTGTCCTCATTTCTTTTGATCCTTTTTTCTTTTTTCCTCTCTGCTTCATTTATTTCCACCATTTTATCTTCTACCTCACTTATCCTATCTTCTGCCTCCGTTATTCTACTCTTGGTTCCCTCCAAAGTGTTTTTGATCTCATTCATTGCATTGTTCATTTTTAATTGACTCTTTTTCATTTCTTCTAGGTCTTTATTAAACAGTTCTTGAATCTTTTCAATCTTTGTTTCCAGGCTATTTATCTGTAACTCCATTTTGTTTTCAAGATTTTGGATCATTTTTATTATCATTATTCTAAATTCTTTTTCAGGTAGATTCCCTATCTCCTCCTCTTTTGTTTGACTTGGTGGGCATTTTTCATGTTCCTTTACCTGTTGGGTATTTCTTTGCCTTTTCATCTTGTTTAGATTGCTGTATCTGGAGTGGGCTTTCTGTATTCTGGAGGTCTGTGGTTCCTTTTTATTGTGGAGGATTAACCCAGTGGGTGGGGTTAGACGATTGGCTTGTCAAGATTTCCTGGTTAGGGGAGCTTGCGTCAGTGTTCTGGTGCGTGGAACTTGATTTCTTCTCTTTGGAGAGCAATGGAGTGCCCAGTAATGAGTTTTGAGATGGGTCTATGTGTTAGGTGTGTCCTTGGGCAGCCTGTATGTTGATGTTCAGGGCTATGTTCCTGCGTTGCTGGAGAATTTGCGTGGTATGTCTTGCTCTAAAACTTATTGGCTCTTGGGTGGTGGTTGGTTTCAGTGTAGGTATGGAGGCTTTTGGACAGTCGCTTATTACTTAAAGTTCCATGTAGTCAGGAGTTTTCTGGTGTTCTCAGGTTTTGGGCTTAAGTCTCCTGCCTCTGGATTTCAGTTTTATTCTTCCTGTAGTCTCAGGACTTCTCCAACTATACAGCCCTGATAAGAAAACTTCTAGGTTAATGGCTAAAAGATTCTCCCCCGTTAGGGACACCCAGAGAGGTTCACAGAGTTACATGAAGAAGAGGAGAGGGAGGAGGGAGATAGAGATGAACAGGAGGAGAAAAAGGGGGACTCAAGAGGAGAGAGACAGATCTACGCAGCTGTCTGTTCCCAGAGTGTTCTCCGTAGCCCAGTCACCTACAAGGATTCACAGAATTGGATTGGGAAGAGAAGGGGAAAGGAGGAAATAGAGGTGTTCTGAGGTAGAAAACAGAGAGTCAAGATTGGGAGAGAATAATCTTCGGTTTAAAAATAGGGCTTCTCTTCTTTTTTTTTTTTTTTTGTAAGGTTATAGTGTATTGAAAATGAAAATTAAGGAGTAGTAGAGGAGTACTAGAGGACTTTAAAAGAAATAAGAGAAAAAGAAAAATAGAAAATAGAAGAGAAAAAGGAAAGAAAAAAAAGAAAGAAAAAGAAAAAAAAAAAAAAGAAAAAAAAAATTTTTTTTTTCCCCCCTAATTAAAAAATCATAAAAGTCTGTGGAAATGAAAGTTAAGGAGTAATGGGGGAGTAATAGGGGATTTTAAAGGAAAATAAAAGAGAAGAAAGAAAAAAGAAAAAAAAGAAAAAAAGAAAAAAAATTTAAAAAATTAAAAAAAAAAAAAAAGAGAAAAAAGTAAAATTATATCTAGGAGTTTCTCTGGAGCTGTTGTGGTCAGTGTGGGTTCGGCTCAGTTTCAGATAGCTCCTCGTTCCAGCTTACACTTCTCGATATCTACAGGCCCCTCAGGTGTAGTCAGCGTTTCCTAGAGGGATTTTAATCTGTTGCACCAGTCCCTTCTGAAGCGGTTCCCTTTGTTTATTTGGCTTCTGTTTGCCGGTCTCTTCAGAGCCTCATTTCCGCCCTGACACAGGCGGGCGGAGGTGGACTCTTATTCAGGTAGCTAGTTCCGTCGCTCTGCGGGGCAGGGAGGGGCTTGCGCTGTGGGGACAGGCTTGCGCCGCGGGGATGGGCTGGGGCTGCCGGGAGGGGCTGACGCTGCTTTCTCCGTCTGTGCTGCTCAGGCTCCCGGCTGTTCTATATGGAGCGCGCCCCGCGCTGCGCGAGGCTCCAGCCCTCGGGTGTTCCACAAAAGCGCGGAAGGAAAAGCTGCGCCTGCTCTCTGTGCCTTCCCCGTCAGAGCGGTCCAGGCAGCCAGGGGCTTGGTGGGCGCACTCTACCCAGGTGTGGCGCGCCCCCTCCCTTCCGCGGACCCAGTCTCAGTTTCCGCTGGCGCCAGTCGGGTGCGCGCGCCTTCCGCCCTCCGCGTCCCCAGCCCCAGTCCCCGCCCGCGCCGGTCGGGTGCCTGAGCCCTGTGTCTCGCCGCGACCTTCCCCTCCCCCCTGCCTCCTGCCTCCGGCGGGGCTGGGCCGGTCCGCAGCCTGCGAGCTCCTCTCTGGACCCTCTCGGTCTCTTTGTTCTGCGAACGGCCGGCAGTGTGTTCCGGCCGGTTAATTTACTCTCTCTCTGTTGGTCTCCCACAGTTCAAGTTGGCAACTCACAGAAGTTCCCTCCGATTGTCCTCAGGGCACTCGGGCCCGGACCCTACCCCAAGCAATGCCGCCTAAGAGCTCCCGGGACAGATCTCCGTCCTTAGCTCTTTTGTCTCACTTTTTATCTTTTATATTTTGTCCTACCTCCTTTTGAAGACAATGGGCTGCTTTTCTGGGCGCCTGATGACCTCAGCTAGCGATCCGAAGTTGTTTTGCGAAGTTTGCTCTGCGTTCAGTTATTCTTTTGATGAATTTGTAGGAGAGAAAGTGGTCTCCCCATCCTACTCCTCCGCCATCTTGGCTCCTCCCCTAGTTTGTTTTTTTGATATTGAGCTATATGAGCTGTTTGTATATTTTGGAGATTAATCCCTTGTCAGTTGCTTCATTTGCAAATATTTCCTCCCATTCTGAAGGTTTTCATCTTATTTATTATTACTGCCTTATTCTGAAGTTCTTTGTATTCTTTTTCTTCTTTCTCTTCTAAAAATGTTTGTTATGAAAGAAGCTGCTTTTCTGTGGGTCACAGAGAAACTTATTTTTTTATTTCATCTCAAGGAAAGAGTGAATTAATTTCTGCATCTTTCAATTGTAGAAGTTTTGTGTGAAAATATATTACAGTTGAAAACAATATTAGAAAACCCTTAAACCATCAGTTCCCACCGTAACGTGTACTCATTTAATATTTTTGATAAATATTGTATTTTGAAGGGATGCTTACATGAGCTGGCAATGTATTTTCAATTCATTGATCACCTTTGTATTGATTTATTTAGACTCCATTGATATGTGCTACTTACTTACAAATATGCATAGAATAATGTATGGGTTTCATCTTGCTATGCAAATAACTTTCGCAAAGAACATTGTTTATGAGAGTCAAGCACTCTGTTTAGAGTCAGAAAGAATGATTTATATACTGCTCTGCACTAAGCAGTGCTTCATGCATGGATGGTCATCTCTGTCTCTTAATTGAAAACTAGCCAATTAGCCTACATATAATTAGTTTGCACATCAAGCAGATGAGCTATTGAATAAAAACACCATGTAATGTAGTATCAATTAAGGGTCAATCTGCTGAAATAAACAAGTTCATAACCAGGCTCCTCTGCTCCAAAGAAAAAGGAAAAATATGTTTTAAAATACAGTTACAAATTCATAATAACCTTATACCATATCTAAAAACTAACTTAAATCATAAGCTTAAAATTACCAAGCTTTTAAAAAAAATAAGAGAAAATCTTTGTGAACATAAGTGAGTCAAAAAATTTTAGAGATACAACACCAAACACAATCCACAAATGAATATATTAAAAAATTGGAATTTGTCTAAAATTTTAAAACTCTTCTCTTTGAAAGACATTATTAAGACAATGAAAAGATAAGTCATAGATTAGCAGAAAATATTTGCAAATCATGAAGTTGATTGTAGCATCTGGAATGTATAAAGAATCTAAAATCCCAACGATAAGAAAACAACAACCCAAATTTTAAATAATGGGCAGAATATTTGAGCAGATACTTCACCAAGGAAAAAAGCACATGGAATGCAAATAAGCGTATAAAAAGATGTTCAGGCTCCTGAGTCATTGTCATCGCAGTCCCATCTAACTCTGCAACCCCATGGACTCTTTGACCCCAGGCTCAAAAACCCCAGACTAACCCACCAGGCTCCTCTGTCCATGGGATTCTCCAGGCAAGAATATTGGAGTTCGTTGCTACTTCCTCCTCCAAGGGATTTTCCCAGCCCAGGGATCTAACCAAGTCTTGTGTGTCTCCGGCATTAGCAGGCAGATTATCACTGAGCCACCAGGGAATTCTTCCTGAGATCACTAGGAGATGTAAATAAAACTACAAAGACAGGCTACTATACACTGTAAGAATGGCTATGTCTCTTATCTGTGGCCAAAGCAAAAATTATCAGGATAATTGTAGCTGGTGCTATATTGCAAGAAGGAGAAACATCTGTAATTTTTCTACCCACATGAAATAAAGCCTGCAAACCTCTAACAGAGACTTTTTAACTAGAAATCTAAGTACCTCTAGAGGCTGAATGACTGGACTTTCAGAGGCCTATAAAATTCCTGAAGTTAGAAATAAAATGTATGTGCATGCCTATATATGCATTTTGAGGGGAAAGGAAACAAGGGTATCATTGTTTTCAGTGAGGTCATTTAAACAAAAACAGCAACCAACAACCAAAAAGTTTAAGAACTCATGCTAACTGATAGCCTCATTGACCCAAACAACAGAGGGAGCTGAATGAGGCAACCATGAAACTACTGAAGAAGAGGAGGTATTAATAAAGATAAGGTCCTTTGAAAGGTAAACTCACAATTGAAAATTATAAATCACACCACAAAAATCCTTGCCATGTCAAAAGATTCATACCTTGGAAAGATTCACAAATGCTAAAATATAAGATAGCATTCTGCATTTAAAGTATATTCAGATTTCTCAGAGAGATATAGAAGTGAATAACATCCTGGAAATAAGAATATAAAATTAACAAATCAGAGCACAAAAATATGAAAAGAGACCAAGTGTAAATAATAGAAATGAAAAAAAATGGTTATTAAAAGTAAAATAGGATCTTAGATAAAATAAAGAGTAAGCTAGACATAGGAAAACAAAATTAGTCCTCAGAAAGATAGAATAGAATGACTCATCCAAAATACAACATAGGAAGAGAAGGAGGTGGAGAATATGAAAGAGCATGAAAGAAAACAGAGGATAGATTGAGAAGTTCCAAAATATAAGTAAGGATACAAGAGTAGAGATAATGGAATGAGAAAATATTTGCAAAAATGGTATCTGAAATTTTTTCGAGAATTGAGGAAAGACGTGAATCCTCAGATTCAGAAAAATCTTGCCAACTGAACAAGGTAAATAAACAAAAAAGAAATATACTACTAGATATATAATGGTGAAATTTCCAACTATCAAGTATAAAATGCAAATATGAAAAGCTACTAGAGAAATTATAGATTACCTGTAATGAAATGACACTAGATTGAACATGGGCTTCCTCTTAGCAGAAATAAATAAATGTCCAAAGAGAATGAAATAATATATTCGAAGTGCTAAGGGAGACAAATTCCTATTCAAGACAAGGTGCAAAACAAATACATTTTCAGGCACATAAAGATTAAGACTTCTCACTACAAGATTTAGCAGCAAAAATGCCAACAACAGCAAAACAAATTCAAAAAGAAAATGCAGGGGCAACAGTGGACAAAGAAATTGTTTAAAGATGTAAATTCATAAGTATTGACCAGGAAAAAATATCCTGACAATAATTTATAGAGGATGAAAATGGGCCTTAACTACAATTCATGCCAGTTGTTAAGGAGGCAGTTTTATTGTTTTGGAGAAGGGTAGAAATAGCTATTAAATTTTAACTATTAACTTATTTTAATAAAACAAGGGAGTAGCTCACATTATACTCAGGTCATTTGTGAAGAAGAATTCTTGTACACTCATTTCTAAAAATGCCTTAATTTTTTCCTTTAGAAAATAGAAATCTCTTTCCAAGTGAAAGAAACAGTTGATCTATGGAAAATGAGATATTAATTGAGGTATTCACAAGAACATGTCATTTTAATTATCTTCTGGATTTTCCAAGAGCACAGGATGGTATGAGTTTCAATATTTATTAAATGAACTGTCTCCTAGCATTAAATAAAAATTACTTAATCAGAATACATATGTATTAATCACAAAACTGCTGCTAAAAATAATTTCCAAATAAAAAAAAATTAGTTATAATGGCTTATTTACATAAGTAGGAAGCAGTAAATAATTCTGCATGGGAGGAAGTTGTGTACTGTAAAGTATCACCAATGACCTAAGGTCAGACTTGCTAGGTATGTAAAGAATGCTATGTCAGCATAGCCCTGGAGGATGGGATTGGGGATATTCCTGGATCTGAGGACATTTGAATCTGATGTTGAATCATACAAGAAAGCAGAAGCCAGGCCTGGGGAACGGGAAGCTGTTTTGGGAAAGAGGAAAAGCATATCACAATAGGAAACTCCCAGGGCATTACTGAGGAGAGGAAACAATTGTCTTCCATCATTTTACTCTTAATCAAACAGAAACTATTTCTCGAATTTGCACGTTGGAGAAGTATTACTAATCTTTTACTTTTAACTTCACTTTGCTCCAAATGGCTTCCTGCTCTCCCACCCATACCCCTACCTATAGCAACTTAAGCAACATGTAATTTATAACTGACATCTCACAATTTGGCTGTTATATGTCGAGCATTGGATTAATTAACTAATTAGGGGAAGAAAGAAAAAAATAAAATCACAACTGCAATCCCTAGTATAATTTCTAGAAAAGAAAAACAAAAAAACAAAGCTATCTGCCATTGTTTTGTATTGATTATCTATCAGAGTTTTCCCAACCGGAGTTTAGAACTGTGTATCTGAGAACTTTGTACCTTTTATACCATACACAGTGTGCCTAGATTTCATTGGTTGCAGTGAAAAAGGATTTTTCATAAACATGAATCATAAACATGATTCTCCCTTAAACTTCTTTGGACAGAATGGGCAACATCTCAGGTTTAAAAGAGGATAATTTTTAAAAATAGAAAAGCAAAAAACAGGATAATCTTAGTAATTAAAAAATGAAAAATCAAATCTTTTTGTGAATAAAAGAGAACAATAATAAAATCCCTAGTCTATTTTGGAATCCAATAAGAAATGTAACACTTTTTTTCATGTTCAGATAATAGGAGATAAATCATTAAGCTGATGGTTGGATACCACTCAAAATGCATTTTGGTTTCTGTGGGATGACAAGACTGGCATCCAGTTGTAGCTATTTAGTCATTAAGTTGTGTCCAACTCTTTGTGACCCCATGGACTGCAGCCCACCAAGCTCCTCTGTCCTCTACTATCTCCTGGAGTTTGCTCAAGTTCATGTTCACTGAGTCAGTGATGCTATCTAACCATCTCATCCTCTGTTGTCCCCTTCTCCTCCTCCTTCAATCTTTCCCAGCATCAGAGTATTTTCCATTGAGTCAGCTCTTCATATCAGATGGCCAAGATATTGGAGCTTCAGCTTCAGCATCAATCCTCCCGATGAATATTAAAGGTTGATTTTCTTTAGGATTGATTGGTTTGATCTCCTTGCAGTCCAGGGGACTCAACTTTTCTTCAGCACCGCAATTCAAAAGCATTAATTCTTCAGCGCTCAGCCTCCTTTATGGTCCTACTCTCACATCTGTATATGACTACTAGAAGAACCACAACTTTGACTCTACAGACATTTGTTCTTAAAGTGCTATCTCTGCTTTTTAATATGCTTCAGGTTTGTCATAGCTTTCCTTCCAAGGAGCAAGCGTCTTTTGATTTTATGGCTGCAGTAATCATCCACATTGATTTTGGAATCCAAGAAAATTAAATCTGTCACTGCTTCCACTTTTTCCCCTTCTATTTGGCATGAAGTGATGGAACCGGATGGCATGATCTTAGTTTTTCAAATGTTGAGTTTCAAACCTGCTTTTTCACTCTTCTCTTTCACCCTCATCAAGAGGATCTTTAGTTCCTTTCCACTTTCTGCCATTAGAGTGATATCATCTGCATATTTGTGGTTGTTGATATTTCTCTCTGGCAACCAGGGAGGGATCTACTGACAAGTCCACAGTCTAATACGTGAAGCCTTTAGGATGAGATGTGTTTTGAAATGTGGAGTTTGTCAATATTAGAAAGGTAAAACAGGCAGATAGCAGACACTATTACTAAAGTTGGGTCCACTTGCCCACCATGCAGCAAAGTTTAATCTACTGACACCTGATTGTGGTGATGGAAAAGTACAGCATTTATTTTCAGGCATCAAGCAAGGAGAAAGGGCAACTCATGCTCAAAAGATCCAAACTCCCCCATGGCTTTCAGGGTAGGGTTTTTAAAGGCAATATTTGCATTAAGGGTTGTAGCTCTGATTGGCTGGTGGTGAGGTAACAGAGTGATATTTCAGGAATCTTATCCGTCAACCAATCTGGAATCTGATGCTTTTGGTCAGCATGTCATCAGGATCTTCCACCAGGATGGTGGTCTTAATTTCTGCAGAACAACTCAAAAATATGCATCTGATTGTTACATATAATCCTTGAGAAGGAACTAGGACTCTTTTATGTCTGAACTTTTGATTAGGCTATCATTACCTTTCTTGCTTAACTGCTTTTTTTCCCCTCACTTCCCTTAGTAGTAACTGCTTGAGTCTGGTATTTTGAACTCAGGGAAGGCCTAGAAAACTAAAACCTTTTTTTTTTTTCTTTTAAACAAACCATAAACAGGAGGGATGAAGGGGCTTTTATACCCGGGAGGGCCCCACATGGCCCTGATTAGTTTCAATCCCCCCTTTCCTTTGATAAGCCTCAATTTTGTGGGGAAAGAGGATAGAATAAGAAAGGGAATGAAGTTTTGGATAAAGAGGTTAATCATAAACTCAGCAGAGGAGATCAGTTTTCGGTACTCAGATTAAACACCTTCTTCCCAATCTAGGGTAGTATGCCCAAATTAAATGCATTCATATTTCTGCTAAGAAATGTATAGATGATTCATAGTGAGTGGAATAAGTTAAGACTATAAATAGCTTTGTATCCATTTACATCTGATTTTGTGCCAAGAATTCAGATCAGATATTGCCATCAATATGAGACACTTTTGGTTTTCAAAATTATAGACAAAGTATTGTGAACCTGTATTACCTTCAGGAGAGCAGGGTAGTGAATAAAGTCCACACTTTCTTCAGTTGAGAAAAATTGGTCATTGAAACTTCTCTCATAGAATAGTCACTTCTTATCCTAAAATAAGCCCTCAGTGTATTCTGAATGGGCTTTAGTGGAAGTCTAGAAGTTAACCAATAGGTTAATAATGTAATTTTTTGTCTGCTTTATTATTATTATTGTTAAGTCACGAAGCACATATTCATTCTACTCTTATTGGCTTCTAATAAATAAAATAAAACAGAATTAAATTAAATGTTAGTATCAATCTGCCTTTCTCACTAGGCTGCAGACGCTGTTGCTGCTGTTTTTCAGTTGTTCACATTATTTATGTGTGCTCTTCTGGCCTGTTTCCCATGCTGGTTTTCCTCTCTTAGAGGAGGGAAAGAACACCAAGGAGCACGTCCCATCCCAGCCAGACTCCACTGACTCCTCATCACGTTCTTCTCTGGGCACAACAAAGTGTCAGGCAGAACAGCCATAGCATACTACACTCAAGTCTCCACTCATGGTTTACAAGGCAGGCCAAACCTGCCTCTCTCCAGTCCTACCTGCAGTAGAGGGATCTTCCATTAGCCAAGCTTTGCTCTCAAGCATAAGGTCAAGTGGGTCCTTTCCACAGGATAAATTTTGAGTCACCTCTGCAGCCCTCTCTTAGATCCTAGACAAATCTGAGCCACCTTTTACTTAAGCTTCCTTAAGTAAAACTTAAGGAAACTTAAGTTTACTGAGCACCCTTAAATTCCAAAACTTACAGCAGGGAATGTACATCTCTTCCAGCTAGGCACTGTACTAACAGAGGGGAGTCACCATGAGGTATGCACAATAACATAAATTTATTTTTATCATGAACTTTTTTTTATCATATTACCTTTGTATATATTTCTTGCCTTGCTGGTTGACAGCCTTAGAGTCAAAGTAAGAGGATTAAGAGTTGTTAGGTCAGGACAACTCTCCCTACAAAGAATTATGAATGTTTTAAATACCAGATATAGTTAAAAGGATTTTCCTCATGTTTCAGTTTTTCTTGGTAAAATATTTATAAGATAATTGAGGTCTTTATTAAGTCTTATGAGAAATGACACATAGAAGAATAAAACATTGTTATGTCTCTCAGGGACAGTTTGATCTAGAAGGGGCAAAGGACACATTAGTAAATTATTAGAATGTTCCTACTTAAGGATTAGAAGGAGGAAACATAGTCCCCAGATATAGAAGCCCAGGAAGAGAAGTAGGAAGAACATGGGCAAAGCAGAGTAAAGTGCTGCAGAACATCAGGTGTGGCTAGGACAGGAGTGTTGGAAGGTTGCAGATGAACTTGAAGCTGCAGATGAAGAATAAATGAGTCAATAAAATAAGCATATAGAGTCACTCCCAGCAGTCCAAAGTAAAGTAGTGCTATTAGGAACCAGCAACTTCACAGCAAATATCTTTCAGATGCATAAATAAGCAAAAAACAAAAAACAAAAAACCCCAAAAAACAAACAAAACCTGATTAAGGTGCTTTGGGTTGAGCCAAGCATTTTTAATGATCTTTGTAAACAAATAAGCACAAGATTAACCAAGACTGGGAAGTAGGGACCATGTGCAGTGTATAATTGAATAGCTCCAAGGCTGTGAGCATGGACTCCTGAGCCACACTGCTCAAGTTTAAGCCCTGGCCCCCAGTACTTACTGTGTGACCCAAGATATTGATTTAATTTTTTTGCACATCAGTCTGTTCATCTATAAAACGAGGATAGCAAATACACCTTTTGTAGGGTTGTTCTGAGGATTACACTAGTTAAAACATGTAAAGTTCTTAGCACTACACTGGTATACAGCAAGCAGAGAGAGGGAAAGGGAGGGGAAAGGGGGGAAGAAAAACCAATGCCTTAGGAGAGAAATTAAACACTCCCTGCGAGTGATCAGATACTTGGGCCTAAGGCGTCACTTCTTTTTCCAAGTAATACCTGAATTATGACTGTGCTACGATGACAGCATCCAGGCTTCCCACAGATGGTGCAGCCAGCCAGCGTAAGTCAATTAATCTCCACCACCACAGGCAAAGAGCTCAGGCTGCTCACTGTGACCTGCTTCCGTCTCCTGAAGCATCTGCCCTGCTTGTGTTTGCAGGGGGTCAGGATTTCAGTGAGTCTGTGCCTTCCCCAGTGGTGTTGCTATTTTTGGAATTTTATAGCTTGGCATTAAAAAGAAAAGAACTGTGCAGGCCCACAGTGGTTGGTGTGTTTGTTTTTGTCTTGTTTTAGAGCTGGAAGAAACCTTGAAGCTCCAGGAGCCAAATGCCTCTCATTTGACACTAGGAGATCCCGGGGTGAGAGGGCTTTGGTGTCCCTGACCCTGGCAGTAAGGAGACTCAGAAATGTGTCTTTCCTTAATGTTTCTGCTCCTTTTTATGTCAATGTTTTATTGATTTGAACAGAAAAGTAAGCTTTTAAGAACATGGGGCAAGTCATTATTCTAATATTTGATGTTTTTAAGTCACTTAAGATGAAAAGGAAGTGGAAACAGTGTATTAACATGAAAATCTGATATCATTTTTTTCCTTGGCTTGAGTAATCCTGAACAGTTTTACTTCTTGAGTCAGTGTGATACTGTTGTATGAACATGATATTTAGGGTCAGAAATTAGGGTCTGATTCCAGAAGTTACTAATTATTAATCTGGTCTTGTCCAGGCTACTAAGTTTCTTAATTAATAAGTGTAATGATATCTACCTCCTAGAATTTTGTGAAGATAAATCAGTTAATTAGAGGAAATAATAAGTATGAAATCCATAAAACATAATAGGAATTCAAGAATGGTAAGTCTCCACCCAAGTCTGTCCTTTCCTAAGAGACAAAGTTTTAATGAGGACACCACTTAATTTTAACATGAATATAATCACTTCTTTGTTAATCATTTCCTCCTAGATGAAAACCTGACACAGAGCTCATTTTTCTCCTCTCCATCTGCTTGCTAATTTATAAAGTGAGGTGGTTGTATTGGATTTCACCTCCAATGTCCTTCCAGAATCTTCTTTCTAGCTTTTCTTTAGCAAAATCCAGTTTATCCCAGCCATCAAATTCTCCTCTTTGCTGAAAGAGAGTGAGTTAAATGCTGTGTGTGACTAGAAACAAAAATGTCTCACAATTTCTCCTCTATAAAAGCGTATGTTTCCATTTTTGTTAACTATAGAGCACTATGGTAATAGTAGTGTTCGCTGTTCAGTCGTGTCTGACTCTTTGAGACCCCATGGACTGTGGCCTGCCAGGCTTCTCTGTCCATGGAATTCTCCAGGCAGGAATACTGGAATAGGTTGCTATTTTCTTCTCCAGGGGATCTTCCTGACCCAGGGATCGAATCTGGGTTTCCTGCAGAGCAGGCAGATTCTTAACCATCTGAGCACCAGAGAAGCCTCTGGTGAGCTCTATACAATCCCACAATTCATTACTTATATACTATTATTGTTTTTGCCACTCTCTCTGTTCTGCTTCCTTCCTCTCCCACAATCTGATAAGAGAAGCAAATAGTTCATTAATAAGATAAATATATAATGAGTTCCATCAGAAAAAAACAAAAAACAATATAGTGATCATAGCTTATGTTCTAGATCATAGTTTATGTTCCATTGCACCTCCATTCAGCCCTACGTGACTCAGTCATTGGCTTTCCCTTTTGACTGGAGCTGTACCATTGATGGCTCATGCCAAGCATGTGGTCAGAAATTCTGGGTGCTGTTCCTACCACCAATACAGATTTGGGAACTTCCTGTGAACTCCTGACTGATGGGAAGAACTCAGTACCTAGGCGTGGGCTAGACTGAATAAGAGAAGAATCTGGCTCCCCCCGTGGTCACCTGAAGTGGCTGAATGACTCAACTAAGAATCATGGAGAGGTTGTCAGCCTATGGGGCAGACTTTTGCCAGTGGGAGAGAAGATGGAGCCGGGGCACAAAGTGTTCTTGTCTTCCTTGCCTTATCCCTGGTTCTGGAATGTAGTCCCTTTATCAATCTCTGGAGATGACTCATGAAATTTGAGCAATCAGACACATTTGGTAACTGGTATATTCACCTTGGTAATATACTCTTTGTATTTGCTCTCTGTCATTGATTGAGTTCTCTGAGAAGCAGACTCTGGGACAAAGTCTGGTGAGCTGTATTTGGGACTACTCTTCGATCATTGGAAAAGGCCCTGATGCAGGGTAAGATTGAAGGCAGGAGGAGAAAGGGACAACAGATGATGAGATGGTTGGATGGCATCACCAACTTGATGGACGTGAGTTTGAGCAATCTCTGGGAGTTGGTGATGGACAGGGAAGCCTGGTGTGCTGCAGTCCATGAAGTCACAAAGAGTTGGACATGACCAAGAAACTGAACTGAGCTGACTTCAATCAGTGCCTATAGAAGGGAAGAAAGAAGCAGTTTGAGGAGAGGAAGAAGTTGAGTTGTGGTATAGGCTCAAGAAAGACATCAGCCACACCTACAGATGGCTCTGAAGCTTTGATGGCCCTCCAGAATTATCCCAAATAGACACACAGGAACTGGGCACTTTTACTCCTATATCAAGTAATCATTGGATATGGGCTGTCCTGGGAAAACAGTGTGACCTTGTGAGAGGCAAATACTGAAGAGGGTGGACAGTTGAGTAATAAGAACATAGCTTGGTCTCTGATTTAGTTTTCAGTCTGATATAGTTGACACAGTAATGTCTGATTTTTCCAGCCCCATAATGATGTCAAGAGGCTGAAAGAATATACAGGCCAATCTGGAAGATATTGCAAGTTTGGGTCCAGACCACCAAAATAAAGCAAGCCACACAAATTTTTTAGTTTTACAGTTCTTATAAGGGTTTCTCTGGTGGTAAGATGGTAAAGAATCTGCCTGCAATGCTGGAGACCCAGGTTCAATCCCTGGGTCAGGAGATCCCCTGGAGAAGGGAATGGCAACCTACTCCAATATTCTTACCTGGAAAATTCCATGGACAAATGAGCCTGGTACACTGCACTCTTGGCAGGGATCACAGAGTCAGACATGACTGAGCATGCATGTAAAGTTATATTTATAGTATGCTGTAGTCTATTGTGTACAGAATAGCATTATGTCTAAAACAACAATGTATATATGTTAGCTTAAAAATAGTTTATTGTCAAAAATGCTAACCATCATCTGTCCTTCAGTGAGTCATCTTATTCCAATAGTAACAATGATCACTGATCACCAAAACAAATATAATGAAGATTTTAAAAGGTTGAAATATTGCAAGAATTACCAAAATGCAACATAAAGACATGAAGTGAAAAAATGCTGATGGAAAAACTGCACTGATAGACTTGCTTGATGTAGGGTTGCCACAAACCTTTAATTTGTAAGAAATGTCATACCTGCTAAGAACAATAAAACAAAGCACAATAAAGCAAGGTATGCCTGTGATGCATGTCAAGCACTTTCTACTTACCACAAGATCCCCTAGTAGCAAAGTCTTGTTCTTCCCCATCATATTCTTTAGAAAATGTACAGAGCGATGCAGCAGTGATGCCATCCTTTGAAGTTCATTGCCAGGGCCTTATGGTACCCTTACAAATGCAGTGATCCTAGAACACTAGGAATTTAAAAGTTCAAATGTCTCTCTTGCCTTCCCCCCCTCCCCCACCACCACCAGGTTTCCTGATTCTTCACCACTGGAAAGTGAGGTTCTTCTGCTGTAAAGTTTTTAGATCTTTCAATAAAAGCAACAGGGCTGTAGCATTGCCCAACCCTAGGTGCCATTGTTAATTGAACTCTAAATGGGGCCTCCTGGGGTTATGCTGTGTCATACCCTAATTGATAGGTACCAGAGTGCAAGAAAGGAACCTTCTCTGTAGTAAGAAGCCAAGAATGGAAGGGAAGACATTGGGAGTGGGGCAATGAAAGGGAGAACTGAGATGTGAGGTCAAAGGAAAAATATTTCTCCTACTTCTTGTTTCCAATAGGTTTAGCCTTGGTTAAATATATTGTCTAGGTTTCCCCAAGAAATATAAGAGTAACACACTGCACACCATAGAATAGCTAACATCAGAGCAGTTTCACTCCTGCCCGTGACCTATTGCTATTCTACTTTCCCTTCCATCTTCTTCCTTCTGAAACATCGGTGGCTTCCCTCAGTGGGATTTATACAAGTTTCTCTTTTGACCTATGTATGAGAAAGTGATGTTCATAATTATTAGAATAAAAGTCTTATTCCCTTAAGCCCTACAATTAAAAAGACCTTTTTATGAGGAATGCAAATCAAAACCACAATGAGGTACCATTACACACCAGTCAGGATGGCTGCTATCCAAAAGTCTACAAGCAATAAATGCTGGAGAGGGTGTGGAGAAAAGGGAACCCTCTTACACTGTTGGTGGGAATGCAAACTAGTACAGCCACTATGGAAAACAGTGTGGAGATTCCTTAAAAAACTGGAAATAGAACTGCCATATGACCCAGCAATCCCACTTCTGGGCATACACACTGAGGAAACCAGATCTGAAAGAGACACGTGCACCCCAATGTTCATCGCAGCACTGTTTATAATAGCCAGGACATGGAGGCAACCTAGATGCCCATCAGCAGATGAATGGATAAGGAAGCTGTGGTACGTATACACCATGGAATATTACTCAGCCGTCAAAAAGAATTCATTTGAACCAGTCCTAATGAGATGGATGAAACTGGAGCCCATTATACAGAGTGAAGTAAGCCAGAAAGATAAAGAACATTACAGCATACTAACACATATATATGGAATTTAGAAAGATGGTAACGATAACCCTATATGCAAAACAGAAAAAGAGACACAGAAATACAGAACAGACTTTTGAACTCTGTGGGAGAAGGTGAGGGTGGGATGTTTCAAAAGAACAGCATGTATACTATCTATGGTGAAACAGATCACCAGCCCAGGTGGGATGCATGAGACAAGTGCTCGGGCCTGGTACACTGGGAAGACCCAGAGGAATCGGGTGGAGAGGGAGGTGGGAGGGGGGATCGGGATGGGGAATAAGTGTAAATCTATGGCTGATTCATATCAATGTATGACAAAACCCACTGAAATGTTGTGAAGTAACTAGCCTCCAACTAATAAAAAAATTTAAAAAAAAAGACCTTCATTCTGGCTAAGAATGGAAAATTAGAACATGACCCACTCTTACTTAATTAGCCCCCACTTTTTCTGCCAAGATTTAATTCTCCAAGTCTTTTGAAATGTAACATGTTAGAGATGAAATAACACAGAATCCTCAAGCACTCTCAGGGGAGGGATGAGTAAAAGTCTATTTTAAAAAGGCAAAAAGTAATGGGAAAATAATTAAAGGAAACATCTCTGACATGTTAAAACTAAAACAAACCATATGCCGTGGCACTAAATTATTTCCTGTAGCCCTCGATGAGGGCCGAGTAGGGCGATCTTCCTTTCCCTTTAGAAGACTATGCTTTGGCTAGCTCTTCTAGGCACCACATGGCCTGATTCCCTCTGACCTCAGGGCTCTGGGTGGCTGTCCTGTCCCTCAGTATCTGCCACTGAGCCTGCCACAGAGTCAGCAGCAATAACTGCAATGTTGGGCAATGACCTACTTTCTAGTTTTGTGAACCAGTAAAACTAATTTAGTGCTCTCTTTTTAAAAGCACAGACTTCATTGATTTTTTTCAACAGATCAAGGCAGCCACCCTAGACCAAAGCAACACTGAACAGTCCCTAAGCAATTATCCTGTGATGAACTGAATTGCATAGACAAATAAACATGTGCATCTACAGTGTATTCTTTATTGGATCTGTGCATTCAGTCTGAAATGAAATATTTGTAGGTTAATCAACAGAGTGCCATTTCTAATCCATCAATTGAAAGGAAATGGTTAGTTGCAAGGAACCAAGTCTAGGGATTGTCAATGCTGGTCCAATAGGTGGTCACAAATTTGAGGTAATTTGAAGAACACCCAAATGTTAATTCTGCACAAAATAAAGAATCATAATATGTCATGGACGGAAGGGCCATAGAAATCATCTAGTTCATTGATCTTTAACTGCTGGGTAGGCTGTGGAGTTGCAGATGGGGAGGTTGATTGGGATCACTGGGAAATTTTCAAAGTATACACTCAGATTGTATAGAATCTTCCAAGTCAGCCTGAGTATACATTAGAGTCTAAGAGGATAGTGAGGTGGTCTCAAAATATTTTAGAATTCTGATAAATGACTCCCTATCTCCCTAGAGAACCCACTGCTTTACAAAAACAAACAAACAAAAAAATAACTGAGTCCCAGAGAGGTGTGCTTTAGCAAAAACCACAAAGTAATGAAACATAGAACTTGGACTACTGAGATGTTCTGGTTCCAAATTCAAACACTATAAATTTATTTCATTCTTCTTAGAACATGATCAAATCTCTTATGAAATTTAGAGATAACAGTCCCTGATCCTTTGTATCCCTTCACTTCAGTGCCTAGCTGAACTCCTTACAAGTAATGTGAATTGATTGTTAATTTGAAAACAGATTATGAAGTTTCTTCAAATGTTAAGGTTTTTAAAAATGTTTATTATTTATTTGACTGTGTTGGATCCTAGTTGTGGTGTGCAGGCTTAGTTGCCCCATAGCATGTGGGATCTTACTTCCCTGACCAGGGATACAACCCAAGTCCTCTGCATTGGAAGGTGGATTTTTAGTCGCTGGACCACCAGGGTAGTCCCTCAAATGTTAAGATTTTATACACACAAATCATCAGTGGCTTGCCTCAGTGGGTTTTGTACTAGTATGTCTTTTTACCTAAAATGAAAGTTACATACGTACAAGTGGGTTTCTTAAAAACAGCATATAGTTGGGTCTTCTTTTAAATGCAACCTGACATCCTTTACCTTATAGTTGAAGTGATTAGAATATTTACATTTTATGCAATAATCAATATTGTTGGGTCACCTATTTTGCACTACCTAGTTTGTTTCTTTTTCCCCTCTTTCTGTCTTTTTGAGGGAACAAGGAGATTAGTGGAGTAATTGATGTGTAATTCTGTTTTTCTACATTATTATTTTTATTAATTGTGTCTCTGTCGACATTGTTGCTATTGCTTTTTAGTGGTTACTCTAGGGCTTATGGGCTTCCCTGGTAGCTCAGTCGGTTAAGAATCTGCCTGTAGTGCAGGAGACCTGGGTTTGATTCCTGGATTGGGAAGATTCCCTGGAGAAGGAAATGGCAACCCACTCCAGTATTCTTGCCTGGAAAATCCTATGGACAGAGAAGCCTGGCAGGTTACAGCCCATGGATCACAAGAGTCAGATATGACTTAGCAACTAAACCACCACATGGGGGTCATATATGTTGACCCATAGCTAAGGCTAACATTAGACATTATTTTTATTTCGCTTTAGACAGTCAAACATTGCAAGCCAGAAGAAAATGGGGTGACATCTTTGAATCATTGAAAAAATAAACTATCCCTCTAGAGTTCTATACCTAGAAAATTTCTTTCAGAAAATGAAGTGAAATAAAGACTTCTCATATTTAAAGCTGGAAAACCATGGTAGTGCAGATACTGACCCAGCTGTGAAATTCAGTGACAATGGGTGCAGGCACAGTACTATTATACGTGCAGTGATTATAAAGAACTTAGATTTTACACATGGTGCAGTGCCCATGGGGTACATATCTGAGGCCAGTGATAAAGACACAGACCTGGCTGCAATTAAAAATGGAAAGATATGCTTTCCTAAAAGCTTATATGAGACTTTGGGGAGAAATTAAGACTATGTTGGGCTTCCCAGGTGGCTCAATGGTAAAGAATCCATCTGTAATGCAGGAGACACAGGAGATGTGGGTTCAATCCCTGGGTCAGGAAGATCCTCTGGAGGAGAAAATGGCAACCCACTCCAGTATTCTTTCCTGGGATAGCTCATAGACAGAGGAGCCTGGCAGACTATAGTCCATGGTGTTGCAAAAGAGTTGGACATGACTTCATGACTAAACAACTGCAATAAGATTGTGATGGTACTCTTTTAACAGAATACAGTATCAGAAATGTTGAGAGATACTTTATCCAAATATTCCCCCATTTGGTAATGATTTAGATTATTTTATGACTGCATCTGGGAGTCCCACAAAATATTAAAGGTGTCTTTGCTGGGGGTTGAAATCCTGTGTTAGCTGAGGGGAAAGAGCAAGCTAAAACATTAATTTGTTATTAACTTTTGTCATGGATGTGACCAGTATCTAATTCTCTCTCTAGTATTTGAGTATTTTCCTTATTGTGTCCCACCTCCCTAGGGCAGAAGTCAGAAACTCTTTCTTAGCCTTTCTTGAAGCTGGTGTAAAAATAGATATATTACATGGGATTTTTATTTGGAAAAACGTCAACATGATGAAGAAGGGAAACCACTAGGAAACCGTTGTCTGGAAAGGATAATCATAGAGACAACTTGTTTGCAGAGAAGCAGTGATGTAAGTTCTAGCTAGAACTGAGTGCCAAGCAGCAGTGTGGTAAGTTGTGCTGAGTAACAATAGGAGCAAGGACTCAGCGGATTAACCTCAATGTATGGTTTGGGCATTGTTCTTGGTTCCATGGCTTCTAAGGCCCATTCTTTGAACACCTAGAGAATTTGCAAGCTGCCTAATATCCTTTAATACATTCTTTTACTGTGTAAACCAGTATGATAGGGTTCTGCTCTTTTCACTCAAGAATGCTAGCTGGTACATTTCCTATTGTTAACCTGATTTTCACTGTCATAATCCTAAATGTACCTCCCCCCAAATTTTAGCACTCTGTCATTCCCCAAAGTGCTAAATTTTCAGAATTCTGACTTTCTGTTTTCATGCAGTCAGTTGTTGGATAAAATGTTTTTCATAGTGTTTCTGACACAACTTCAAAGAGCCTTGTAAATCCCACAAGACCTCAACTTGACAAAAATTGAATATTTTTTGAGTAGCACCAGAGGAATGTTGAATAAAGGTATATTTGTAAGAGTCAGATAGTTCTGTTTTCTTTCCTTAATGGGAAGAGAACATTTGGGAGGAATTACATAATCCTTTTATACACTCAGGATGCCCGGTCAAAACCCACATGGTTCAACATGAAGACTGCCAAAGGTATCTGGAAGAACACTGAAGTTTTGGTCATCTAGGCAACCACTCTTATTTCCACAGTGTACACTTCACAAAAGCAGGAGAATCATTTATAAAGAAATCAACTCAAAGTCTTTGCCGCATGAACAAAAAGGAATTCTGACTAACCAAGAAACTATGTTGAAAGAAATTAGCTATTTAAGTGTGTGATACCACTTAAATTTCTCCTCTGTTTTGAGAAATAGAACAAGCTGTCTTGAAATGCACGTTTTCCCTAAAATGTTTAAACTCAGCTTGTAATTGATCATAAATTAATATATGTAGTCAGTATAATTGGAATTTACATAATTTCATCTTTATGGAAAATGTTACTGGAGTATTGTTGATTTACAACATAGTGTTAGTTTCAGGTGTACAACAAAGTGATTCAATTATACATATACATATATTCATTCTTTTTCAGAGTCTTTTCCCGTATAGATTATTACAGAATATTGAGCAGTGTTCCATGTGCTGTACAGTAGATCCTTGTTGGTTATCTATTTTATATCAATATATAGTAGTGTGGTTTTATTAATCCCAAGATCCTAATTTATCCCCCCCTTCATTTCCCCTTTGATAACCATGAGTTTATTTTCAAAACTGGAGTCTGTTTATGTTTTGTAAATAAGCTTGTATGAATCAAAACGTCAAAATGTGTGATTTCATCTTTTAATAGACTTGATCTCCTAATGCCTCCAGGATAGTATTTCAGTGTCCTTTTCCCATCCAGGGCCCCCCTTGTTCCATTCACCTTTATAGCATTCCTGCATCTTATGTCCTTCACTACATTCATCCTACTAGGAGAGGAGCAGATATGTGTGTGCATACATAACGTGATTGATAATGCTTAACTACTAACTCTGACAAGTGTTTGCTTTTCAACTTTGAGCCTAAGGATGGATTGATATGAGAGTCTGCCTCTAGCTTTCATGTTACGTGTACATTTATATCCCTTGTGAAGCTATCAACACCAGTCACAGCCAGCATATAAGGCAGTAACATAGATTGGCATTGGCTATTTTTATCTCAGAGCTGGGCGTACATTTACAAGTATTTCTCAGCAGAGAAGAGCTGAAAGTCAGTCTCTGAGGCCTTTTTGCTAAGTGATACTATGCAAGAAATATCAGAGATTTTAAAAATAAAAATACAAAAGTGAGTCTGAGAATTCATTATAATGCATATATGACATGTCATTCTTACAAAAAGCCAGAATGCTCATCATGGTGATGTTATCTGCCTCCTATAAGAACAGGGGCATCCTCCTCCTCCTCCATAAGCATCCTAGTAGCTTCCACCAACTAGGTCAGTGGAACACTCAGTGGTCAAATGGCTCACCAAAGAGCTCAAGAACACAGCCACTTCATCCATCTTGACTCCAGATTTGGAATAACTGTTATTTACCTTTGTTACATTATATAATAATTTATAAACAATTTCATCTCCAACATTTTCGGGAGGACAGCAGGAGAAGAACTGTTCCTACCTGGTAGGCGGGTCTCAGAGTTAAAAGGGGTATCCAGGTGACACATCGAGGAATGCTAGAGAAGGGACTCAAATGGATGATCAGTCTAGCACTCTTTCTACCACACCCCGCCCCCTGTCATGCATCTCCTCTGGAGGGGACACACACACACAGACACACTATAAGATATTGATGAATACTGACTGAACTAGCCCTTGTACAAAGAATACATTTATAAGGAGCTGCAGAAGCATCATGATGGGTTAGAAAGCCAACAAAACTCTTTCACTAGGTAGGGAAGGATCGATACCTACTGTGTCCTCGGCACTGAACTGGGCTGGGATACAAAAATGCATAGGGTTGGCAGGGTCCTATCCAGGGTCCTCCTGGAGGCAACCTAACCATTAAGAGAATAAGAACATTTGAGCGTTTTAGCAGCTAAGGTTTAGGCTCATGGTTGCTTATGACTGGAACTGTTTCCCCCATTACATTCTGCCTTATGCCATAATTTTCTTTTGAAAAGTCTCTTCTGTAGCTGGCTATAAATCCTAGAGGGCAAAGATCACACATTTTTATAACCACCATGTCACATTTCAAGGGAGGAGTAGGGAGGACAACGTGTGAAAAATTCCAGACATAACTCTGTAAAGGGAGTTGATAGCCATCTGCTGCATTGTTGGTTTTGCCCTCCCTAAATCACTCCACCAGGTCCCACTAGAGTCATGTTTTCTTTATAGAAAACGATTTACCCACAAAAAAATGTTGGGGAGGTAGTACCTGTAAAATGTGTTTGGGTCTATCAAAATTGCGCGAAAAACATATTTGAAATACTCATCCTGTGTAGGCACAAACACAGTATCTGGCAACGACTACCTGAAGATACCTGTGTCCTAGGCGCTGAGCTGGGCTGGGCTGTGCCACGCATGGTATAAACACCTGCTTGTGCAGTGTAGCTTTTATTTCTCTGAAAGCAGGTGAGAGCAAACAGCCCCCAGATGTCCAGAGTGAGGAAGGAAGAGCTGACCTTATGCCTCTTTTTCTCCTTCCTATTTCAGCATCTGCCATATCCATGCCCTATAGAGAAGCAGAAATGAATAGGAGTATTGTACACTTTAGTATTTAAATTCAGCAAACCTTCATGCACACCTACTCTGTGCCAGCAACCATAACACTGGTTGTGTTTTATAAAGATTTTAATAAAAAGTATGTAATCTATAAGAGAGATATGAGACCTACACAGAAAGGTATAGTTTCTAAAGTCAAAGTTGCTCAGTCGTGTCTGACTCTTTGTGACCCCATGGACTATAGAGTCCATGGAATTCTCCAGGCCAGAATACTGAAGTGGTTAGCCCTTCCCTTCTCCAGGGAATCTTCCCAACCCGGGGATCGAACCCAAGTCTCCCGCATTGCCAGTGGATTCTTTACCAGCTGAGCCACCAGGAAAGCCCAAGAATACCGGAGTGGGTAGCCTATCCTGTCTCCAGTAGATCTTCCTGACCCAGGAATCAGACCAGGGTCTCCTGCATTGCAGGCGGATTCTTTACCAGCTGAGGTACCAGGGAAACCCTATCGTTTCTAAGTTACTAACAAAGTGGCATAGAGGCACGTAGGAAATGGATAAAAAAGAATGTTAGAGGCAAGTGACTTAGCACACACACATACAGAGTGGAATGGTGACCCAGAGGGGACAATGCTACCATTTCCTTGGATTAGTAGGAAAGATTTGGATGGAGAGTCAATTTTTAAGTTGAGCCTTGAAGGAAGGGAGGGAAAATACAAATTATTAACTCAAATAATTAAGAGATAATTTATTTGTTCAACCAATACAGATTTATCCTACATTTTAGTACTTTGGTAGTTGTTGGAGATACAGAAGAAAATAAAACAAGTCCTTATCCTGATGAAATTTAAGTTCTAGTGGGAGAAAGAGGCAGTCAGTCAATAAAATACCTTATTTCCCAGCCGCCCCTCACATGTTCTCTATGCTGCATCTTTCCTCAACTACCAGCTGCTCTATATTTGAGCCATTTTCATTCATATCTCTCAGATGTTTTTTCTTTACTTACAAAAATTTTCTCCAATTTCCAGCCTGATTCGTAATTCCCCTCCCATCCTTCAAGGCTCAGGTTAAAAACTGACTCTCCATTCAAGCCTTTCCTACTAATCCAAGGATATGGTAACATTGTCCCCTCTGGATCATCATTCCACTCTATATGTGTGTGTGCTAAATCACGTCAATTATGTCCGACTGTTTGCAACCCTATGGACTGTAGCCCGCCAGGCTCCTCTGTCCATTGGACTCTCCAGGTAAGAATACTGGAGTGGGTTGCCATGCCCTCCTCCATGGGATTTTCCCAATCCCTCTAGGGATTGAACCCACATCTCTTTCATCTCTTGCAGTGGGAGTTGGGTTCTTTACCACTAGTGCCTCTTGGGAACCCCATAACACTCTATACATGGGCTTAGATTTCTGCAGGTGTAAAAGTGAAGTGCAGTTAAATGTTTATATGACTTTTCTCCCATTAGACAAGGAATTTTTCAAAAAAGAGACCATGGCTGATTCCTTCCTAGGAGAAGAACCACACTGGGAGCTATAACAGTATTATCAACCACCATTATAACCATAACACAAGTTAATCATGCCAACCATGTGCTAGGCACTCTAAGTGAGTTAGTTGCAAGCAATCCTTTGTCTTATGTATTTTATTATTGTCTCCATTTTATAAATGAAAAAATTGAGACTGATAGAGTTTACATGATTTACACAAAGAAATCTAGTAAGGAATACATATCTGATGAATAAATAAATAAATAGATTTTTATTTTATTTTAACAAAGAACTCTCTACACACAGACTCATCCTTAAAAATTAGATATCCATAAGGCTTAAGCATCTGTTCCAACTGTTTTGAAAATTGAGAAATATTGATCATTATCATCATCATAAATCATCAGCAAAATCTGGTTACATATCAAGTTTCATGGTCCTGAATGATGCACTGTATATGATTTTAAAACTAAAGAGTAAGTGATCTGCATGAAGGAACTCTGTTGCATACAGTTCCCAGAGGAACATTTGAAAGCCTCAGCCTTTATTTTCTCTTGTCTCCAATTTTAAAGACAGCTGTTAGAAGGAAATGAGGCAAGGGATTTAGGGGCAGTCATGAGACTTAAAAATAGAAAATGGCATTTTTTTTTCCTTCATACAGTGTCTCCTTTCCTTCCACAGTACAATATACCACATCTATGACCATACAGCTGATAGCCATCAGCTCTTGGAAAATCATTATGGACACAGTAGCTCATTTTCATAGTTAAGACAGAAAAGTTGGACCAAAAGAATTCACCCTTGGATGACTTAACCTATTTGTGTGCATTGCAAAATCTCAGGATTCACCAGATTCTTATGTATTCTTTTGCTTATTGAGCTTGAATGAGGAATGACAAAAATCTGAACATGTTAATTCCTATTGTCTGCAGCACTATGGTACTAAATTTACCTGTAAAATCTTTGAATTTCTTATAGTAAAGGTATCACCAAAAGGTAAAACACTGCATTTCTATTTAACACAGCCTTCCTGGTATTCATTTCTTTCAATAAAATTATCTTTCTTGATATAGAAATAGGAAATAAAGCAGATTTTGACCATTCTATCTAAGGTCATTTTCATCAGCCTACTGCCTTAGCCTTCATGATGCCAATAGCATTCATTTTGAAAAGTTCCTTTTGGTCATTCTGAATAAATGAGCCATTAGAAATCCAATCAGTGATGATGAGCTTGGGTATTATAAACAGTCATGCTTTGAATCTTGATATTTTGAAAAACATCCATATTACCAGACTAGAAAAATGTTACTTATTAGCAATATTAAGGTTGTTTTAATTTAAAGTCCATATAATTTTGCCTGTCACCTAAACACATAGAGATAGGTACTCAGCCATTTCTCTGCATAGAAGGGGTCTGGCCAGGAACTCACTACCTGTAGTCAACCTTAAAATAGTAAGAAAGTCTTTAGAGAAGAAAAGATTAATAGAAGAGGTGTATAGCAAGCCCCTTCCTTGAGTAAATTAAAACCCTGAAGAATCTGATTTCTTGTTTCAGAAAGAGCTAAGAACTGTAAGTCAGGGACCATGACTATTAGAACTGTGCAGCCTTCTGAAATGTTTGTAAAATCTCTATGTTGGTTATATTTGTTATACTCTGTTTTTTTTTAATTTATTTTAATTGGAGGATAATTACCATATTGTGATGGCTTTTGCCATACCTTGATATGAATCAGCCATAGGTATACATGTGTCCACTCCATCCTGAACTCCCCTCCTACCTCCCTCTCCACCCTGGCCCTCCAGGTGTCACAGACCACTGGTTTTGGGTGCCCTGCTTCATACATCGATCTCTCACTGGTTATCTATTTTACATATGGTAATATATATGTTTCAATGTTATTCTCTCAAATCATCCCACCCTCTCCTTCTCTCACTGAGTCCAAAAGTATGTTCTTTACATCTGTGTCTCCTCTGCTAACCTGTACATTGGATCATTGGTACTATTTTTCTAGATTCCATACTTATTTGTTAATATATGGCATTTGTCTCTTTCTGACTTACTTCACTCTGTATAATAGACTATAGGTTCATCTACCTCATTAGAACTGACTCAAGTACATTCCTTTTTATGAGTTGAGTAATACTCCATTGTGTATATGTACCACAGCTTCCTTATGCATTCATCTACCAATGGACACATAGGTTGCTTCCATGTCCTAGCTATTGTAAATAGCGCTATAATGAACATTGGGGTACTTGCGTCTTTTTAAATTCTGGTTTCCTTGGGGTATATGCCCTGTAGTGGTATTGGTGGGTTGTATAGTAGTTTTCTTCCTAGTTTTTAAAGGAATCTCCATTCTGTTTTCCATAGTGGTTATATCAGTTTGCATTCCTAGCAACAGTGTAAGAGGGTGCCCTTTCCTCCACACCCTCTCCAGCATTTATTGTTCATAGACTATTTAATGATGGCCATTCTGACCAATGTGGGATGATACCTCATCATGGTTTTGATTTGCATTTCTCTAATAATGAGTGATGCTGAGCATCTTTTCTTGTGTATATTAGCCATCTGTATGTCTTCTTTGGAGAAATGTCTGTTTAGGTCTTCTGATCACTTTTTAATTGGGTTGTTTGTTTATTATGAGTTATATTAAAACCCTTAAAACTAGATGAGAAACATAAAGAAAAGTGGTGGGTTATAGAAGAACCTTAAAGAGGAAGCAAGAGAAGGTAGCTACCATGATAGTGCATGTGTGTGTGTGCTCAGCTGTGTCTGACTGTTTGCAACCCCATGGACTGTAGCTCACCAGACTCCTCTGTCCGTGGGATTCTCCAGGCGAGAATACTGGAGTAGGCTGCCATGCCCTCCTCCAGGAGATCTTCCAGATGCAGGGATTGAAACCATGTCTCTTGCTTCTCCTGCATTGAGAGGCAGATTCTTTACCATTGGACCACCCAAGGTGGTGGCTATGATGGTGAGCAGGGAACATAAACCAAATTCCATAAGGCAGGCTATTAAGAAGGGTAGAATGAAAACTCTTAAGGAGGGACTGATACTGCTTCCACAGACAGAATATCTTCTTCTTCAGGGAAACTTCAATTCTGCTCTTAAGGCAACTGGTTGGATCAGATAACCTCCTTTATTTAATGTCAACTGATTGTACATGTTAATCACATCTACAAAAACCCACAAGGGTTTTGAAACCATTGTATAAAAGAAGCATGGCCAGCTTAGACCAAAGGAGACGGAGATAGGATAAGGTAAAAGTGGGCTGTTGGATTTCCAAAATTCTATACTTAGAAAGTAAGCTGATAGAGCTCCTTAGTTGCAAGCATGTGCTACCCTTGAAGAAAAAGCAGTGCCTCTAAGGATAGAGGCAAGATTGCAGAGGCCAAGGGCTCAGAGGCAGAGGCAAGAGCTGTGGGCAGAGGTGTCTGGAGCTGCAGTGGGCCCAGAGCTGCCTTGAGCCACAGAAACTGAATGGAATTTGCTCTGCTGGGTTCCAAGTTTGTTTGGGATGGTTTTTCTTTTATTCCTTCCCTTTTCTCTGTTTTGGAATGTGACTATCTATTCTATGTGTCCCACTACTGTTTTTTAGAAACTGAAAACTTATGTTCTAGTCTCTTAGGCCTACAGATGGAGAAGAGTTTTGTCTCATATCAGTAATACCAGAGTCTCACCTGTGCCTGATTGGGTTGATTTAGATCATAAGATTTGGAACTTCATAAACTGATGATAATTGGATGAAATTTTAAAGTTAGACTTGATGTTGTAACTGGTTGAGACATTTGGGGGTATTGGGATGGAGTGAATGTATTTCACACACATGGAGTGAATTTGGGGGGGGGTGGCCAGAGAGTGGACTATAGTGCATTGAATAGTGGTTCCCTGAAAACATATGCTCGCATCCTAATACCTGGAACCTGTGAGTGCTACTTTGTTTGGAAAAAGTGTCTTTTTAGATATAATTAAGGATTTTGAGATTAAATCATCCTGGATTATCCTCAATTCAGTGCAAATATCCTTATAAAACACACATAGGAGAGACACACAGAAAAGAGGAGCAAGACATGTGAAGATGGAGACAGAGTGGTACAGTCACAAGGCCAGTGATGCCCATTGCCACTGGAATCATGGAAAGCCAAGAAATGGAATTTCCCCTAGAGCCTCCGGAGGGATGAGAGCCCTGCTAATGCTTTGATTTTAGAATTCTACAACTGTGAAAGAGTACATTTTCTGTCGTCTTAAGCCTCCAAGTCTGTGTTAATTTGCTACAGCATTCTTAGGAAATGAATACAGTCACCAGTTTAGTTCAGATCAGTTGCTCAGTGCTAGCTGACTTTGCGACCCCATGGACTGCAGCACGCTAGGCTTCCCTGTCCATCACCAACTCCTGGAGCTTACTCAAACTCATGTCCATTGAGTTGGTGATGCCATCCAACCATCTCATCCTCTGTTGTCCCCTTTTGCTCCCACCTTCAATCAATCCCAGCATCAGGGTCTTTTCAAATGAGTCAGTTCTTCGTATCAGGTGGCCAAAGCATTGGAGTTTCAGCTTCAGCATCAGTCCTTCCAATGAATATTCAGGACTGATTTCCTTTAGGATGGACTGGTTGGATCTCCTTGCAGTCCAAGGGACTCTCAAGAGTCTTCTCCACAACCACAGTTCAAAAGCATCAATTCTTTGGCACTCAGCTTTCTTTATAGTCCAGCTGTCACATACACACATGACTATTGGACAAACCAAAGAGTTGACTAGACGGACTTTTGTTGGCAAAGTAATATCTCTACTTTTTAATATGCTTTCTAGATTGGTCATAACTTTCCTTCCAAGGAGTAAGCGTCTTTTAATTTCATGGCTGCAATCACCATCTGCAGTGATTTTGGAGCCCCCAAAAATAAAGTCAGTCACTGTTTCCATTGTTTCCCCATCTATTTGCCATGAAGTGATGGGACCGGATACCATGATCTTAGTTTTCTGAATGTTGAGTTTTAAGCCAACTTTTTCACTCTTCTCTTTCACTTTCACCAAGAGGCTCTTTAGTTCTTTGCTTTCTGCCATAACGGTGGTGTCATCTGCGTATCTGAGGTTATTGATATTTCTCCCGGCAATCTTGATTCTAGTTTGTGCTTCTTCAGTCCAGCATTTCTCATGATGTACTCTAGTGAAGTCACTCAGTCGTGTCCGACTCTTTGCAACCCCATGGACTGTAGCCCACCAGACTTCTCCATCCATGGGATTCTCCAGGCAAGAATACTGGAGTGGGTTGCCAGTTCCTTCTCCAGGGGATCTTCCTGACCCAGGGATCAAACCCAGGTCTCCCGCATTGCAGGCAGACGCTTTAACCTCTGAGCCACCAGGGAAGCCCTGCATGTAAGTTAAATAAGCAGGCTGACAATATACAGCCTTGACATACTCCTTTTCCTATTTGGAACCAGTCTGTTGTTCCATGTCCAGTTCTAACTGTTGCTTCTTGACCTCCATACAGATTTCTCAGGAGGCAGGTTAGGTGGTCTGGTATTCCCATCTCTTTAAGAATTTTCCACAGTGTGTTATGGTCCACACAGTCAAAGGCTTTGGCATAGTCAATAGAGCAGAAGTAGATGTTTTTCTGGAATTCTCTTGCTTTATTGATGATTCAATGGATGTTGGCAATTTGATCTCTGGTTCAAATTGTCACCAAGTAGTACAAAATGTACATGGGTTTCCCTGATGCAGTTTTTCAATAGTGGGCCAGAGTATGCACAAAAGAGTGATGTCCTCTTTTGAAAAGTCACCTTGGATCTCAAAAACATCATGCTAAGTAACAGAATCCAGGCTCACTCATGACATACTATGTAATTCCATTCATATCCCATTATAATTTACCCTACAGAAAGCTGACAAAACTGTAATGCCAGAAGATTGATCAGTGGTTTTCAGGGACTTAGAGGATTCTCCAATGGGGTACGGGGAGGTATTCAGGATGATGGATGTAATCAATATCTTGATTACTCTGGTAGTTACACAACTGTATAAGTTTCTCAACATTTAAACTATATACCGTAACAGCATATATTTTACTGTATGTAATAATCTTGACTTCTGGTGCTGTAGGTTTATATAGCTCTGCTTTAATATGTTTGGAGCAAGTATTTTGAAATGATGTGAATACCAGTCTCACACTGATATGTATCCACAGCTGCAGCTCACTTGGTTTTCCTTGAATTTTTATCTGTATTCTGATATCCATTCATTCTCAAAGAACAGTTATTTTTCCACCATTGAAGATATTCAAAACAAGCCACTACATGTTCTGCCTTAGTTCCTAAATATTTTAAAAAGTATTTTGCTTATTGAAGTAAGTATATAGTATCTAAAAGTGCTACTTTGTTTAGTTTTAATTTAATGAATATTTAGTTTCTAATATGGAAGACATATGCTAAGTGCAGGGCTGGAACTAACAGTGGTTACAGAGATAATTAAGAAACAATTCATCTATAGTTAGAAGTATAAAATAGGAAGCAAATAGCTTTAATACAAAACAGATTCAAACCAAAAGCTTTGGGGTCTTAGAAGAGGAAGAAGTTATACCCAAATGGGAGGATCTCTTTTAAGTAGATGAGATGGAATTGAAACTAGAAAACGGATGATTGTAGATTTCAACAAAAAGAGGAATCCCAGGTGGCAGAAACTGTATGGGCAAAGGGGCATGCTATGGATTAAATGTGTCCCTACCCCTGCCCTTAATTCCTATATCAAGGCCAACTGCTCAGTGTGATGATATTTGAAGAAGGGGCACTTGGAAAATAGTTAGGTCATGAGGCTAGAACCCTCATGAATGGGACTATTGCCCTTATAAGAGAAGGATACTAGAGATTTCCCTCTCTGCTCCCCACTGTATGAGACTACAAGAGGATCACTACCTTCCAACCAGGAAGTTGTCTTACCAGACACCTGGGTCTACCTGTCCCTTGGACTTAGACTCCCAGCCTTCAAAACTATGAGAAATAAATGTTTGTTTCATAAGCCACCAGTCTGATAATTTTCTGTAGCAGCCTAAACTGAGTAAGACAACACAGAAATAGGAACAAACTCAGGAAACAGTCAGTAGTCTCTTCGACTAGTAGAATACATGCAGAGGAGTGGGAGAAAACCTAGAAAGGGAATTTAAGACAGTTTTCTGTATGTCTTCAATGCCAAGTTGGGAGATTTGTACTTAATTCAGGGGTCAGTGGGGAGTTATTAATGCAGTGCTTGAGAATTTTGAGAATCTTGTGAAAATTACAGATGCATTGCTCCAGAAAAGTACACAGGTGTACAAAGTGTATGCTGTACACTATTTCAGGAGTTTCACAAACACCTAGCACTCCTCCAGGGCCTTCCTTGCCTGGGAACCCTGCATTAAAGATGTTTTGAGAAAGAGCCTGACTCAAGGGAATTATCATTTCATGTTTTTTAGTTAATTCCTCCATATATGATTAGAATGGAGAATTACATTGATACAATTTATGAACTAAAAGTTGGTTTTCTTAAAGTGTGGTCTATGTTAGAATCATCTGCAGGGCTTATCAAACATCCATATTCCTAAATCTTACCCAGATGTACTCAGAGTCTCTAATGGTAAGACCAGGTGAGATGCCTTTTTTAGTTGGAGTGTAGTTGATTTACGATATTGTGTTAATTTCTGGTGTACAGCAAAGTGAATCAGTTATACATATATATTATCCACTATTTTTTTTAAGATTCTTTTCCCATATGGGTCATTACAGAGTATTGAGTAGAGTTCCATACAATAAGTCTTTATTAGTTATCCATTTTATATATGGTAGCATGTATGTGTCAATCCAATCTCCACATTTATCCCTCCCCCACTGTTTTAAACCAGCACCAAGCTGATGCTGACATGACTGAAGCACCTTAGCAGCAGCAAGCTGATGCTGGTGCCCACTTCACTTAGAGGTCAGCTTCACGAGTAATGAAGGGGGTACAGTCATTTTACAGTGTCAGTGGTGCTGGGGGGATTGGCTTGGGGTCCCCTGAAGATACCAAAATACACAGATGCTCAAGTCACTTATGTAAAATGATGCAATACAGTTGGCCCCCCGTATCCCTCCATATCCATATCCTTGGATGCAGAGAGCTAGAGAGCCATCTGTATTATGGTGGACATTTGCTTTTGTCTTCCCAATAAAGCATGAAAGAGACAGAAATAATTCAAAGGGAAAAATATAAAGGATTTTTTTTTTCAACTCCACCAATTCTCAAGACACCCTCTGCAGTCAGTACCCATTTAAACTAAGCACAGGAACATCTTCAGCTGCAGTGTGATCGGGAGCATATATCCTGGGGAAAACTGGCTCCTTCACATTAGCCAGAACATGTCAGAGGAACATGAGCATCACACAGTCATAGTGTTGGAGGCTACTGATGGGTCCCAGCAGATGAAGATAAACAGTCGTCATCCTTAACCTTAAAATCACCTGCCACAGCAGCCAAGGTAGTTTCTGAAATGTGTCTTGATCTGAAGAGATCCAAGGTTTCACTACTTATCAATCAATCTTTCCGGGAAGGATTTTGCAAAATGGCAGTAATTGGCAAGGTTCTAGAATCACTAGGATATTTTGCTTACCAGAACTCTACTTCTCTGGTGTTGTTTTCTTTTTCTTTCTTTCTTTTTTCTTTTTTTGTAAAACAATCACCAGGACTGTATTCTAAAAAAAATGTTGTTGATCCCAAGCTTGTTTTATGATTTAGACATTCCACACATTCACTCCTAGTTAGGGATACAACATTTTATGATTTAGTATTAAACTACCAAATCCATGTATTTCAGTGATTTTTTAAAAATTAAAGGAACAAAAGGAAGAGTATGTAATAGGCTGATTGAGGAGTTAGTTGCTAAATGAAGCTATTAATTTCATTTTCCTGACATCACAAAAGTATTCATGGAATTTTTTACACAGCAAGCACACATACTATCTGTACTTGTGCTCCGTTCATCCAAGAACAAAGACTCACGGTATTTGCATAAACAGCCATTTTTATTCTTTCTTAGGTATTGGTAGTATGAATTTATTGTTTTTGACTTCCCAGCACTCCTTTTCCTCTTCTTCTGGGTATAGCAAGCTCTCTTCTTTTGAACAGCTCTTCCTTCCCTGCTCTAGCATGAGGTTTGACTGGAAGCTGTCAATCACAGAACTCCACTCTCATGGAGGACCACCTGATTGTCCTGGAAATGGGCACAGTCAGAGTTCTTCCCAAAGATTTTTTGAGCTAGAGCTGGGGTAGTTAGGAAAATAGTAATAGGGAGGTGAAAAGGAGTTCTCTCCTCTCTGATGATGAAGCTATGAGTGCATGCAACCAGAGAGGCTGATGGCCATGTATTCAGGCACACTGAGAGAGCTTGGTCAGAAGGAAACAACAAGGAAGCCGTCATTTAGGAGCACAGGTTGTTTCAAGCAATTCCTGTGACTCTAAGAGCCATCCTAATATGCTTCAGTCCTGCTACCTAATGTTGGTGGCCACTGGCCACATGTGGCTCTTGATCACTGGAAACATGGTTAGTCCAAATTGAGTTGTTCTATATGTCTCAAATAACAGTGGATTTGAAGACTTGGTGTGAGGAAAAAATGCATATAAAGTATTTCATTAATGATTTTTATAATGAACATGTTAATTAAAATATATTGAATGTATATTTAAATTAGATTTTTAATTAATTTCATGTATTCCTTATTTTTTATTGTGGCTTCTGGAAAATTTTATATTACATGTGAGTCTCAAATTATGTTTCTATTGAAACAGCAACTCCTCTCTAGTGTAATCTGTATTTTTGATTTGTTTAGCTCCTTGAGGAGAGGTGTGTACCATTGGCAGCCTGTGGAGCCTTAACTGATGCTGAAATCAGTAACTAGAACACAGGCAGTGAGAGAAAGATCTAAAATGTGGAACTGGCTACATTCAGGTGCAGAGCGGGCTGGGAGGTTTTCTGCATCATGAGGCAGGAAACTCAGTAGCAAAGCTGTTAGTTAACCATTACAGGTTGTTTAGATGATGTGACAATTCTCACTAAGCTCAAATGTCACAGAAAAAAAAATTGAGATCTTGGGGGTATTGGCTACTTGCAAGCTTCAATAAGGTGCTACAAGAGGGGGAATATGTGGTCAATGCAGAGATTTCTGAAGTGGAGCAGGAATAGCAGCCTGGCACGGCTGTGTAAAGAGGCCATTCTGCCACTGAGCATGCTCTGGATTTCAAAAAATACCCACTGCACTGAAATCCAGCCATGGTGTAACCAACATGAAGAAGCCAGATCCCGTAAATGTTCACAAAACATTGTAACCCACATAAAGTGATGGCCCTTTCCCTGGTTTACAAAGGAGATTGTGAGCACCTGTGGCAGAGGGCCTTGTCCCATCCCTGCAGCCTACCACACTGAGACAGAGACCAAAGTTAGATGCACTAAGATGAGGCCCAGGAGGATGGGCAGTGCCTACTGAAGAGTCACCAGGAGATGGAAGCTGTGGAGGAGGAGTGGATCCAGATTCAAGTATCTTGACTGGTAAGATTACTGGCTTTAGTTCCTATCAGACAGTGTTCCTAATAGGCAGTCCTAGGGTTTTAAGGAGGGTCTTTTGTCACCACTGCCATTCCCAAACAAGAAAGAAAGCATACAAATAAGGAATCTAGGACTGACCACTGCCTGGGCAATTCTTTTTTCATGCTCCATCTCACCAACAACAGGAAATGCACAGCTAAGAAATTGTAGCAAAGATACTGA